>NW_027475136.1:634201-951301 GCF_051020985.1 Nomia melanderi | reverse complement strand
ACAGACAATGCATTTCGATTTATTGCGCTATCTATAATAGCACCCGAGATATCACCAGATATATATTGGATTTTTCCCTGACCCTGAGTGTCCGACCCCATGAGACGGTGATTTTCTCGGCCCCTGGTGGTCCGAGGTCGTTCCCGCTGCACAGATTCATGCGCCAGGGCCTCCTGCAGACAATGCACTTTGATTTATTGCGCTATCTGTAATAGCACCCGAGATATCACCAGATATATATTGGATTTTTCCTTGACCCTGAGTGTCCGTCCCCATGAGACGGTGGTTTTCTCGGCCCCTGCTGGTCCGAGGTCGTTCCCGCTGCACAGATTCATGCGCCAGGGCCCCCTGCAGATAATTCAATTTGATTTATTGCGCTATCTCTAATAGCACCCGAGATATCACCATATATATATTGGATTTTTCCCTGGCCCTAGGTGTCCTGCCCCATGAGACGGTAGTTTTCTCGGACCCTGGTGGTCCGAGGTCGTTCCCGCTGCACAGATTCATGCGCTAGGGCCTCCTGCAGACAATGCACTTTGATTTATTGCGCTATCTCTAATAGTACCCGACATGTCACCAGATATATATTGGATTTTTCCTTGACCCTGAGTGTCCGTCCCCATGAGACGGTGGTTTTCTCGGCCCCTGCTGGTCCGAGGTCGTTCCCGCTGCACAGATTCATGCGCCAGGGCCCCCTGCAGATAATTCACTTTGATTTATTGCGCTATCTCTTATAGCACCCGAGACATCACCGGATATATATTGTATTTTTCCCTGACCCTGACAGTCCGGCCCCATGAGACGGTGATTTTCTCGGCCCCTGGTGGTCCGCCGTCGTTCCCGCTGCACAGATTCATGCGCCAGGGCCTCCTACAGACAATGCACTTTGATTTATTGCGCTATCTGTAATAGCACCCGAGATATCACCAGATATATATTGTATTTTTCCTTGACCCTGAGTGTCCGTCCCCATGAGACGGTGGCTTTCTCGGCCCCTGCTGGTCCGAGGTCGTTCCCGCTGCACAGATTCATGCGCCAGGGCCTCCTACAGACAATGTACTTTGGTTTAATGCGCTATCTATAATAGCACCCGAGATGTCACCAGATGTATGCTGGATTTTTACATGACCTTGGGCGACGGATTCCGAGTATCTGTAATTTCCTCGGCCCCAGGTGGTCCGAGGTCGTTCCTGCTGCACAGATTCATTCGCGAGCACCTCCTACAGACAATGCACTTTGATTTATTGCGCTATCTGTAATAGTACCCGAGATATCACCAGATATATATTGGATTTTTCCTTGACCCTGAGTGTCCGACCCCATGAGACGGTGGTTCTATCGGCCCCTGCTGGCCCGAGGTCGTTCCCGCTGCACAGATTCATGAGCCAGGGCCCCCTGCAGATAATTCACTTTGATTTATTGCGCTATCTCTAATAGCACCCGAGATATCACCAGATATATATTGGATTTTTCCCTGACCCTGACAGTCCGGCCCCATGAGACGGTGGTTCTCTCGGCCCCTGCTGGTCCGAGGTCGTTCCCGCTGCACAGATTCATGCGCCAGGGCCCCCTGCAGATAATTCACTTTCATTTATTGCGCTATCTCTAATAGCACCCGAGATATCACCAGATATATATTGAATTTTTCCCCGACCCTGAGTGTCCGGCCCAATGTGTCGGTGGTTTTCTCGGCCCCTGGTGGTCCGAGGTCGTTCCCGCTGCACAGATTCATGCGCCAGGGCCTCCTACAGACAATGTACTTTGGTTTAATGCGCTATCTATAATAGTACCCGAGATATCACCAGATGTTTGCTGGATTTTTACATGACCTTGGGCGACGGATTCCGAGTATCTGTAATTTCCTCGGCCCCAGGTGGTCCGAGATCGTTCCTGCTGCACAGATTCATTCGCGAGCACCTCCTACAGACAATGCACTTTGATTTATTGCGTTATCTGTAATAGCACCCGAGATATCACCAGATATATATTGGATTTTTCCCTGAACCTGAGTGTCCGGCCCCATGTGTCGATGGTTTTCTTGGTCCATCGTAATCCGAGGCCGATCCCGCTGCACAGATTCATGCGCCAGGGCCCCCTGCGGATAATTCACTTTGATTTATTGCGCTGTTTCTAATAGCACCCGAGATATCACCAGATATATATTGGATTTTTCGCTGACTCTGAGTGTCCGACCCCATGAGACGGTGGTTTTCTCGGCCCCTGATGGTCCGAGGTCGTTCCCGCTGCACATATTCATGCGCCAGGGCCTCCTACAGACAATGCACTTTTATTTATTGCGCTATCTCTAATAGCACCCGAGATATCACCAGATATATATTGGATTTTTCCCTGACCCTGAGTGTCCGGCCCCAAGTGTCGATGGTTTTCTCGGTCCCTCGTAGTACGAGGTCGATCCCGCTGCACATATTCATGCGCCAGGGCCTCTTGCAGACAATGCACTTTGATTTATTGCGCTATCTGTAATAGCACCCGAGATATCACCAGATATATTTTGGATTTTTCGCTGACCCTGAGTGTCCGACCCCATGTGTCGATGGATTTCTCGGCCCCTGCTGGTCCCAGGTCGTTCCCGCTGCACAGATTCATGCGCCAGGGCCCTCTGCAGATAATTCACTTTGATTTATTGCGCTATCTCTAATAGCACCCGAGATATCACCTGATATATATTGGATTTTTCCCTGACCCTGAGTGTCCGGCCCCATGTGTCGATGGTTTTCTCGGTCCCTCGTAGTCCGAGGTCGATCCCGCTGCACAGATTCATGCGCCAGGGCCCCCTGCAGATAATTCACTTTGATTTATTGCGCTATCTCTAATAGCACCCGAGATATCACCAGATATATATTGGATTTTTCGCTGACCCTGAGTGTCCGACCCCATGAGACGGTGGTTTTCTCGGCCCCTGATGGTCCGAGGTCGTTCCCGCTGCACATATTCATGCGCCAGGGCCTCCTACAGACAATGCACTTTGATTTATTGCGCTATCTCTAATAGCACCCGAGATATCACCAGATATATATTGGATTTTTCGCTGACCCTGAGTGTCCGACCCCATGAGACGGTGGTTTTCTCGGCCCCTGATGGTCCGAGGTCGTTCCCGCTGCACAGATTCATGCGCCAGGGCCTCCTGCAGACAATGCACTTTGATTTATTGCGCTATCTGTAATAGCACCCGAGATATCACCAGATATATTTTGGATTTTTCGCTGACCCTGAGTGTCCGACCCCATGTGTCGATGGATTTCTCGGCCCCTGCTGGTCCCAGGTCGTTCCCGCTGCACAGATTCATGCGCCAGGGCCCTCTGCAGATAATTCACTTTGATTTATTGCGCTATCTCTAATAGCACCCGAGATATCACCTGATATATATTGGATTTTTCCCTGACCCTGAGTGTCCGGCCCCATGTGTCGATGGTTTTCTCGGTCCCTCGTAGTCCGAGGTCGATCCCGCTGCACAGATTCATGCGCCAGGGCCCCCTGCAGATAATTCACTTTGATTTATTGCGCTATCTCTAATAGCACCCGAGATATCACCAGATATATATTGGATTTTTCGCTGACCCTGAGTGTCCGACCCCATGAGACGGTGGTTTTCTCGGCCCCTGATGGTCCGAGGTCGTTCCCGCTGCACATATTCATGCGCCAGGGCCTCCTACAGACAATGCTCTTTGGTTTATTGCGCTATCTATAACAGCACCCGAGATATCACCAGATATATATTGGATTTTTCCCTGACCCTGACAGTCCGGCCCCATGAGACGGTGATTTTCTCGGCCCCTGGTGGTCCGAGGTAGATCCCGCTGCACAGATTCATGCGCCAGGGCCTCCTGCAGACAATGCACTTTGATTTATTGCGCTATCTGTAATAGCACCCGAGATATCACCAGATATATATTGGATTTTTCCTTGACCCTGAGTGTCCGACCACATGAGACGGTGGTTCTCTCGGCCCCTGCTGGTCCGAGGTCGTTCCCGCTGCACAGATTCATGCGCCAGGGCCCCCTGCAGATAATTCACTTTGATTTATTGCGCTATCTCTAATAGCACCCGAGATATCACCAGATATATATTGGATTTTTCCCTGACCCTGACAGTCCGGCCCCATGAGACGGTGGTTCTCTCGGCCCCTGCTGGTCCGAGGTCGTTCCCGCTGCACAGATTCATGCGCCAGGGCCCCCTGCAGATAATTCACTTTCATTTATTGCGCTATCTCTAATAGCACCCGAGATATCACCAGATATATATTGAATTTTTCCCCGACCCTGAGAGTCCGGCCCAATGTGTCGGTGGTTTTCTCGGCCCCTGGTGGTCCGAGGTCGTTCCCGCTGCACAGATTCATGCGCCAGGGCCTCCTACAGACAATGTACTTTGGTTTAATGCGCTATCTATAATAGCACCCGAGATATCACCAGATGTATGCTGGATTTTTACATGACCTTGGGTGACGGATTCCGATTATCTGTAATTTCCTCGGCCCCAGGTGGTCCGACGTCGATCCCGCTGCACACATTCATTCGCCAGTACCTCCTACAGACAATGCACTTTGATTTATTGCGTTATCTGTAATAGCACCCGAGATATCACCAGATATATATTGAATTTTTCCCTGACCCTGAGTGCCCGGCCCCATGTTTCGGTGGTTTTCTCGACCCCTGGTGGTCCGAGGTCGATCACGCTGCACAGATTCATGCGCTAGCGCCTCCTGCAGACAATGGACTTTGATTTATTGTGCTATCTCTAATAGCACCCGCGATATCACCAGATATATATTGGATTTTTCCCTGACCCTGAGTATCCGGCCCCATGAGACTGTGGTTTTCTCGGACCCTGGTGGTCCGAGGTCGTTCCAGCTGCACAGATTCATGCGCTAGGGCCTCCTGCAGACAATGCACTTTGATTTATTGCGCTATCTCTAATAGCACCCGACATGTCACCAGATATATATTGGATTTTTCCCTGACCCTGAGTGTCCGGCCCCATGTGTCGATGGTTTTCTCGGTCCCTCGTAGTCCGAGGTCGATCCCGCTGCACAGATTCATGCGCCAGGGCCCCCTGCAGATAATTCACCTTGATTTATTGCGCTATCTCTAATAGCACCCGAGATATCACCAGATATATATTGGATTTTTCCTTGACCCTGAGTGTCCGGCCCCATGTGTCGATGGTTTTCTCGGCCCCGCGTAGTCCGAGGCAGATCCCGCTGCACAGATTCATGCGCCAGGGGCTCCTGCAGATAATTCACTATGGTTTATTGCGCTGTCTCTAATAGCACCCGAGATATCACCAGATATATAGTGGATTTTCCCCTGACCCTGGCAGTCCGGCCCCGTGAGCCAGTGATTTTCTCGGCCCCTGGTGGTCCGAGGTCCATCCCGCTGCACAGATGCAGGCGCCAGGGCCTCCTGCAGACAATGCACTTCGGTTTATTGCGCTATCTCTAATAGCAGCCGAGATATCACCAGATATATATTGGATTTTTCCCTGGCCCTAGGTGTCCTGCCCCATGAGACGGTAGTTTTCTCGGACCCTGGTGGTCCGAGGTCGTTCCCGCTGCACAGATTCATGCGCTAGGTCGTCCTGCAGACAATGGACTTTGATTTATTGCGCTATCCCTAATAGCACCCGACATGTCACCAGATATATATTGGATTTTTCCCTGACCCTGACAGTCCGGCCCCATGAGACGGTGATTTTCTCGGCCCCTCGTGGTCCGAGGTCGTTCCCGCTGCACAGATTCATGCGCCAAGGCCCCCTGCAGATAATTCAGTTTGATTTATTGCGCTATCTCTAATAGCACCCGAGATATCACCAGATATGTATTGAATTTTTCCCTGACCCTGAGTGTCCGGCCCCATGTGTCGATGGTTTTCTCGGTCCATCGTAATCCGAGGCCGATCCCGCTGCACAGATTCATGCGCCAGGGCCCCTGCGGATAATTCACTTTGATTTATTGCGCTGTCTCTAATAGCACCCGAGATATCACCAGATATATATTGGATTTTTCGCTGACTCTGAGTGTCCGACCCCATGAGACGGTGGTTTTCTCGGCCCCTGATGGTCCGAGGTCGTTCCCGCTGCACATATTCATGCGCCAGGGCCTCCTACAGACAATGCACCTTGATTTATTGCCTTATCTCTAATAGCACCCGAGATATCACCAGATATATATTGGATTTTTCCCTGACCCAGACATTCCGACCCCATGAGACGGTGGTTTTCTCGGCCCCTGGTGGTCCGAGGTCGTTCCCGCTGCACAGATACATGCGCCAGGGCCCCCTGCAGATAATTCACTTTGATTTATTGCGCTATCTGTAATAGCACCCGAGATATCACCAGATATATATTGGATTTTTCCTTGACCCTGACAGTTCGGCCCCATCTGTCGATGGTTTTCTCGGTCCCTCGTGGTCCGAGGTCGATCCCGCTACACAGATTCATGCGCCAGGGCCCCCTGCAGATAATTCACCTTGATTTATTGCGCTATCTCTAATAGCACCCGAGATATCACCAGATATATATTGGATTTTTCCCTGGCCCAAGGTGTCCTGCCCCATGAGACGGTAGTTTTCTCGGACCCTGGTGGTCCGAGGTCGTTCCCGCTGCACAGATTCATGCGCTAGGGCCTCCTGCAGACAATGCACTTTGATTTATTGCGCTATCCCTAATAGCACCCGACATGTCACCAGATATATATTGGATTTTTCCCTGACCCTGACAGTCCGGCCCCATGGGACGGTGATTTTCTCGGCCCCTCGTGGTCCGAGGTCGTTCCCGCTGCACAGATTCATGCGCCAGGGCCACCTGCAGATAATTCACTTTGATTTATTGCGCTATCTCTAATAGCACCCGAGATATCACCAGATATGTATTGAATTTTTCCCTGACCCTGAGTGTCCGGCCCCATGTGTCGATGGTTTTCTCGGTCCATCGTAATTCGAGGCCGACCCCGCTGCACAGATTCATGCGCCAGGGCCCCCTGCTGATAATTCACTTTGATTTATTGCGCTGTCTCTAATAGCACCCGAGATATCACCAGATATATATTGGATTTTTCCCTGACCCTGAGTGTCCGACCCCATGAGACGGCGGTTTTCTCGGCCCCTGGTGGTCCGAGGTCGTTCCCTCTGCACATATTCATGCGCCAGGGCCTCTTGCAGACAATGCACTTTGATTTATTGCCCTATCTCTAATAGCACACGAGATATCACCAGATATATATTGGATTTTTCCCTGACCCTGAGTGTCCGGCCCCATGAGACAGTGGTTTTCTCGGCCCCTGGTGGTCCGAGGTTGTTCCCGCTGCACAGATTCATTCGCCAGGGCCTCCTGCAGATAATTTACTTTGGTTTATTGCGCTATCTCTAATAGCGCCCGAGATATCACCAGATATATATTGGATTTTCCCCTGACCCTGACTGTCCGGCCCCATGAGACTGTGGTTTTCTCGGCCCCTGGTGGTCCGAGGTCGTTCCCGCTGAACAGATGCATGCGCCAGGGCCTCCTGCAGATAATTCACTTTGGTTTATTGCGCTGTCTCTAATAGCACCCGAGATATCACCAGATATATATTGGATTTTCCCCTGACCCTGAGTGTCCGGCCCCATGAGAATGTGGTTTTCTCGGCCCCTGGTGGTCCGAGGTCGTTCCCGCTGCACAGATTCATGCGCCAGGGCCTCCTGCAGACAATGCACTTTGATTTATTGCGCTATCTGTAATAGCACCCGAGATATCACCAGATATATATTGGATTTTTCCCTGACCCTGAGTGTCCGGCCCCAAGTGTCGATGGTTTTCTCGGTCCCTCGTAGTCCGAGGTCGATCCCGCTGCACAGATTCATGCGCCAGGGCCCCCTGCTGATAATTCACTTTGATTTATTGCGCTATCTTTAATAGCACCCGAGATATCACCAGATATATATTGGATTTTTCGCTAACCCTGAGTGTCCGACCCCATGAGACGGTGGTTTTCTCGGCCCCTGGGGGTCAGAGGTCGTTCCCGCTGCACGGATTCATGCGCTAGGGCCTCCTGCAGACAATGCACTTTGATTTATTGCGCTGTCTGTAATAGCACCCGAGATATCACCAGATATATGATGGATTTTTACATGACCTTGGGTGACGGATTCCGAATATCTGTAATTTTCTCGGCCCCTGGTGGTCCGAGGTCGTTCCTGCTACACAGATTCATTCGCCAGTGCCTCCTACAGACATTGCACTTTGATTTATCGCGCCGTCGCTAATAATACCCGAGATATCACCAGATATGTATTGGATTTTTCCCTGACCCTGAGTGTCCGGCCCCATGTGTCGGTGGTTTTCTTGGCCCCTGGTGGTCCGAGGTCGTTCCCGCTGCACAGATTCATGCGCCAGGGCCTCCTGCAGACAATGCACTTTGATTTATTGCGCTATCTGTAATAGCACCCGAGATATCACCAGATATATTCTGGATTTTTACATGACCTTGGGTGATGGATTCCGAATATCTGTAATTTTCTCGGCCCCTGGCGGTCCGAGGTCGTTCCGGCTGCACAGATTCATGCGCCAGCGACTCCTGCAGACAATGCACTTTGATTTATTGCGCTATCTGTAATAGCACGCGAGATATCACCAGATTTATATTGGATTTTTCCCTGACCCTGACAGTCCGGCCCCATGTGTCGGTGGTTTTCTTGGCCCCTGGTGGTCCGAGGTCGTTCCCGCTGCACAGATTCATGCGCCAGGGCCTCCTGCAGACAATGCACTTTGATTTATCGCGCTATCTGTAATAGCACGCGAGATATCACCAGATTTATATTGGATTTTTCCCTGACCCTGACAGTCCGGCCCCATGAGACGGTGGTTTTCTCGGCCCCTGGTGGTCCGAGGTCGTTCCCGCTGCACATATTCATGCGCCAGGGCCTCTTGCAGACAATGCACTTTGATTTATTGCGCTGTCTGTAATAGCACCCGAGATATCACCAGATATATATTGGATTTTTCCTTGAACCTGACAGTCCGGCCCCATGTGTCGATGGTTTTCTCGGTCCCTCGTGGTCCGAGGTCGATCCCGCAGCACATATTCATGCGCCAGGTCCACCTGCAGATAATTCACTTTGATTTATTGCGCTATCTCTAATAGCACCCGAGATATCACCAGATATATATTGGATTTTTCCCTGACCCTGAGTGTCCGACCCCATGAGACAGTGGTTTTCTCGGCCCCTGGTGGTCCGAGGTTGTTACCGCTGCACAGATTCATTCGCCAGGGCCTCCTGCAGATAATTTACTTTGGTTTATTGCGCTATCTCTAATAGCGCCCGAGATATCACCAGATATATTTTGGATTTTCCCCTGACCCTGACTGTCCGGCCCCATGAGACTGTTGTTTTCTCGGCCCCTGGTGGTCCGAGGTCGTTCCCGCTGAACAGATGCATGCGCCAGGGCCTCCTGCAGATAATTCACTTTGGTTTATTGCGCTGTCTCTAATAGCACCCGAGATATCACCAGATATATATTGGATTTTTCCCTGACCCTGAGTGTCCAGCCCCATGTGTCGGTGGTTTTCTTGGCCCCTGGTGGTCCGAGGTCGTTCCCGCTGCACAGATTCATGCGCCAGGGCCTCCTGCAGACAATGCACTTTGATTTATTGCGCTATCTGTAATAGCACGCGAGATATCACCAGATTTATATTGGATTTCTCCCTGACCCTGACAGTCCGGCCCCATGAGACGGTGGTTTTCTCGGCCCCTGGTGGTCCGAGGTCGTTCCCGCTGCACATATTCATGCGCCAGGGCCTCTTGCAGACAATGCACTTTGATCTATTGCGCTATCTGTAATAGCACCCGAGATATCACCAGATATATATTGGATTTTTCCCTGACCCTGAGTGTCCAGACACATGAGACGGTAGTTTTCTCGGCCCCTGGTGGTCCGAGGTCGTTGTCGCTGTACAGATTCATGCGCCAGTGCCTCCTACAGACAATGCACTTTGATTTATTGCGCTATCTGTAATAGCACCCGAGATATCACCAGATATATGCTGGATTTTTCCCTGACCCTGAGTGCCCGGCCCCATGTTTCGGTGGTTTTCTCGACCCCTGGTGGTCCGAGGTCGATCCCGCTGCACAGATTCATGCACTAGCGCCTACTGCAGACAAAGGACTTTGATTTATTGTGCTATCACTAATAGCACCCGAGGTATCACCAGATATATATTGGATTTGTCCCTGACCCTGACAGTCCCGCCTCATGAGTCGGTGATTTTCTCGGCCCCTGGTGGTCCGAGGTCGATCCCGCTGCACAGATTCATGCGCCAGGGCCTCCTACAGACAATGCACTTTGATTTATTGCGCTATCTCTAATAGCACCTGAGATATCACCAGATTTATATTGGATTTTTCCCTGACCCTGACAGTCCGGCCCCATGTGTCGATGGTTTTCTCGGTCCCTCGTGGTCCGAGGTCGATCCCGCTGCACAGATTCATGCGCCAGGGCCCCCTGCAGATAATTCACTTTGATTTATTGCGCTATCTCTAATAGCACCCGAGATATCACCAGATATATATTGGATTTTTCCCTGACCCTGAGTGTCCAGACACATGAGACGGTAGTTTTCTCGGCCCCTGGTGGTCCGAGGTCGTTGTCGCTGTACAGATTCATGCGCCAGTGCCTCCTACAGACAATGCACTTTGATTTATTGCGCTATCTGTAATAGCACCCGAGATATCACCAGATATATGCTGGATTTTTCCCTGACCCTGAGTGCCCGGCCCCATGTTTCGGTGGTTTTCTCGACCCCTGGTGGTCCGAGGTCGATCCCGCTGCACAGATTCATGCACTAGCGCCTACTGCAGACAAAGGACTTTGATTTATTGTGCTATCTCTAATAGTACCCGAGATATCACCAGATATATATTGGATTTGTCCCTGACCCTGACAGTCCGGCCCCATGAGACGGTGGTTTTCTCGGCCCCTGGTGGTCCGAGGTCGTTCCCGCTGCACAGATTCATGCGCCAGGGCCTCCTACAGACAATGCACTTTGATTTATTGCGCTATCTATAATAGCACCTGAGATATCACCAGATTTATATTAGATTTTTCCCTTACCCTGACAGTCCGGCCCCATGAGACGGTAGTTTTCTCGGCCCCTGGTGGTCCGAGGTCGTTCCCGCTGCACAGATTCATGCGCCAGGGCCTGCTGCAGACGATGCACTTTGGTTTATTGCGCTATCTCTAATAGCACCCGAGATATCACCAGATATATATTGGATTTTTCCCTGACCCTGAGTGTCCGGCCCCATGAGACGGTATTTTTCTCGGCTCCTGGTGGTCCGAGGTCGTTCCCGCTGCACAGATTCATGCGCCAGTGCCTCCTACAGACAATGCACTTTGATTTATTGCGCAATCTGTAATAGCACCCGAGATATTACCAGATATATGATGGATTTTTACATGACCTTGGGTGACGCATTCCGAATATCTGTAATTTTCTCGGCCCCTGGTGGTCCGAGGTCGTTCCTGCTGCACAGATTCATTCGCCAGTGCCTCCTACAGACATTGCACTTTGATTTATCGCGCTGTCTCTAATAGCACCCGAGATATCATCAGATATATATTGGATTTTTCCCTGACCCTGACATTCCGGCCCCATGAGACGGTGATTTTCTCGGCCCCTGGAGGTCCGAGGTCGTTCCCGCTGCACCGAATCATGCGCCAGGGCTTCCTGGAGACAATGCACTTTGATTTATCGCGCTATCTCTAATAGCACCTGAGATAACACCAGATATATATTGGATTTTTCCCTGACCCTGAATGTCCGGCCCCATGTGTCGGTGGTTTTCTTGGCCCCTGGTGGTCCGAGGTCGTTCCCGCTGCACAGATTCATGCGCCAGGGCCTCCTACAGATAATGTACTTTGGTTTAGTGCGCTATCTGTAAGAGCACCCGAGATATCACCAGATATATATTGAATTTTTCCCTGACCCTGAGTGTCCGACCCCATGAGACGGTGATTTTCTCGGCCCCTGGTGGTCCGAGGTCGTTCCTGCTGCACAGATTCATTCGCCAGGGCCTCCTACAGACAATGCACTTTGATTTATTGCGCTATCTGTAATAGCACCCGAGATATCACCAGATATATGCTGGATTTTTACATGACCTTGGGTGATGGATTCCGAATATCTGTAAATTTCTCGGCCCCTGGCGGTCCGAGGTCGTTCCCGCTGCACAGATTCATGCGCCAGCGCCTACTGCAGACAAAGGACTTTGATTTATTGTACTATCGCCAATAGCACCCGAGATATCACCAGATATATATTGGATTTGTCCCTGACCCTGACAGTCCCGCCTCATGAGACGGTGATTTTCTCGGCCCCTGGTGGTCCGAGGTCGATCCCGCTGCACAGATTCATGCGCCAGGGCCTCCTACAGACAATGCACTTTGAATTATTGCGCTATCTATAATAGCACCCGAGATATCACCAGATATATATTGGATTTTTCCCTGACCCTGAGTGTCCGGCCCCATGTGCCGATGGTTTTCTCGGTCCCTCGTAGTCCGAGGTCGATCCCGCTGCACAGATTCATGCGCCAGGGCACCCTGTAGATAATTCACTCTGATTTATTGCGCTATCACTAATAGCACCCGAGATATCACCAGATATATATTGGATTTTTCGCTGACCCTGAGTGTCCGACCCCATGAGACGGTGGTTTTCTCGGCCCCTGGTGGTCCGAGGACGTTCCCGCTGCACATATTCATGCGCCAGGGCCTCCTGCAGACAATGCACTTTGATTTATTGCGCTATCTCTAATAGCACCCGAGATATCACCAGATATATATTGGAATTTCGCTGACCCTGAGTGTCCCACCCCATGTGTTGATGGATTTCTCGGCCCCTAGTGGTCCGAGGTCGATCCCGCTGCACAGATTCATGCGCCAGGGCCTCCTACAGATAATGTACTTTGGTTTAGTGCGCTATCTGTAAAAGCACCCGAGATATCACCAGATATATATTGAATTTTTCCCCGACCCTGAGTGTCCGGCCCCATGTGTCGGTGGTTTTCTCGGCCCCTGGTGGTCCGAGGTCGTTTCCGCTGCACAGATTCATGCGCCAGGGCCTCCTACAGACAATGCACTTTGATTTATTGCGCTATCTATAATAGCACCCGAGATATTACCAGATATATATTGGATTTTTCCCTGACCCTGAGTGCCCGGCCCCATGTTTCGGTGATTTTCTCGACCCCTGGTGGTCCGAGGTCGATCCCGCTGCACAGATTCATGCGCTAGCGCCTACTGCAGACAAAGGACTTTGATTTATTGTGCTATCTCTAATAGCACCCGAGATATCACCAGATATATATTGGATTTGTCCCTGACCCTGACAGTCCCGCCTCATGAGACGGTGAGTTTCTCGGCCCCTGGTGGTCCGAGGTCGATCCCGCTGCACAAATTCATGCGCCAGGGCCTCCTACAGACAATGCACTTTGATTTATTGCGCTATCTCTAATAGCATCCGAGATATCGCCAGATATATATTGGATTTTTCCCTGACCCTGAGTGTCCGGCCCCATGTGCCGATGGTTTTCTCGGTCCCTCGTAGTCCGAGGTCGATCCCGCTGCACAGATTCATGCGCCAGGGCACCCTGTAGATAATTCACTCTGATTTATTGCGCAAATCACTAATAGCACCCGAGATATCACCAGATATATATTGGATTTTTCCCTGACCCTGAGTGTCCGGCCCCATATGCCGATGGTTTTCTCGATCCCTCGTAGTCCGAGGTCGATCCCGCTGCACAGATTCATGCGCCAGGGCACCCTACAGATAATTCACTCTGATTTATTGCGCTATCACTAATAGCACCCGAGATATCACCAGATATATATTGGATTTTCCCCTGACCCTGACTGTCCGGCCCCATGAGACTGTGGTTATCTCGGCCCCTGGTGGTCCGAGGTCGTTCCCGCTGAACAGATGCATGCGCCAGGGCCTCCTGCAGATAATTCACTTTGGTTTATTGTGCTGTCTCTAATAGCACCCGAGATATCACCAGATATATATTGGATTTTCCCCTGACCCTGAGTTTCCGGCCCCATGAGACGGTGGTTTTCTCGGCCTCTGGTGTTCCGAGGTCGTTACCGCTGCCCAGATTCATGCTCCAGGGCCTCCTACAGACAATGCACTTTGATTTATTGCGCTATCTGTAATAGCACCCGAGATATCACCAGATATATATTGGATTTTTCCCTGACCCTGAGTGTCCGGCCCCATGAGACGGTGGTTTTCTCGGCCCCTGGTGGTCCGAGGTCGATCCCGCTGCACAGATTCATGCGCCAGGGCCTCCTACAGACAATGCACTTTGATTTATTGCGCTATCTGTAATAGCACCCGAGATATCACCAGATATATGCTGGATTTTTACATGACCTTGGGTGACGGATTCCGAATATCTGTAATTTTCTCGGCCCCTGGTGGTCCGAGGTCGTTCCTGCTGCACAGATTCATTCGCCAGTGCCTCCTACAGACATTGCACTTTGATTTATTGCGCTATCTGTAATAGCACCCGAGATATCACCAGATATATATTGGATTTTTCCCTGACCCTGAGTGTCCGGCCCCATGAGACGGTGGTTTTCTCGGCCCCTGGTGGTCCGAGGTCGATCCCGCTGCACAGATTCATGCGCCAGGGCCTCCTACAGACAATGCACTTTGATTTATCGCGCTATCTGTAATAGCACCCGAGATATCACCGGATATATGCTGGATTTTTACATGACCCTGAGCGTCCGGCCCCATGAGACGGTGGTTTTCTCGGCACCTGGTGGTCCGAGGTCGTTCCCGCTGCACAGATGCATGCCCCAGGGCCTCCTGCAGATAATTCACTTTGGTTTATTGCGCTATCTCTAATAGCACGCGAGATATCACCAGATATATATTGGATTTTCCCCTGACCCTGAGTGTCCGGCCCAATGAGCCGGTGGTTTTCTCGGTCCCTGGTGGTCCGAGGTCGTTCCCGCCGCACAGATTCATGCGCCAGGGCCTCCTACAGACAATGCACTTTGATTTATTGCGCTATCTGTAATAGCACTCGAGATATCACCAGATATATATTGGATTTTTCCCTGACCCTGACAGACCGGCCCCATGAGACGGTGATTTTCTCGGCCCCTGGTGGTCCGAGGTCGATCCCGCTGCACAGATTCATGCGCCAGGGCCTCCTACAGACAATGCACTTTGATTTATTGCGCTATCTGTAATAGCATCCGAGATATCACCAGATATATATTGGATTTTTCCTTGACCCTTAGTGTCCGACCCCATGAGACGGTGGTTTTCTCGGTCCCTCGTAGTCCGAGGTCGATCCCGCTGCACAGATTCATGCGCCAGGGCCCCTGCAGATAATTCACTTTCATTTATTGCGCTATCTCGAATAGCACCCGAGATATCACCAGATGTATATTGGATTTTTCCCTGACCGTGACAGTCCGGCCCCATGAGACGGTGATTTTCTCTGGCCCTGGTGGTCCGAGGTCGATCCCGCTGCACAGATTCATGCGCCAGGGCCTCCTACAGACAATGCACTCTGATTAATTGCGCTATCTATAATAGCACCCGAGATATCACCAGATTTATATTGGATTTTGCCGTGACCCTGGGTGTCCGACCCTATGCGACGGTGGTTTTCTCGGCCCCTGGTGGTCCGAGGTCGTTCCCGCTGCACAGATTCATGCGTCAGGGCCTCCTGCAGAAAATGCACTTTGATTTATTGCGCTATCTGTAATAGCACCCGAGATATCACCAGTTATATATTGGATTTTGCCTTGACCCTGACAGTCCGGCCCCATGTGTCGATGGTTTGCTCGGTCCCTCGTGGTCCGAGGTCGATCCCGCTGCACAGATACATGCGCCAGGGCCTCCTACAGACAATGCACTTTGATTTATTGCGCTATCTGTAATAGCACCCGAGATATCACCAGATTTATATTGGCTTTTTCCCTGACCCTGAGTGTCCGACCCCATGTGTCGATGTTTTTCTCGGCCCCTGGTGGTCCGAGGTCGCTCCCGCTGCACAGATTCATGCGCCAGGGCCTCCTGCAGGCAATGCACTTTGATTTATTGCGCTGTCTGTAATAGCACCCGAGATATCACCAGATATATATTGGATTTTTCCCTGACCCTGACAGTCCGGCCCCAAGAGACGGTGATTTTCTCGGCCCCTGGTGGTCCGAGGTAGATCCCGCTGCACAGATTTATGCGCCAGGGCCTCCTACAGACAATGCATTTCGATTTATTGCGCTATCTATAATAGCACCCGAGATATCACCAGATATATATTGGATTTTTCCCTGACCCTGAGTGTCCGACCACATGAGACGGTGGTTTTCTCGGCCCCTGGTTGTCCGAGGCCGATCCCGCTGCACAGATTCATGCGCCAGGGCCTCTTGCAGACAATGCACTTTCATTTATTGCGCTATCTCGAATAGCACCCGAGATATCACCAGATGTATATTGGATTTTTCCCTGACCGTGACAGTCCGGCCCCATGAGACGGTGATTTTCTCTGGCCCTGGTGGTCCGAGGTCGATCCCGCTGCACAGATTCATGCGCCAGGGCCTCCTACAGACAATGCACTCTGATTAATTGCGCTATCTATAATAGCACCCGAGATATCACCAGATTTATATTGGATTTTGCCGTGACCCTGGGTGTCCGACCCTATGCGACGGTGGTTTTCTCGGCCCCTGGTGGTCCGAGGTCGTTCCCGCTGCACAGATTCATGCGTCAGGGCCTCCTGCAGAAAATGCACTTTGATTTATTGCGCTATCTGTAATAGCACCCGAGATATCACCAGTTATATATTGGATTTTGCCTTGACCCTGACAGTCCGGCCCCATGTGTCGATGGTTTGCTCGGTCCCCCGTGGTCCGAGGTCGATCCCGCTGCACAGATACATGCGCCAGGGCCTCCTACAGACAATGCACTTTGATTTATTGCGCTATCTGTAATAGCACCCGAGATATCACCAGATTTATATTGGCTTTTTCCCTGACCCTGAGTGTCCGACCCCATGTGTCGATGTTTTTCTCGGCCCCTGGTGGTCCGAGGTCGCTCCCGCTGCACAGATTCATGCGCCAGGGCCTCCTGCAGGCAATGCACGTTGATTTATTGCGCTGTCTGTAATAGCACCCGAGATATCACCAGATATATATTGGATTTTTCCCTGACTCTGACAGTCCGGCCCCAAGAGACGGTGATTTTCTCGGCCCCTGGTGGTCCGAGGTAGATCCCGCTGCACAGATTTATGCGCCAGGGCCTCCTACAGACAATGCATTTCGATTTATTGCGCTATCTATAATAGCACCCGAGATATCACCAGATATATATTGGATTTTTCCCTGACCCTGAGTGTCCGACCACATGAGACGGTGGTTTTCTCGGCCCCTGGTGGTCCGAGGCCGATCCCGCTACACAGATTCATGCGCCAGGGCCTCTTGCAGACAATGCACTTTGGTTTATTGCCCTATCCCTAATAGCACCCGAGATATCACCAGATATATATTGGATTTTTCCCTGACCCTGACAGTTCGACCCCATGAGACGGTGGTTTTCTAGGCCCCTGGCGGTCCGAGGTCGTTCCCGCTGCACAGATTCTTGCGCCAGGGCCTCCTGCAGACAATGCACTTTGATTTATTGCGCTATCTGTAATAGCACCCGAGATACCACCAGATTTATATTGGATTTTTCCCTTACCCTGACAGTCCGGCCCCATGAGACGGTGGTTTTCTCGGCCCCTGGCGGTCCGAGGTCATTCCCGCTGCACAGATTCATGCGCTAGGGCCTCCTGCAGACAATGCACTTTGATTTATTGCGCTATCTCTAATAGCACCCGAGATGTCACCAGATATATATTGGATTTCGCCCTGACCCTGACAGTCCGGCCCCATGAGACGGTGTTTTTCTCGGCCCCTCGTGGTCCGAGGTCGTTCCCGCTGCACAGATTCATGCGCCAGGGCCCCTGCAGATAATTCACTTCGATTTATTGCGCTATCTCTAATAGCACCCGAGATATCACCAGATATATATTGGATTTTTCCCTGACCCTGAGTGTCCGGCCCCATGTGTCGATGGTTTTCTCGGTCCCTCGTAGTCCGAGGCCGATCCCGCTACACAGATTCATGCGCCAGGGCCCCCTGCAGATAATTCAGTTTGATTTATTGCGCTATCTCTAATAGCACCCGAGATATCTCCAGATATATATTGGATTTTTAGCTGACCCTGAGTGTCCGGACCCATGAGACGGTGATTTTCTCGGACACTGGTGGTCCGCGGTCGTTCCCGCTGCACCGAATCATGCGCCAGGGCTTCCTGGAGACAATGCACTTTTATTTATCGCGCTATCTCTAATAGCACCTGAGATAACACCGGATATATATTGGTTTTTTCCCTGACCCTGAGTGTCCGGCCCCATGTGTCGGTGGTTTTCTTGGCCCCTGGTGGTCCGAGGTCGTTCCCGCTGCACAGATTCATGCGCCAGGGCCTCCTACAGACAATGCACTTTCATTTATTGCCCTATCGGTAATAGCACCCGAGATATCACCAGATATATGCTGGATTTTTACATGACCTTGGGTGACGGATTCCGAATATCTGTAATTTTCTCGGCCCCTGGTGGTCCGAGGTCGTTCCTGCTGCACAGATTCATTCGCCAGTGCCTCCTACAGACATTGCACTTTGATTTATTGCGCTATCTCTAATACCACCCGAGATATCACCAGATATATATTGGATTTTTCCCTGACCCTGAGTGTCCGACCCCATGAGACGGTGGTTTTCTCGGCCCCTGGTGGTCCGAGGTCGTTCCCGCTGCACAGATTCATGCGCCAGGGCCTCCTGCAGGCAATGCACTTTGATTTATTGCGCTGTCTGTAATAGCACCCGAGATATCACCAGATATATATTGGATTTTTCCCTGACCCTGACAGTCCGGCCCCAAGAGACGGTGATTTTCTCGGCCCCTGGTGGTCCGAGGTAGATCCCGCTGCACAGATTTACGCGCCAGGGCCTCCTACAGACAATGCATTTCGATTTATTGCGCTATCTATAATAGCACCCGAGATATCACCAGATATATATTGGATTTTTCCCTGACCCTGAGTGTCCGACCACATGAGACGGTGGTTTTCTCGGCCCCTGGTGGTCCGAGGCCGATCCCGCTGCACAGATTCATGCGCCAGGGCCTCTTGCAGACAATGCACTTTGGTTTATTGCCCTATCTCTAATAGCACCCGAGATATCACCAGATATATATTGGATTTTTCCCTGACCCTGACAGTTCGACCCCATGAGACGGTGGTTTTCTAGGCCCCTGGCGGTCCGAGGTCGTTCCCGCTGCACAGATTCATGCGCCAGGGCCTCCTGCAGACAATGCACTTTGATTTATTGCGCTATCTGTAATAGCACCCGAGATACCACCAGATTTATATTGGATTTTTCCCTTACCCTGACAGTCCGGCCCCATGAGACGGTGGTTTTCTCGGCCCCTGGTGGTCCGAGGTCGTTCCCGTTGCACAGATTCATGCGCTAGGGCCTCCTGCAGACAATGCACTTTGATTTATTGCGCTATCTCTAATAGCACCCGAGATGTCACCAGATATATATTGGATTTCGCCCTGACCCTGACAGTCCGGCCCCATGAGACGGTGTTTTTCTCGGCCCCTCGTGGTCCGAGGTCGGTCCCGCTGCACAGATTCATGCGCCAGGGCCCCTGCAGATAATTCACTTCGATTTATTGCGCTATCTCTAATAGCACCCGAGATATCACCAGATATATATTGGATTTTTCCCTGACCCTGAGTGTCCGGCCCCATGTGTCGATGGTTTTCTCGGTCCCTCGTAGTCCGAGGCCGATCCCGCTACACAGATTCATGCGCCAGGGCCCCCTGCAGATAATTCAGTTTGATTTATTGCGCTATCTCTAATAGCACCCGAGATATCTCCAGATATATATTGGATTTTTAGCTGACCCTGAGTGTCCGACCCCCTGAGACGGTGATTTTCTCGGACCCTGGTGGTCCGAGGTCGTTCCCGCTGCACAGATTCATGCGCCAGAGCTTCCTGGAGACAATGCACTTTTATTTATCGCGCTATCTCTAATAGCACCCGAGATAACACCGGATATATATTGGTTTTTTCCCTGACCCTGAGTGTCCGGCCCCATGTGTCGGTGGTTTTCTTGGCCCCTGGTGGTCCGAGGTCGTTCCCGCTGCACAGATTCATGCGCCAGGGCCTCCTACAGACAATGCACTTTCATTTATTGCCCTATCTGTAATAGCACCCGAGATATCACCAGATATATGCTGGATTTTTACATGACCTTGGGTGACGGATTCCGAATATCTGTAATTTTCTCGGCCCCTGGTGGTCCGAGGTCGTTCCTGCTGCACAGATTCATTCGCCAGTGCCTCCTACAGACATTGCACTTTGATTTATTGCGCTATCTCTAATACCACCCGAGATATCACCAGATATATATTGGATTTTTCCCTGACCCTGAGTGTCCGACCCCATGAGACGGTGGTTTTCTCGGCCCCTGGTGGTCCGAGGTCGTTCCCGCTGCACAGATTCATGCGCCAGGGCCTGCTGCAGACAATGCACTTTGGTTTATTGCGCTATCTCTAATAGCACCCGAGATATCACCAGATATATATTGGATTTTTCCCTGACCCTGAGTGTCCGGACCCATGAGACGGTAGTTTTCTCGGCCCCTGGTGGTCCGAGGTCGTTGCCGCTGTACAGATTCATGCGCCAGTGCCTCCTACAGACAATGCACTTTGATTTATTGCGCTATCTGTAATAGCACCCGAGATATCACCAGATATATATTGGATTTTCCGCTGACCGTGAGTGTCCGACCCCATGTGTCGATGGATTTCTCGGCCCCTGGTGGTCCGAGGTCGATCCCGCTGCACAGATTCATGCGCCAGGGCCTCCTACAGACAATGCACTTTGGTTTAGTGCGCTATCTGTAAGAGCACCCGAGATATCACCAGATATATATTGGATTTTTCCCTGAACCTGAGTGTCCGACCCCATGAGACGGTGGTTTTCTCGGCCCCTGGTGGTCCGAGGTCCATCCCGCTGCACAGATTCATGCGCCAGGGCCTCCTACAGACAATGCACTTTGATTTATTGCGCTATCTGTAATAGCACCCAAGATATCACCAGATATATGATGGATTTTTATATGACCTTGGTTGACGGATTCCGAATATCTGTAATTTTCTCGGCCCCTGGTGGTCCGAGGTCGTTCCTGCTGCACAGATTCAAGCGCCAGTGCCTCCTACAGACATTGCACTTTGATTTATCGCGCTGTCTCTAATCGCACCCGAGATATCACCAGATATATATTGGATTTTTCCCTGACCCTGACATTCCGGCCCCATGAGACGGTGATTTTCTCTGCCCCTAGTGGTCCGAGGTCGTTCCCGCTGCACCGAATCATGCGCCAGGGCATCCTGGAGTCAATGCACTTTGATTTATCGCGCTATCTCTAATAGCACCTGAGATAACACCAGATATATATTGGATTTTTCCCTGACCCTGAGTGTCCGGCCCCATGTGTCGGTGGTTTTCTTGGCCCCTGGTGGTCCGAGGTCGTTCCCGCTGCACAGATTCATGCGCCAGGGCCTCCTACAGACAATGCACTTTCATTTATTGCCCTATCTGTAATAGCACCCGAGATATCACGAGATATATGCTGGATTTTTACATGCCCTTGGGTGACGGATTCCGAATATCTGTAATTTTCTCGGCCCCTGGTGGTCCGAGGTCGTTCCTGCTGCACAGATTCATTCGCCAGAGCCTCCTACAGACATTGCACTTTGATTTATTGCGCTATCTCTAATAGCACCCGAGATATCACCAGATATATGCTGGATTTTTCCCTGACCCTGAGTGCCCGGCCCCATGAGACTGTGGTTTTCTCGGCCCCTGGTGGTCCGAGGTCGTTCCCGCTGCACAGAATCATGCGGCAGGGCTACCTGCAGACAATGCACTTTGGTTTATTGCGCTATCTGTAATAGCACCCGAGATATCACCAGATATATATTGGATTTTTCGCTGACTGTGAGTGTCCGACCCCATGTGTCGATGGATTTCTCGGCCCCTGGTGGTCCGAGGTCGATCCCGCTGCACAGATTCATGCGCCAGGGCCTCCTACACACAATGCACTTTGGTTTAGTGCGCTATCTCTAATAGCACCCGAGATATCACCAGATATATATTGGATTTTTCGCTGACCCTGAGTGTCCGGCCCCATGTGTCGGTGGTTTTCTTGGCCCCTGGTGGTCCGAGGTCGTTCCCGCTGCACAGATTCATGCGCCAGGGCCTCCTACAAACAATGCACTTTCATTTATTGCCCTATCTGTAATAGCACCCGAGATATCACCAGATATATGCTGGATTTTTACATGACCTTGGGTGACGGATTCCGAATATCTGTAATTTTCTCGGCCCCTGGTGGTCCGAGGTCGTTCCTGCTGCACAGATTCATTCGCCAGTGCCTCCTACAGACATTGCACTTTGATTTATTGCGCTATCTCTAATACCACCCGAGATATCACCAGATATATATTGGATTTTTCCCTGACCCTGAGTGTCCCGCCTCATGAGACGGTGATTTTCTCGGCCCCTGGTGGTCCGAGGTCGTTCCCGCTGCACAGATTCGTGCGCCAGGGCCTGCTGCAGACAATGCACTTTGGTTTATTGCGCTATCTCTAATAGCGCCCGAGATATCACCAGATATATATTGGATTTTTCCCTGACCCTGAGTGTCCGGACCCATGAGACGGTAGTTTTCTCGGCCCCTGGTGGTCCGAGGTCGTTGCCGCTGTACAGAATCATGCGCCAGTGCCTCCTACAGACAATGCACTTTGGTTTAGTGCGCTATCTGTAAGAGCACCCGAGATATCACCAGATATATATTGGATTTTTCCCTGACCCTGAGTGTCCGACCCCATGAGACGGTGATTTTCTCGGCCCCTGGTGCTCCGAGGTCGATCCCGCTGCACAGATTCATGCGCCAGGGCACCCTGCAGATAATTCACTTTGATTTATTGCGCTATCTCTAATAGCACCCGTGATATCACCAGATATATATTGGATTTTTCGCTGACCCTGAGTGTCCGACCCCATGAGACGGTGGTTTTCTCGGCCCCTGGTGGTCCGAGGTCCATCCCGCTGCACAGATTCATGCGCCAGGGCCTCCTGCAGATAATTCACTTTGATTTATTGCGCTACCTCTAATAGCACCCGAGATATCACCAGATATATATTGGATTTTTCCCTGACCCTGAGTGTCCGGCCCCATGTGTAGATGGTTTTCTCGGTCCCTCGTAGTCCGAGGCCGATCCCGCTGCACAAATTCATGCGGCAGCGCCACCTGCAGATAATTCACTTTGATTTATTGCGCTATCTCTAATAGCACCCGAGATATCACCAGATATATATTGGATTTTTCGCTGACCCTGAGTGTCCGACCCCATGAAACGGTGGTTTTCTCGGCCCCTGATGGTCCGAGGTCGTTCCCGCTGCACATATTCATGCGCCAGGGCCTCCTACAGACAATGCACTTTGGTTTATCGCGCTGTCTCTAATAGCACCCGAGATATCACCAGATATATATTGGATTTTCCCCTGACCCTGAGTGTCTGGCCCCATGAGACGGTGGTTTTCTCGGCCCCTGGTGTTCCGAGGTCGTTCCCGCTACCCAGATTCATGCTCCAGGGCCTCCTACAGACAATGCACTTTTATTTATTGCGCTATCTGTAATAGCACCCGAGATATCACCAGATATATATTGGATTTTTCCCTGACCCTGAGTGTCCGGCCCCATGAGACGGTGGTTTTCTCGGCCCCTGGTGGTCCGAGGTTGATCCCGCTGCACAGATTCATGCGCCAGGGCCTCCTACAGACAATGCACTTTCATTTATTGCGCTATCTATAATAGCACCCGAGATATCACCAGATATATATTGGATTTTTCGCTGACCCTGAGTGTCCGACCCCATGAGACGGTGGTTTTCTCGGCCCCTGGTGGTCCGAGGTCGTTCCCGCTGCACAGATTCATGCGCCAGGGCCTCCTACAGACAATGTACTTTGGTTTAATGCGCTATCTCTAATAGCACCCGAGATATCACCAGATGTATGCTGGAGTTTTACATGACCTTGGGCGACGGATTCCGAATATCTGTAATTTCCTCGGCCCCAGGTGGTCCGAGGTCGTCCCTGCTGCACAGATTCATTCGCCAGCTCCTCCTACAGACAATGCACTTTGATTTATTGCGTTATCTGTAATAGCACCCGAGATATCACCAGATATATATTGGATTTTTCCCTGACCCTGAGTGCCCGGCCCCATGTTTCGGTGGTTTTCTCGGCCCCTGGTGCTCCGAGGTCGTTCCCGCTGCACAGATTCATGCGCCAGGGCCTCCTACTGACAATGTACTTTGGTTTAATGCGCTATCTCTAATAGCACCCGAGATATCACCAGATTTATATTGGATTTTTCCCTTACCCTGAAAGTCCGGCCCCATGAGACGGTGGTTTTCTCGGCCCCTGGTGGTCCGAGGTCGTTCCCGCTGCACAGATTCATGCGCCAGGGCCTCCTGCAGACAATGCACATTGATTTATTGCGCTATCTGTAATAGCACCCGAGATATCACCATATATATATTGGATTTTCCCCTGACCCTGGGTGTCCGTCCCCATGAGACTGTGGTTTTCTCGGCCCCTGGTGATCGGAGGTCGTTCCCGCTGCACATATTCATGCGCCAGGGCCTGCTGCAGACAATTCACTTTGGTTTATTGCGCTATCTCGAATAGCACCCGACATATCACCAGATATATATGGGTTTTTTCCCCGACCCTGAGTGTTCGGCCCCATGAGACGGTTGTTTTCTCGGCCCCTGGTGGTCCGAGGTCGTTCCCGCTGCACAGATTCATGCTCCAGGGCCTCCTACAGACAATGCACTTTGGTTTAGTGCGCTATCTGTTAGAGCACCCGAGATATCACCAGATATATATTGAATTTTTCAACCGACCCTGAGTGTCCCGCCCCATGAATCGGTGGTTTTCTCGGACCCTGGTGATCCGAGGTCGTTCCCGCTGCACAGAATCATGCGCCAGGGCTCCCTGCAGACAATGCACTTTGATTTATTGCGCTGTCTCTAATAGCAACCGAGATATCATCAGATACATCCTGGGTTTTTACATGACCTTGGGTGTCCGGCGCCATGTGTCGGTGGTTTTCTCGGCCCTTGGTGGTCCGAGGTCGTTCCCGCTGCCCAGATTCATGCGGCAGTGCCTCCTACAGACAATGCACTTTGGTTTATTGCGCTATCTCTAATAGCACCCGCGATATCACCAGATATATATTGGATTTTCCCCTGACCCTGAGTGTCCGGCCCCATGAGACGGTGGTTTTCTCGGCCCCTAGTGGTCCCAGGTCGTTCCTGCTGCACAGATTCATTCCCCAGTGCCTCCTACAGACAATGCACTTTGATTTAATGCGCTATCTGCAATAGCACCCGAGATATCACCAGATATATATTGGATTTTTCACTGACCCTGACAGTCCGGCCCCATGAGACGGTGATTTTCACGGCCCCTGGTGGTCCGAGGTCGTTCCCGCTGCACAGAATCATGCGCCAGGGATTCCTGCAGATAATTCACTTTGGTTTATTGCGCTATCTCTAATAGCACCCGAGATATCACCAGATATATATTGGATTTTTCCCTGACCCTGAGTGTCCGACCCCATGAGACGGTGATTTTCTCGGCCCCTGGTGGTCCGAGGTCGATGCCGCTGCACAGATTCATGCGCCAGGGCCTGCTGCAGACAATGCACTTTGGTTCATTGCGCTATCTCTAATAGCACCCGAGATATCACCAGATATATATTGGATTTTTCCCTGACCCTGTGTGCCCGGCCCCATGAGACTGTGGTTTTCTCGGCCCCTGGTGGTCCGAGGTCGTTCCCGCTGCACAGAATCATGCGGCAGGGCTACCTGCAGACAATGCACTTTGGTTTATTGCGCTATCTGTAATAGCACCCGAGATATCACCAGATATATATTGGATTTTTCGCTGACCGTGAGTGTCCGACCCCATGTGTCGATGGATTTCTCGGCCCCTGGTGGTCCGAGGTCGATCCCGCTGCACAGATTCATGCGCCAGGGCCTCCTACACACAATGCACTTTGGTTTAATGCGCTATCTCTAATAGCACCCGAGATATCACCAGATATATATTGGATTTTTCGCTGACCCTGAGTGTCCGGCCCCATGTGTCGGTGGTTTTCTTGGCCCCTGGTGGTCCGAGGTCGTTCCCGCTGCACAGATTCATGCGCCAGGGCCTCCTACAGACAATGCACTTTCATTTATTGCCCTATCTGTAATAGCACCCGAGATATCACCAGATATATGCTGGATTTTTACATGACCTTGGGTGACGGATTCCGAATATCTGTAATTTTCTCGGCCCCTGGTGGTCCGAGGTCGTTCCTGCTGCACAGATTCATTCGCCAGTGCCTCCTACAGACATTGCACTTTGATTTATTGCGCTATCTCTAATAGCACCCGAGATATCACCAGATATATATTGGATTTTTCCCTGACCCTGAGTGTCCGACCCCATGAGACGGTGGTTTTCTCGGCCCCTGGTGGTCCGAGGTCGTTCCCGCTGCACAGATTCATGCGCCAAGGCCTGCTGCAGACAATGCACTTTGGTTCATTGCGCTATCTCTAATAGCACCCGAGATATCACCAGATATATATTGGATTTTTCCCTGACCCTGAGTGTCCGGACCCATGAGACGGTAGTTTTCTCGGCCCCTGGTGGTCCGAGGTCGTTGCCGCTGTACAGATTCATGCGCCAGGGCCTCCTACAGACAATGCACTTTGATTTATTGCGCTATCTGTAATAGCACCCGAGATATCACCAGATATATATTGGATTTTTCGCTGACCGTGAGTGTCCGACCCCATGTGTCGATGGATTTCTCGGCCCCTGGTGGTCCGAGGTCGATCCCGCTGCACAGATTCATGCGCCAGGGCCTCCTACAGACAATGCACTTTGGTTTAGTGCGCTATCTCTAATAGCACCCGAGATATCACCAGATATATATTGGATTTTTCGCTGACCCTGAGTGTCCGACCCCATGAGACGGTGGTTTTCTCGGCCCCTGGTGGTCCGAGGTCCATCCCGCTGCACAGATTCATGCGCCAGGGCCTCCTGCAGACAATGCACTTTGGTTTATTGCGCTATCTCTAATAGCACCCGAGATATCGCCAGATATATATTGGATTTTTCCCTGGCCCTAGGTGTCCGGCCCCATGAGACGGTAGTTTTCTCGGCCCCTGGTGGTCCGAGGTCGTTCTCGCTGCACAGATTCATGCGCTAGGGCCTCTTGCAGACAATGCACTTTGGTTCATTGCGCTATCTCTAATAGCACCCGAGATATCACCAGATATATATTGGATTTTTCCCTGAACCTGAGTGTCCGACCCCATGAGACGGTGATTTTCTCGGCCCCTGGTGCTCCGAGGTCGATCCCGCTGCACAGATTCATGCGCCAGGGCACCCTGCAGATAATTCACTTTGATTTATTGCGCTATCTCTAATAGCACCCGAGATATCACCAGATATATATTGGATTTTTCGCTGACCCTGAGTGTCCGACCCCATGAGACGGTGGTTTTCTCGGCCCCTGGTGGTCCGAGGTCCATCCCGCTGCACAGATTCATGCGCCAGGGCCTCCTGCAGACAATGCACTTTGGTTTATTGCGCTATCTCTAATAGCACCCGAGATATCGCCAGATATATATTGGATTTTTCCCTGGCCCTAGGTGTCCGGCCCCATGAGACGGTAGTTTTCTCGGCCCCTGGTGGTCCGAGGTCGTTCTCGCTGCACAGATTCATGCGCTAGGGCCTCTTGCAGACAATGCACTTTGATTTATTGCGCTATCTCTAATAGCACCCGAGATATCACCAGATATATATTGGATTTTTCCTTGACCCTGAGTGTCCGACCCCATGAGACGGTGGTTTTCTCGGCCCCTGCTGGTCCGAGGTCGTTCCCGCTGCACAGATTCATGCGCCAGGGACCCCTGCAGATAATTCACTTTGATTTATTGCGCTACCTCTAATAGCACCCGAGATATCGCCGGATATATATATTCGATTTTTCCCTGACCCTGAGCGTCCGACCCCATGAGACGGTGATTGTCTCGGCCCCTGCTGGTCCGAGGTCATTCCCGCTGCACAGATTCATGCGCCAGGGCCCCCTGCAGATAATTCACTTTGATTTATTGCGCTATCTCTAATAGCACCCGAGATATCGCCGGATATATATTCGATTTTTCCCTGACCCTGAGTGTCCGACCCCATGAGACGGTGATTCTCTCGGCCCCTTGTGGTCCGAGGTCGTTGCCGCTGCACAGATTCATGCGCCAGGGCCTCCTGCAGACAATTCACTTTGATTTATTGCGCTGTCTGTAATAGCACACGAGATATCACCAGATATATATTGGATTTTTCCCTGACCCTGAGTGTCCTTTCCCATGAGACTGTGATTTTCTTGGCCCCTGGTGGTCCTAGGACGTTCCCGCTGCACAGATTCATGCAACAGGGCCTACTGCAGGCAATGCACTTTGATTTATTGCGCTGTCTGTAATAGCACACGAGATATCACCAGATATATATTGGATTTTTCCATGACCCTGACAGTCCGGCCCCAAGAGACGGTGATTTTCTCGGCCCCTGGTGGTCCGAGGTAGATCCCGGTGCACAGATTTATGCGCCAGGGCCTCCTACAGACAATGCATTTCGATTTATTGCGCTATCTATAATAGCACCCCAGATATCACCAGATATATATTGGATTTTTCCCTGACCCTGAGTGTCCGACCCCATGAGACCGTGGTTTTCTCGGCCCCTGGCGGTCCGAGGTCGATCCCGCTGCACAGATTCATGCGCCAGGGCCTCCTACAGACAATGCACTTTGATTTATTGCGCTATCTATAACAGCACCAGAGATAACACCAGATATATATTGGATTTTTCCCAGACCCTGAGTGTCCGGCCCCATGTGTCGGTGGTTTTCTTGGCCCCTGGTGGTCCGAGGTCGTTCCCGCTGCACAGATTCATGCGCCAGGGCCTCCTACAGACAATGCACTTTCATTTATTGCCCTATCTGTAATAGCACCCGAGATATCACCAGATATATGCTGGATTTTTACATGACCTTGGGTGACGGATTCCGAATATCTGTAATTTTCTCGGCCCCTGGTGGTCCGAGGTCGTTCCCGCAGCACAGATTCATGCGCCAGGGCCTCCTACAGACAATGCACTTTGATTTATTGCGGTATCTGTAATAGCACCCGAGATATCACCAGATATATATTGGATTTTTACATGGCCTTGGGTGACGGATTCCGAATATCTGTAAATTTATTGGCCCCTGGTGGTCCGAGGTCGTTCCCGCTGCAAAGATTGATGCGCCAGGGCCTGCCGCAGACAAAGCACTTTGCTTTATTGCGCTATCTGTAATAGCACCCGAGATATCCCCAGATATATATTGGATTTTTCCCTGACACTGAGTGTCCGACCCCATGAGACGGCGGTTTTCTCGGCCCCTGGTGGCCCGAGGTCGTTCCCGCTGCACAGATTCATGCGCCAGGGCCTCCTGCAGACAATGCACTTTGATTTATTGCGCTATCTCTAATAGCACCCGAGATATCACCAGATATATCCTGGATTTTTACATGACCTTCGGTGACGGATTCCGAATATCTGTAATTTTCTCGGCTCCTGGCGGTCCGAGGTTGTTCCTGCTGCACAGATTCATGCGCCAGGGCCTCCTACAGACAATGCACTTTGATTTATTGCGCTATCTGTAATAGCACCCGAGAAAGCTCCATATACATGCTGGATTTTTACATGACTTTGGGTGACGGATACCGAAAATCTGTAATATTCTCGGCCCCTGGTGGTCCGATGTCGTTCCTGCTGCACAGATTCATGCGCAAGGGCCTCCTACGGAAAATGCACTTTGATTTACTGCGCTATCTGTAATAGCACCCGAGATATCACCAGATATATATTGGATTTTTCCCCGACCCTGACTATCCGGCCCCATGAGACGGTGGTTTTCTCGGACCCTGGTGATCCGAGGTAGTACCCGCTGGCCAGATTCATGCGCCAGGGCCTCCTGCAGATAATTCACTATGGTTTATTGCGCTATCTCTAATAGCACCCGAGATATCACCAGATATATATTTGATTTTCCCCTGACCCTGAGTGTCCGGCCTATGAGACGGTGGTTTTCTCGGCCCCTGGTGGTCCGAGGTCGCTCCCGCTGCACAGATTCATGCGCCAGGGCCTCCTACAGACAATGAACTCTGATTTATTGCGCTATCTGTAATAGCAACCGAGATATCCCCAGATATATATTGGATTTTTCCCTGACCCTGAGTGCCCGGCCCCATGTTTCGGTGGTTTTCTCGACCCCTGGTGGTCCGAGGTCGATCCCGCTGGACAGATTCATGCGCTAGGGCCTCCTGCAGACAACTCACTTTGATTTATTGCGCTATCTCTAATAGCACCCGAGATATGACCAGATATATAATGGATTTTTCCCTGACCCTGACAGTCCGGCCCCATTAGACGGTGGTTTTCTCGGCCCCTGGTGGTCCGAGGTCGTTCCCGCTGCAGAGCTTCATGCGCCAGGGCCTCCTGCATATAATTCACTTTGGTTTATTGCGCACTCTCTAATAGCACCCGACATATCACAAGATATATATTGAATTTTTCCCTGACCCTGACAGTCCGGACCCTTGTGTCGGTGGTTTTCTTGGCCCCTGGTGGTCCAAGGTCGTTCCCGCTGGACAGATTCATGCGCCAGGGCCTCCTACAGACAATGCACTTTCTTTATTGCGCTATCTGTAATAGCACCCGAGATATCCCCAGATATATATTGGATTTTTCCCTGACCCTGAGTGCCCGGCCCCATGAGACGGTGGTTTTCTCGGCCCCTGGTGGTCCGAGGTCGCTCCCGCTGCACAGATTCATGCGCCAGGGCCTCTTGCAGATAATTCACTTTGGTTTATTGCGCTATCCCTAATAGCATCCGAGACATCACCAGATATATATTGGATTTTTCCCTGACCCTGAGTGTCCGGCCCCATGAGACGGTGGTTTTCTCGGTCCCTGGTGTTCCGAGGTCGTTCCCGCTGCACAGATGCATGCGCCAGGGCCTCCTGCAGATAATTCACTTTGATTTATTGCGCTATCTCTAATAGCACCCGTGATATCACCAGATATATGCTGGATTTTTTCATGACCTTGGGTGACGGATACCGAAAATCTGTTATTTTCTTGGCCCCTGGTGGTCCAACGTCGTTGCTGCTGCACAGGTTCATGCGCCAGTGCCTCCTGCAGACAATGCACTTTGGTTTATTGCGCTATCTCTAATAGCACCCGAGATATCATCAGATACATCCTGGGTTTTTACATGACCTTGGGTGTCCGGCCCCTTGTGTCGCTGGTTTTCTCGGTCCCTGGTGGTCCGAGGTCGTTCTCGCTGCACAGATTCATGCGCCAGGGCCCGCTGCAGATAATTCACTTTGATTTAGTGCGCTATCTGTTAGAGCACCCGAGATATCACCAGATATATATTGAATTTTTCAGCCGACCCTGAGTGTCCGGCAACATGAGACTTGTTTTCTCGGCCCCTGGTCGTTCGAGGTCGTTCCCGCTGCACAGATTCATGCGCCAGGGCCTCCCGCAGACAATGCACTTGGATTTATCGCGCTATCTCTTATAGCACCCGAGATACCATCAGATACAGCCTGGATTTTTACATGACCTTGCGTGTCCGGCCCCATGTGTCGGAGGTTTCCTCGGCGCCTGGTGGTCCGAGGTCGTTCCTGCTGCACAGATTCATTCGCCAGTGCCTCCTACAGACAATGCACTTTGATTTATTGCGCTATCTGTAATAGCACCCGAGATATCACCAGATATATATTGGATTTTCACCTGACACTGAGTGTCCAGCCCCACGAGACGGTGGTTTTCTCGGACCCTGGTGGTCCCAGGTCGTTCCCGCTGCCCAGATTCAGGCGGCAGGGCCTCCTACAGACAATGCACTTTGATTTATTGCGCTATCTCTAATAGCACCCGAGATATCACCAGATATATATTGGATTTTTCCCTGACCCTGACAGTCCGGCCCCATGAGACGGTGATTTTCTCGGCTCCTGGTGGTCCGAGGTCGTTCCCGCTGCCCAGATTCATGCGCCAGGGCCTCCTACAGACAATGCACTTTGATTTATTCTGCTATCTGTAATAGCACCCGAGATATCACCAGATATATATTGGATTTTTCCCTGACCCTGAGTGTCCGGCCCCATGTGTCGATGGTTTTCTCGGTCCCTCGTAGTCTGAGGCCGATCCCGCTTCACAAATTCATGCGCCAGGGCCCCCTGCAGATAATTCACTTTGATTTATTGCGCTATCTCTAATAGCACCCGAGATATCACCAGATATGTATTGGATTTTTCCCTGACCCTGACAGTTCGACCCCATGAGACGGTGGTTTTCTCGGCCCCTGATGGTCTGAGGTCGTTCCCGCTGCACATATTCATGCGCCAGGGCCTCCTACAGACAATGCACTTTGGTTTATCGCGCTGTCTCTAATAGCACCCGAGATATCACCAGATATATATTGGATTTCCCCTGACCCTGAGTGTCTGGCCCCATGAGACGGTGGTTTTCTCGGCCCCTGGTGTTCCGAGGTCGTTCCCGCTGCCCAGATTCATGCTCCAGGGCCTCCTACAGACAATGCACTTTGATTTATTGCGCTATCTCTAATAGCACCCGAGAAATCACCAGATATATATTGGATTTTTCCCTGACCCTGACAGTCCGGCCCCATGAGACGGTGATTTTCTCGGCCCCTGGTGGTCCGAGGTCGATCCCGCTGCACAGATTCATGCGACAGGGCCTCCTACAGACAATGCACTTTGATTTATTGCGCTGTCTGTAATAGCACCCGAGATATCACCAGATATATATTGAATTTTCCCCTGCCCCTGAGTGTCCGGCCCCATGAGACGGTGGTTTTCTCGGCCCCTGGTGGTCCGAGGTCGCTCCCGCTGCACAGATTCATGCGCCAGGGCCTCCTGCAGATAATTCACTTTGGTTTATTGCGCTATCCCTAATAGCATCCGAGACATCACCAGATATATATTGGATTTTTACCTGACCCTGAGTGTCCGGCCCCATGAGACGGTGGTTTTCTCGGTCCCTGGTGTTCCGAGGTCGTTCCCGCTGCACAGATGCATGCGCCAGGGCCTCCTGCAGATAATTCACTTTGATTTATTGCGCTATCTCTAATAGCACCCGTGATATCACCAGATATATGCTGGATTTTTTCATGACCTTGGGTGACGGATACCGAAAATCTGTTATTTTCTTGGCCCCTGGTGGTCCAACGTCGTTGCTGCTGCACAGGTTCATGCGCCAGTGCCTCCTGCAGACAATGCACTTTGGTTTATTGCGCTATCTCTAATAGCACCCGAGATATCATCAGATACATCCTGGGTTTTTACATGACCTTGGGTGTCCGGCCCCTTGTGTCGCTGGTTTTCTCGGTCCCTGGTGGTCCGAGGTCGTTGTCGCTGCACAGATTCATGCGCCAGGGCCCGCTGCAGATAATTCACTTTGATTTAGTGCGCTATCTGTTAGAGCACCCGAGATATCACCAGATATATATTGAATTTTTCAACCGACCCTGAGTGTCCGGCAACATGAGACTTGTTTTCTCGGCCTCTGGTCGTTCGAGGTCGTTCCCGCTGCACAGATTCATGCGCCAGGGCCTCCCGCAGACAATGCACTTGGATTTATCGCGCTATCTCTTATAGCACCCGAGATACCATCAGATACAGCCTGGATTTTTACATGACCTTGCGTGTCCGGCCCCATGTGTCGGAGGTTTCCTCGGCGCCTGGTGGTCCGAGGTCGTTCCTGCTGCACAGATTCATTCGCCAGTGCCTCCTACAGACAATGCACTTTGATTTATTGCGCTATCTGTAATAGCACCCGAGATATCACCAGATATATATTGGATTTTCACCTGACACTGAGTGTCCAGCCCCACGAGACGGTGGTTTTCTCGGACCCTGGTGGTCCCAGGTCGTTCCCGCTGCCCAGATTCAGGCGGCAGGGCCTCCTACAGACAATGCACTTTGATTTATTGCGCTATCTCTAATAGCACCCGAGATATCACCAGATATATATTGGATTTTTCCCTGACCCTGACAGTCCGGCCCCATGAGACGGTGATTTTCTCGGCTCCTGGTGGTCCGAGGTCGTTCCCGCTGCCCAGATTCATGCGCCAGGGCCTCCTACAGACAATGCACTTTGATTTATTCTGCTATCTGTAATAGCACCCGAGATATCACCAGATATATATTGGATTTTCCCCGGACCCTGAGCGTCCGGCCCCATGAGACGGTGGTTTTCTAGGCCCCTAGTGGTCCGAGGTCGTTCCCGCTGCACAGATTCATGCGCCAGGGCCTCCTGCAGATAATTCACTTTGGTTTATTGCGCTATCTCTAATAGCACCCGAGATATCATCAGATACATCCTGGATTTTTACATGGCCTTGGGTGTCCGGCCCCATGTGTCGGTGTTTTTCTTGGCCCCTGGTGGTCCGAGGTCGTTCCCGCAGCACAGATTCATGCGCCAGGGCCTCCTACAGACAATGCACTTTGATTTATTGCGGTATCTGTAATAGCACCCGAGATATCACCAGATATATATTGGATTTTTACATGGCCTTGGGTGACGGATTCCGAATATCTGTAAATTTATTGGCCCCTGGTGGTCCGAGGTCGTTCCCGCTGCAAAGATTGATGCGCCAGGGCCTGCCGCAGACAAAGCACTTTGCTTTATTGCGCTATCTGTAATAGCACCCGAGATATCCCCAGATATATATTGGATTTTTCCCTGACACTGAGTGTCCGACCCCATGAGACGGCGGTTTTCTCGGCCCCTGGTGGCCCGAGGTCGTTCCCGCTGCACAGATTCATGCGCCAGGGCCTCCTGCAGACAATGCACTTTGATTTATTGCGCTATCTGTAATAGCACCCGAGATATCACCAGATATATCCTGGATTTTTACATGACCTTCGGTGACGGATTCCGAATATCTGTAATTTTCTCGGCTCCTGGCGGTCCGAGGTTGTTCCTGCTGCACAGATTCATGCGCCAGGGCCTCCTACAGACAATGCACTTTGATTTATTGCGCTATCTGTAATAGCACCCGAGAAAGCTCCATATACATGCTGGATTTTTACATGACTTTGGGTGACGGATACCGAAAATCTGTAATATTCTCGGCCCCTGGTGGTCCGATGTCGTTCCTGCTGCACAGATTCATGCGCAAGGGCCTCCTACGGAAAATGCACTTTGATTTACTGCGCTATCTGTAATAGCACCCGAGATATCACCAGATATATATTGGATTTTTCCCCGACCCTGACTATCCGGCCCCATGAGACGGTGGTTTTCTCGGACCCTGGTGATCCGAGGTAGTACCCGCTGGCCAGATTCATGCGCCAGGGCCTCCTGCAGATAATTCACTATGGTTTATTGCGCTATCTCTAATAGCACCCGAGATATCACCAGATATATATTTGATTTTCCCCTGACCCTGAGTGTCCGGCCTATGAGACGGTGGTTTTCTCGGCCCCTGGTGGTCCGAGGTCGCTCCCGCTGCACAGATTCATGCGCCAGGGCCTCCTACAGACAATGAACTCTGATTTATTGCGCTATCTGTAATAGCAACCGAGATATCCCCAGATATATATTGGATTTTTCCCTGACCCTGAGTGCCCGGCCCCATGTTTCGGTGGTTTTCTCGACCCCTGGTGGTCCGAGGTCGATCCCGCTGGACAGATTCATGCGCTAGGGCCTCCTGCAGACAACTCACTTTGATTTATTGCGCTATCTCTAATAGCACCCGAGATATGACCAGATATATAATGGATTTTTCCCTGACCCTGACAGTCCGGCCCCATTAGACGGTGGTTTTCTCGGCCCCTGGTGGTCCGAGGTCGTTCCCGCTGCAGAGCTTCATGCGCCAGGGCCTCCTGCATATAATTCACTTTGGTTTATTGCGCACTCTCTAATAGCACCCGACATATCACAAGATATATATTGAATTTTTCCCTGACCCTGACAGTCCGGACCCTTGTGTCGGTGGTTTTCTTGGCCCCTGGTGGTCCAAGGTCGTTCCCGCTGGACAGATTCATGCGCCAGGGCCTCCTACAGACAATGCACTTTCTTTATTGCGCTATCTGTAATAGCACCCGAGATATCCCCAGATATATATTGGATTTTTCCCTGACCCTGAGTGCCCGGCCCCATGTTTCGGTGGTCTTCTCGGCCCCCGGTGGCCCGAGGTCGTTCCCGCTGCACAGATTCATTCGCCAGGGCCTCCTGCAGATAATTCACTTTGGTTTATTGCGCTATCTCTAATAGCACCCGAGATATCACCAGATATATATTGGATTTTCCCCTGACCCTGAGTGTCCGGCCCCATGAGACTGTGGTTATCTCGGCCCCTGGTGGTCCGACGTCGTTCCTGCTGGCCAGATTCATGCGCCTGGGCCTCCTACAGACAATGCACTTTGATTTATTGCGCTATCTCAAATAGCACCCGAGATATCACCAGATATATATTGGATTTTCCCCTGACCCTGAGTGTCCGGACCCATGAGACGGTGGTTTTCTTGACCCCTGGTGGTCCGAGGCCGATACCGCTGCACAGATTCATGCGCTAGGACCTTCTGCAGACAATGCACTTTGATTTAATGCGGTATCTGTAATAGCACCCGAGACATCACCAGATATATATTGGATTTTTACATGGCCTTGGGTGACGGATTCCGAATATCTGTAAATTTATCGGCCCCTGGTGGTCCGAGGTCGTTCCTGCAGCACAGATTCATTCGCCAGGGCCTCCTACAGACAATGCACTTTGATTTATTGCGGTATCTGTAATAGCACCCGAGATATCACCAGATATATATTGGATTTTTACATGGCCTTGGGTGACGGATTCCGAATATCTGTAAATTTATCGGCCCCTGGTGGTCCGAGGTCGTTCCTGCAGCACAGATTCATTCGCCAGTGCCTCCTACAGACAATGCACTTTGATTTATTGCGGTATCTGTAATAGCACCGGAGATATCACCAGATATATATTGGATTTTTCCTTGACTCGGACAGTCCGGCCCCATGTGTCGATGGTTTTCTCGGCCCCTGGTGGTCCGAGGTCGTTCCCGCTGCACAGATGCATGCGCCAGGGCCTCCTGCAGATAATTCACTTTGAATTATTGCGCTATCTCTAATAGCACCCGAGATATCACCAGATATATATTGGATTTTCCCCTGACCCTGAGTGCCCGGGCCCATGAGACTGTGGTTTTCTCGGCCCCTGGTGGTCCGAGGTCGTTCCCGCTGCACAGATTCATGCGCCAGGGCCTCCTGCAGATAATTCACTTTGAATTATTGCGCTATCTGTAATAGCACCCGAGATATCACCAGATATATATTGGATTTTACCTTGACCCTGACAGTCCGGCCCCATGTGTCGATCGTTTTCTCGGTCCCTCGTTGTCCGAGGTCGATCCCGCTGCACAGATTCATGCGCCATGGCCCCCTGCCGATAATTCACTTTGATTTATTGCGCTATCTGTAATAGCACCCGAGATATCACCAGATATATATTGGATTTTCCCTTGACCCTGAGTGTCCGGCCCCATGAGACGGTGGTTTTCTCGGCCCCTGGTGGTCCGAGGTCGCTCCCGCTGCACAGATTCATGCGCCAGGGCCTCCTGCAGATAATTCACTTTGGTTTATTGCGCTATCCCTAATAGCATCCGAGACATCACCAGATATATATTGGATTTTTCCCTGACCCTGAGTGTCCGGCGCCATGAGACGGTGGTTTTCTCAGACCTTGGTGGCCCGAGGTCGTTCCCGCTGCACAGATGCATGCGTCAGGGCCTCCTGCAGATCATTCACTTTGATTTATTGCGCTATCTCTAATAGCACCCGAGATATCACCAGATATATGCTGGATTTTTTCATGACCTTGGGTGACGGATACCGAAAATCTGTTATTTTCTTGGCCCCTGGTGGTCCAACGTCGTTGCTGCTGCACAGGTTCATGCGCCAGTGCCTCCTGCAGACAATGCACTTTGGTTTATTGCGCTATCTCTAATAGCACCCGAGATACCATCAGATACAGCCTGGATTTTTACATGACCTTGCGTGTCCGGCCCCATGTGTCGGACGTTCCCTCGGCGCCTGGTGGTCCGAGGTCGTTCCTGCTGCTCAGATACATGAGCCAGGGCCTCCTACAGACAATGCAATTTAATTTATTGCGCTATCTGTAATAGCACCCGAGATATCACCAGATCTATATTGGATTTTACCTTGACCCTGACAGTCCGGCCCCATGTGTCGATCGTTTTCTCGGTCCCTCGTTGTCCGAGGTCGATCCCGCTGCACTGATTCATGCGCCATGGCCCCCTATCGATAATTCACTTTGATTTATTGCGCTATCTGTAATAGCACCCGAGATATCACCAGATATATATTGGATTTTCCCTTGACCCTGAGTGTCCGGCCCCATGAGACGGTGGTTTTCTCGGCCCCTGGTGGTCCGAGGTCGTTCCCGCTGCCCAGATTCATGCGCCAGGGCCTCCTACAGACAATGCACTTTGATTTATTCTGCTATCTGTAATAGCACCCGAGATATCACCAGATATATATTGGATTTTCCCCGGACCCTGAGCGTCCGGCCCCATGAGACGGTGGTTTTCTCGGCCCCTAGTGGTCCGAGGTCGTTCCTGCTGCACAGTTTCATGCGCCAGGGCCTCCTGCAGATAATTCACTTTGGTTTATTGCGCTATCTCTAATAGCACCCGAGATATCATCAGATACATCCTCGATTTTTACATGGCCTTGGGTGTCCGGCCCCATGTGTCGGTGTTTTTCTTGGCCCCTGTTGGTCCGAGGTCGTTCCCGCAGCACAGATACATGCGCCAGGGCCTCTCGCAGACAATGCACTTCGATTTATTGCGCTATCTCTAATAGCACCCGAGATATCACCAGATATATATTGGATGTTTCCCTGACCCTGACAGTCCGGCCCCATGAGACGGTGATGTTCTGGGCTCCTGGTGGTCCGAGGTCTTTCCCGCTGCACAGAATCATACTCCCTGGCCTCCTGCAGATAATTCACTTTGGTTTATTGCGCTATCTCTAATAGCACGCGAGATATCACCAGATATATATTGGATTTTTCCCCGACACTGACTTCCCGGCCCTATGAGACGGTGGTTTTCTCGGACCTTGGTGATCCGAGGTCGTTCCCGCTGCACAGATTCATGCGCCAGGGCCTCCTACAGACAATGCACTTTGATTTATTGCGGTATCTGTAATAGCACCCGAGATATAACCAGATATATATTGGATTTTTACATGGCCTTGGGTGACGGATTCCGAATATCTGTAAATTTATCGGCCCCTGGTGGTCCGAGGTCGTTCCCGCTGCAAAGATTCATGCGACAGGGCCTCCTGCAGACAATGCACTTTGATTTATTGCGCTATCTGTCATAGCACCCGAGATATCACCAGATATATGCTGGATTTTTACATGACCTTCGGTGACGGATTCCGAATATCTGTAATTTTCTCGGCTCCTGGCGGTCCGAGGTCGTTCCTGCTTCACAGATTCATGCGCCAGGGCCTCCTACAGACAATGCACTTTGATTTATTGCGCTATCTCTAATAGCACCCGAGAAAGCTCCATATACATGCTGGATTTTTACATGACTTTGGGTGACGGATACCGAAAATCTGTAATATTCTCGGCCCCTGGTGGTCCGATGTCTTTCCTGCTGCACAGATTCATGCGGAAGGGCCTCCTACGGAAAATGCACTCTGATTTATCGCGCTATCTGTAATAGAACCCGAGATATCACCAATTATATGCTGGATTTTTACATGACATTGGGTGACGGATACCGAAAATCTCTAATTTTCTCGGCCCCTGGTGGTCCGAGGTCGTTCCCGCTGCACAGATACATGCGCCAGGGCCTCCTACAGACAATGCACTTTGATTTATTGTGCTATCTGTAATAGCACCCGAGATATCCCCAGATATATATTGGATTTTTCCCTGACCCTGAGTGCCCGGCCCCATGTTTCGGTGGTTTTCTTGACCCCTGGTGGTCCGAGGTCGATACCGCTGCATAGATTCATGCGCCAGGGCCTCCTACAGACAATGCACTTTGATTTATTGCGGTATCTGTAATAGCACCCGAGATATCACCAGATATATATTGGATTTTTACATGGCCTTGGGTGACGGATTCCGAATATCTGTAAATTTATCGGCCCCTGGTGGTCCGATGTCGTTCCCGCTGCACAGATGCATGCGCCAGGGCCTCCTACAGACAACGCACTTTAATTTATTGCTCTATCTGTAATAGCACCCGAGATATCACCAGATCTATATTGGATTTTACCTTGGCCCTGACAGTCCGGCCTCATGAGACGGTAGTTTTCTCGGCCCTTGGTGGTCCAAGGTCGTTCCCGCTGCACAGATACATGAGCCAGGGCCTCCTACAGACAATGCAATTTAATTTATTGCGCTATCTGTAATAGCACCCGAGATATCACCAGATCTATATTGGATTTTACCTTGACCCTGACAGTCCGGCCCCATGTGTCGATCGTTTTCTCGGTCCCTCGTTGTCCGAGGTCGATCCCGCTGCACTGATTCATGCGCCATGGCCCCCTATCGATAATTCACTTTGATTTATTGCGCTATCTGTAATAGCACCCGAGATATCACCAGATATATATTGGATTTTCCCTTGACCCTGAGTGTCCGGCCCCATGAGACGGTGGTTTTCTCGGCCCCTGGTGGTCCGAGGTCGCTCCCGCTGCACAGACTCATGCGCCAGGGCCTCCTGCAGATAATTCACTTTGGTTTATTGCGCTATCCCTAATAGCATCCGAGATATCATCAGATACATCCTGGGTTTTTACATGACCTTGGGTGTCCGGCCCCTTGTGTCGCTGGTTTTCTCGGTCCCTGGTGGTCCGAGGTCGTTCCCGCTGCACAGATTCATGCGCCAGGGCCCGCTCCAGATAATTCACTTTGATTTAGTGCGCTATCTGTTAGAGCACCCGAGATATCACCAGATATATATTGGATTTTCCCCTGACCCTGAGTGTCCGGCCCCATGAGACGGTGGTTTTCTCAGACCCTGGTGATCCGTGGTCGTTCCCGCTGCACAGATTCATGCGCCAGGGCCTCCTACAGACAATGCACTTTGATTTATTGCGGTATCTGTAATAGCACCCGAGATATCACCAGATATATATTGGATTTTTACATGGCCTTGGGTGACGGATTCCGAATATCTGTAAATTTATCGGCCCCTGGTGGTCCGAGGTCGTTCCCGCTGCAAAGATTCATGCGCCAGGGCCTGCCGCAGACAAAGCACTTTGCTTTATTGCGCTATCTGTAATAGCACCCGAGAAAGCTCCATATACATGCTGGATTTTTACATGACTTTGGGTGGCGGATACCGAAAATCTGTAATTTTCTCGGCCCCTGGTGGTCCGATGTCGTTCCAGCTGCACAGATTCATGCGCAAGGGCCTCCTACGGAAAATGCACTTTGATTTATTGCGCTATCTGTAATAGCACCCGAGATATCACCAGATATATATTGGATTTTTCCCCGACCCTGACAATCCGGCCCCATGAGACGGTGGTTTTCTCGGACCCTGGTGATCCGAGGTAGTACCCGCTGCACAGATTCATGCGCCAGGGCCTCCTGCAGATAATTCACTTTGGTTTATTGCGCTATCTCTAACAGCATCCGAGATATCACCAGATATATATTGGATTTTTCCCTGACCCTGGGTGTCCGGCCCCATGAGACGGTGGTCCTCTCGGCCCCTGGTGGTCCGAGGTCGTTCCCGCTGGCCCGATTTATGCGCCAGGGCATCCTGCAGATAATTCACTTTGGTTTATTGCGCTATCTCTAATAGCACCCGAGATATCACCAGATATATATTTGATTTTCCCCTGACCCTGAGTGTCCGGCCCCATGAGACTGTGGTTTTCTCGGCGCCTGGTGATCCGAGGTCGTTCCCGCTGCACAGATTCATGCGCCAGGGCCTCCTACAGACAATGCACTTTGGTTTATTGCGCTATGTCTAATAGCACCCGAGATATCACCAGATATATATTGGAATTTCCCCTGACCCCGAGCATCCGGCCCCATGAGACGGTGGTTTTCTCGGCCCCTGGTGGTCCGAGGTCGCTCCCGCTGCACAGATTCATGCGCCAGGGCCTCCTACAGACAATGCACTTTGATTTATTGCGCCATCTGTAATAGCAACCGAGATATCCCCAGATATATATTGGATTTTTCCCTGACCCTGAGTGCCCTGCCCCATGTTTCGGTGGTTTTCTCGACCCCTGGTGGTCCGAGGTCGATCCCGCTGGACAGATTTATGCGCTAGGGCCACCTGCAGACAACGCACTTTGATGTATTGCGCTATCTCTAATAGCACCCGAGATATCACCAGATATGTATTGGATTTTTCCCTGACCCTGAGAGTCCAGCCCCATGAGACGGTGATTTTCTCGGCCCCTGGTGGACCGAGGTCGATCCCGCTGCACAGATTCATGCGCCAGGGCCTCCTACAGACAATGCACTTTGATTTATTGCGCTATCTGTAGTAGCACCCGAGATATCACCAGATATATATTGGATTTTCACCTGACACTGAGTGTCCAGCCCCACGAGACGGTGGTTTTCTCGGACCCTGGTGGTCCCATGTCGTTCCCGCTGCCCAGATTCAGGCGGCAGGGCCTCCTACAGACAATGCACTTTGATTTATTGCGCTATCTCTAATAGCACCCGAGATATCACCAGATATATATTGGATTTTCCCCTGACCCTGAGTGTCCGGCCCCATGAGACTAGTTTTCTCGGCCCCTGGTCTCCCGAGGTCGTTCCCGCTGCACAGGTTCATGCGCCAGGGCCTCCTACAGACAATGCACTTTGATTTATTGCGCTATCTGTCATAGCACCCGAGATATCATCGGATGCATCCTGGATTTTTCATGGCCTTGGCTGTCCGGCCCCATGTGTCGGTGTTTTTCTTGGCCCCTGGTGGTCCGAGGTCGTTCCCGCAGCACAGATACATGCGCCAGGGCCTCTCGCAGACAATGCACTTCGATTTATTGCGCTATCTCTAATAGCACCCGAGATATCACCAGATATATATTGGATTTTTCCCCGACCCTGACTGCCCGGCCCCATGAGACGGTGGTTTTCTCAGACCCTGGTGATCCGTGGTCGTTCCCGCTGCACAGATTCATGCGCCAGGGCCTCCTACAGACAATGCACTTTGATTTATTGCGGTATCTGTAATAGCACCCGAGATATCACCAGATATATATTGGATTTTTACACGGCCTTGGGTGGCGGATTCCGAATATCTGTAAATTTATCGGTCCCTGGTGGTCCGAGGTCGTTCCCGCTGCACAGATTCATGCGCCAGGGCCCGCTCCAGATAATTCACTTTGATTTAGTGCGCTATCTGTTAGAGCACCCGAGATATCACCAGATATATATTGAATTTTTCAACCGACCCTGAGTGTCCGGCACCATGAGACTTGTTTTCTCGGCCCCTGGTCGTTCGAGGTCGTTCCCGCTGCACAGATTCATGCGCCAGGGCCTCCTACAGACAATGCACATTGATTTATTGCGCTATCTGTAGTAGCACCCGAGATATCACCAGATATATATTGGATTTTCACCTGACACTGAGTGTCCAGCCCCACGAGACGGTGGTTTTCTCGGACCCTGGTGGTCCCATGTCGTTCCCGCTGCCCAGATTCGGGCGGCAGGGCCTCCTACAGACAATGCACTTTGATTTATTGCGCTATCTCTAATAGCACCCGAGATATCACCAGATATATATTGGATTTTCCCCTGACCCTGAGTGTCCGGCCCCATGAGACTAGTTTTCTCGGCCCCTGGTCTCCCGAGGTCGTTCCCGCTGCACAGGTTCATGCGCCAGGGCCTCCTACAGACAATGCACTTTGATTTATTGCGCTATCTGTCATAGCACCCGAGATATCATCGGATGCATCCTGGATTTTTCATGGCCTTGGCTGTCCGGCCCCATGTGTCGGTGTTTTTCTTGGCCCCTGGTGGTCCGAGGTCGTTCCCGCAGCACAGATACATGCGCCAGGGCCTCTCGCAGACAATGCACTTCGATTTATTGCGCTATCTCTAATAGCACCCGAGATATCACCAGATATATATTGGATTTTTCCCCGACCCTGACTGCCCGGCCCCATGAGACGGTGGTTTTCTCAGACCCTGGTGATCCGTGGTCGTTCCCGCTGCACAGATTCATGCGCCAGGGCCTCCTACAGACAATGCACTTTGATTTATTGCGGTATCTGTAATAGCACCCGAGATATCACCAGATATATATTGGATTTTTACATGGCCTTGGGTGACGGATTCCGAATATCTGTAAATTTATCGGCCCCTGGTGGTCCGAGGTCGTTCCCGCTGCAAAGATTCATGCGCCAGGGCCTGCCGCAGACAAAGCACTTTGCTTTATTGCGCTATCTGTAATAGCACCCGAGAAAGCTCCATATACATGCTGGATTTTTACATGACTTTGGGTGGCGGATACCGAAAATCTGTAATTTTCTCGGCCCCTGGTGGTCCGATGTCGTTCCAGCTGCACAGATTCATGCGCAAGGGCCTCCTACGGAAAATGCACTTTGATTTATTGCGCTATCTGTAATAGCACCCGAGATATCACCAGATATATATTGGATTTTTCCCCGACCCTGACAATCCGGCCCCATGAGACGGTGGTTTTCTCGGACCCTGGTGATCCGAGGTAGTACCCGCTGCACAGATTCATGCGCCAGGGCCTCCTGCAGATAATTCACTTTGGTTTATTGCGCTATCTCTAACAGCATCCGAGATATCACCAGATATATATTGGATTTTTCCCTGACCCTGGGTGTCCGGCCCCATGAGACGGTGGTCCTCTCGGCCCCTGGTGGTCCGAGGTCGTTCCCGCTGGCCCGATTTATGCGCCAGGGCATCCTGCAGATAATTCACTTTGGTTTATTGCGCTATCTCTAATAGCACCCGAGATATCACCAGATATATATTTGATTTTCCCCTGACCCTGAGTGTCCGGCCCCATGAGACTGTGGTTTTCTCGGCGCCTGGTGATCCGAGGTCGTTCCCGCTGCACAGATTCATGCGCCAGGGCCTCCTACAGACAATGCACTTTGGTTTATTGCGCTATGTCTAATAGCACCCGAGATATCACCAGATATATATTGGAATTTCCCCTGACCCCGAGCATCCGGCCCCATGAGACGGTGGTTTTCTCGGCCCCTGGTGGTCCGAGGTCGTTCCCGCTGCACAGGTTCGTGCGTCAGGGCCTCCTGCAGACAATGCACTTTGATTTATTTCGCTATCTGTAATAGAACCCGAGATATCATCATGTATATATTGGATTTTCCCATGACCCTGAGTGTCCGACCCCATGTGACGGTGGTTTTCTCTGCCACTGGTGGTCCGACGTCGTTCCCGCTGCACAGATTCATGCGCCAGGGCCTGCTGCAGACAATGCACTTTGGTTTATTGCGCTATCTGTAATAGCACCCGAGATATCACCAGATTTATATTGGATTTGTCCCTGATCCTGAGTGCCCGACCCCATGAGACGGTGGTTTTCTCGGCCCCTGGTGGTCCAAGGTCGTTCCCGCTGCACAGATTCATGCGCCATGGCCTCCTACAGAAAATGCACTTTGATTTATTGCGCTATCTGTAATAGCACCCGAGATATAACCAGATATATATTGGATTTTGCCCTGACCCTGAGTGTCCGGCCCCATGAGACGTTGATTTTCCCGGCCCCTGGTGGTCCCAGATCGATCCCGCTGCACAGATTCATGCGCCACGGCCTCCTACAGACAATGCACTTTGATTTATTGCGCTATCTGTAATAGCACCCGAGATATCACCAGATATATATTGGATTTTTCCGCGACCCTGACAGTCCGGCCCCATGTGTCGGTGGTTTTCTCGGCCCCTGGTGGTCCGAGGTCGTTCCCGCTGCACAGATTCATGCGCCAGGGCCTCCTACAGACAATGCACTTTGATTTATTGCGCTATCTGTAATAGCACCCGAGATATCACCAGATATATATTGGATTTTCCCCTGACCCAGAGTGTCCGACCCCATGAGACGGTGGTTTTCTCGGCTCCTGGTGGTCCGAGGTCGTTCCCGCTGCACAGATTCATGCGCCAGGGCCTCCTACAGACAATGCACTTTCATTGATTGCGCTATCTGTAATAGCACCCGAGAAATCACCATATATATATATTGGATTTTCCCCCCACCCTGAGTGTCCGGCCCCATGAGACTGTGGTTTTCTCGGCCCCTGGTGGTCCGAGGTCGATCCCGCTGCACAGATTCATGCGCCAGGGCCTCCAACAGAAAATGCAGTTTTATTTATTGCACTATCTGTAATGGCACCAGAGTTATCACCAGATATATATTGGCTTTTCCCCTGACCCTGAGTGTCCGGCCCCATGAGACAGTGGTTTTCTCGGCCTCTGGTGGTCCGAGATCGTTCCCGCTGCACAGATTCATGCGACAGGGCCTCCTGCAGATAATTCACTTTGGTTTATTGCGCTATCTCTAATAGCACCCGAGATATCACCAGATATATATTGGATTCTTCCCTGACCCTGAGTGTCCGGCCCCATGAGACGGTGGTTCTCTCGGCCCCTGGTGGTCCGAGGTCGTTCCCGCTGCACAGATTCATGCGCGTGGGCCTCCTGCAGACAATGCACTTTGATTTATTGCGCTATCTCTAATAGCACCCGAGATATCACCAGATCTATATTGGATTTTTCCCTGACCCTGACAGTTCGGCCCATTGTGTCGGTGGTTTTCTCGGCCCCTGGTGGTCCGAGGTCGTTCCCGCTGCACAGATTCATTCGCCAGTGCCTCCTACAGACAATGCACTTTGATTTATTGCGCTATCTGTAATAGCACCCGAGATATCACCAGATATATATTGGATTTTCACCTGACACTGAGGGTCCAGCCCCACGAGACGGTGGTCTTCTCGGACCCTGGTGGTCCCAGGTCGTTCCCGCTGCCCAGATTCAGGCGGCCGGGCCTCATACAGACAATGCACTTTGATTTATTGCGCTATCTCAAATAGCACCCGAGATATCACCAGATATATATTGGATTTTTCCCTGACCCGGACAGTCCGGCCCCATGAGACGGTGATTTTCTCGGCCCCTGGTGGTCCGAGGTCGATCCCGCTGCACAGATGCATGCGCCAGGGCCTCCTGTAGATAATTCACTTTGATTTATTGCGCTATCTCTAATAGCACCCGAGATATCACCAGATATATGCTGGATTTTCCCCTGACCCTGAGTGTCCGGCCCCATGAGACGGTGGTTTTCTCGGCCCCTGGTGGCCCGAGGTCGTTCCCGCTGCACAGATTCATGCGCCAGGGCTTCCTGCAGACAATGCACTTTGATTTATTTCGCTATCTGTAATAGCACCCGAGATATCACCAGATATATATTGGATTTTCACCTGACACTGAGTGTCCAGCCCCACGAGACGGTGGTTTTCTCGGACCCTGGTGGTCCAAGGTCGTTCCCGCTGCACAGATCCATGCGCCTGGGCCTCCTATAGATAATTCACTTTGGTTTATTGCGCCATCGATAATAGCACCCGAGATATCACCAGATATATATTGGATTTTTCCCTGACCCTGACAGTTCGGCCCCTTGTGTCGGTGGTTTTCTCGGCCCCTGGTGGTCCGAGGTCGTTCCCGCTGCACAGATTCATGCGCTAGGGCCTCCTGCAGACAATGCAGTTTTATTTATTGCGCTATCTGCAATAGCACCAGAGAGATCACCAGATATATATTGGATTTTTCCCTGACCCTGACAGTCCGGCCCCATGTGTCGATGGTTTTCTCGGCCCCTCGTGGTCCGAGGTCGATCCCGCAGCACAGATTCAAGCGCCAGGGCCTCCTGCAGACAATGCAGTTTTATTTATTGCGCTATCTGCAATAGCACCAGAGAGATCACCAGATATATATTGGATTTTCCCCTGACCCTGACAGTCCGGCCCCATGTGTCGATGGTTTTCTCGGTACATCGTGGTCCGAGGTCGATCGCGCTGAACAGATTCATGCGCCAGTGCTTCGTGTAGACAATTCACTTTGGTTTATTGCGCTATCTGTAATAGCACCCGAGATATCACCAGATATATATTGGATTTTCCCTGACCCTGACAGTCCGGCCCCATGAGACGGTAGTTTTCTCGGCCCCTGGTGGTCCGAGGTCGTTCCCGCTGCACAGATTCATGCGCCAGGGCCTCCTGCAGATAATTCACTTTGATTTATTGCGCTATCTCTAATAGCATCCGAGAAATCACCATATATATACATTGGATTTTCCCCTGACCCTGAGTGTCCGGCCCCATGAGACGGTGGTTTTCTTGGCCCCTGGCGCTCCGAGGTCGTTCCCGCTGCAAAGATTCATGCGCTAGGGCCTCCTGCAGACAATGCACTTTGATTTATTACGCTATCTCTAATAGCTCCCGAGAAATCACCATATATATATATGATTTTCCCCTGACCCTGAGTGTGCGGCCCCATGAGACGGTGGTTTCCTCGGCCTCTGGTGGTCCGAGGTAGATCCCGCTGCACAGATTCATGCGCCAGGGCCTCCTACAGACAATGCATTTTGATTTATTGCGCTATCTCTAATAGCACCCGAGATATCACCAGATATATATTGGATTTTTCCCTGACCCTGACAGTTCGGCCCCATGAGACTGTGGTTTTCGCGGCCCCTGGTGATCCGAGGTCGTTCCCGTTGCACAGATTCATGCGCCATGGGCCCCTGCCGATAATTCGCATTGATTTATTGCGCTATCTGTAATAGCACCCGAGATATCACCAGATATATATTGGATTTTCCCTTGACCCTGAGTGTCCGGTCCCATGAGACGGTGGTTTTCTCGGCCCCTGGTGGTCCGAGGTCGCTCCCGCTGCACAGATTCATGCGCAAGGGCCTCCTGCAGATAATTCACTTTGGTTTATTGCGCTATCTCTAATAGCATCCGAGAAATCACCATATATATATATGATTTTCCCCTGACCCTGTGTGTCCGGCCCCATGAGACGGTCGTTTTCTCGGCCCCTGGCGGTCCGAGGTCGTTCCTGCTGCCCAGATTCATGCGCCAGGGCCTCCTACAGACAATGCAGTTTGATTTATTGCGCTATCTGTAATAGCACCCGAGAAAGCTCCATATACATGCTGGATTTTTACATGACTTTGGGTGACGGATACCGAGAATCTGTAATTTTCTCGGCCCCTGGTGGTCCGATGTCGTTCCTGCTGCACAGGTTCATGCGCAAGGGCCTCCTACGGAAAGTGCACTTTGATTTATTGCGCTATCTGTAATAGCACCCGAGATATCACCAGATATATATTGGATTTTTCCCCGACCCTGACTATCCGGCCCCATGAGACGGTGGTTTTCTCGGACCCTGGTGATCCGAGGTAGTACCCGCTGCACAGATTCATGCGCCAGGGCCTCCTGCAGATAATTCACTTTGGATTATTGCGCTATCTCTGATAGCATCCGAGATATCACCAGATATATATTGGATTTTTCACTGACGCTGTATGTCCGGCCCCATGAGACGGTGGTTTTCTCGGCCTTTGTTGGTCCCAGGTCGTTCCCGCTGCACAGATTCATGCGCCAGGGACTCCTATAGATAATTCACTTTGGTTTATTGCTCTATCTCTAATAGCACCCGAGATATCACAAGATATATATTGGATTTTCCCCTGACCCTGAGTGTCCGGCCCCATGAGACGGTGGTTTTCTCGACCCCTGGGGGTCCGAGGTCGTTCCCGCTGCACAGATTCATGCGCCAGGGCCTCCTGCAGATAATTCACTTTGGTTTATTGCGCTATCTCTAATAGCACCCGAGATATCACAAGATATATATTGGATTTTTCCCTGACCCTGAGTGTCCGGCCCCATGAGACGGTAGGTTTCTCAGCCCCTCGTGGTCCGAGGTCGATCCCGCAGCACAGATTCAAGCGCCAGGGCCTCCTGCAGACAATGCAGTTTTATTTATTGCGCTATGTGCAATAGCACCAGAGAGATCACCAGATATATATTGGATTTTTCCCTGACCCTGACAGTCCGGCCCCATGTGTCGATTGTTTTCTCGGTACATCGTGGTCCGAGGTCGGTCGCGCTGAACAGATTCATGCGCCAGTGCTTCCTGCAGACAATTCACTTTGGTTTATTGCGCTATCTGTAATAGCACCCGAGATATCACCAGATATATATTGGATTTTCCCTGAGCCTGACAGTCCGGCCCCATGAGACGGTAGTTTTCTCGGTCCCTGGTGGACCGAGGTCGCTCCCGCTGCACATATTCATGCGCCAGGGCCTCCTGTAGATAATTCACTTTGGTTTAGTGCGCTATCTGTAATAGCACCCGAGATATCACCAGATTTATATTGGATTTTCCCCTGACCCTGAGAGTCCGGCCCCATGAGACGGCGGTTTTCTCGGCCCCTGGTGGTCCGAGGTCGTTCCCGCTGCAAAGATTCATGCGCTAGGGCCTCCTGCAGACAATGCACTTTGATTGATTACGCTATCTCTAATAGCTCCCGAGAAATCACCATATATATATATATGATTTTCCCCTGACCCTGAGTGTGCGGCCCCATGAGACGGTGGTTTCCTCGGCCTCTGGTGGTCCGAGGTAGATCCCGCTGCACAGATTCATGCGCCAGGGCCTCCTACAGACAATGCATTTTGATTTATTGCGCTATCTCTAATAGCACCCGAGATATCACCAGATATATATTGGATTTTTCCCTGACCCTGACAGTTCGGCCCCATGTGTCGGTGATTTTCTCGGCCCCTGGTTGTCCGTGGTCGATCCCGCTGCACAGATTCATGCGTCAGGGCCTCCTACAGACAATGCACTTTGATTTATTGCGCTATCTGTAATAGCACCCGAGATATCACCAGATATATATTGGATTTTTCCCTGACCCTGAGTGCCCGGCCCCATGCGTCGGTGGTTTTCTCGGCCCCTGGTGGTCAGAGATCGATCTCGCTGCACAGATTCATGCGCCGGGGCCTCCTGCAGACAATGCACTTTGATTTATTGCGCTATCTCTAATAGCACCCGAGATATCACCAGATATATATTGGATTTTCCCCTGACCCTGAGTGTCCGGCCCCATGAGACTGTGGTTTTCGCGGCCCCTGGTGATCCGAGGTCGTTCCCGTTGCACAGATTCATGCGCCAGGGCCTCCTGCGGATAATTCACTTTGGTTTATTGCGCTATCTCTAATAGCACCCGAGATATCACCAGATATATATTGGATTTTCCCCTGACGCTGAGTGTCCGGCCCCATGAGACTGTGGTTTTCTCGGCCCCTGGTGGTCCGAGGTCGTTCCCGTTGCACAGATTCATGCGCCAGGGCCTCCTGCAGATAATTCACTTTGGTTTATTGCGCTATCTCTAATAGCACCCGAGATATCACCAGATATATATTGGATTTTCCCCTGACCCTGAGTGTCCGGCCCCATGAGACTGTGGTTTTCTCGGCCCCTGGTGGTCCGAGGTCGTTCCCGCTGCACGGATTCATGCGCCAGGGCCTCCTGCAGATAATTCACTTTGGTTTATTGCGCTATCTCTTATAGCACCCGAGATATCACCAGATATATATTGGATTTTCCCCTGACCCTGAGTGTCCGGCCCCATGAGACTGTGGTTTTCTCGGCCCTTGGTGGTCCGAGGTAGTTCCCGCTGCACAGATTCATGCGCCAGGGCCTCCTACAGACAATGCACTTTGATTTATTGCGCTATCTGTAATAGCACCCGAGATATCACCAGATATATATTGGATTTTCCCCTGACCCTGAGTGTCCGGCCTCATGAGACTGTGGTTTTCTCGGCCCCTGGTGGTCCGAGGTCGTTCCCGTTGCAGAGATTCATGCGCCAGGGCCTCCTGCAGATAATTCACTTTGGTTTATTGCGCTATCTCTAATAGCACCCGAGATATCACCAGATATATATTGGATTTTCCCCTGACCCTGAGTGTCCGGCCCCATGAGACTGTGGTTTTCTCGGCCCCTGGTGGTCCGAGGTCGTTCCCGTTGCACAGATTCATGCGCCAGGGCCTCCTGCAGATAATTCACTTTGGTTTATTGCGCTATCTCTAATAGCACCCGAGATATCACCAGATATATATTGGATTTTCCCCTGACCCTGAGTGTCCGGCCCCATGAGACTGTGGTTTTCTCGGCCCCTGGTGGTCCGAGGTCGTTCCCGCTGCACGGATTCATGCGCCTGGGCCTCCTGCAGATAATTCACTTTGGTTTATTGCGCTATCTCTTATAGCACCCGAGATATCACCAGATATATATTGGATTTTCCCCTGACCCTGAGTGTCCGGCCCCATGAGACTGTGGTTTTCTCGGCCCTTGGTGGTCCGAGGTTGTTCCCGCTGCACAGATTCATGCGCCAGGGCCTCCTACAGACAATGCACTTTGATTTATTGCGCTATCTGTAATAGCACCCGAGATATCACCAGATATATATTGGATTTTACCCTGACCCTGAGTGTCCGGCCCCATGAGACAGTGGTTTTTTCGGCCCCTGGTGGTCCGAGGTCGTTCCCGCTGCACAGATTCATGCGCCAGGGCCTCCTACAGACAATGCACGTTGATTTATTGCGCAATCTGTAATAGCACCCGAGATATCAGCAGATATATATTGGATTTTTCACTGACCCTGAGTGACCGGCCCCATGAGACGGTAGTTTTCTCGGCGCCTGGTGGTCCGAAGTCGTTCCTGCTGCTCAGATTAATACGCTAGGCCCTCCTGCAGATAATTCACTTTGGTTTATTGCGCTATCTCTAATAGCACCCGAGATATCACCAGATATATATTGGATTTTCCCCTGACCCTGACAGTCCGGCCCCATGAGACGGTGGTTTTCTCGGCCCCTGGTGGTCCGAGGTCGTCCCCGCTGCACAGATTCATGCGCCAGGGCCTCCTGCAGATAATTCACTTTGGTTTATTGCGCTATCTGTAATAGCACCCGAGATATCACCAGATCTATATTGGATTTTCCCCTGACCCTGAGTGTCCGGCCCCATGAGACTGTGGTTTTCTCGGCCCTTGGTGGTCCGAGGTGGTTCCCGCTGCACAGATTCATGCGCCAGGGCCTCCTACAGACAATGCACTTTGATTTATTGCGCTATCTGTAATAGCACCCGAGATATCAGCAGATATATATTGGATTTTACCCTGACCCTGAGTGTCCGGCCCCATGAGACTGTGCTTTTCTCGGCCCCTCGTGGTCCGAGGTCGATCCTGCAGCACAGATTCAAGCGCCAGGGCCTCCTGCAGACAATGCAGTTTTATTTATTGCGCTATCTGCAATAGCACCAGAGAGATCACCAGATATATATTGGATTTTCCCCTGACCCTGACAGTCCGGCCCCATGTGTCGATGGTTTTCTCGGTACATCGTGGTCCGAGGTCGATCGCGCTGAACAGATTCATGCGCCAGTGCTTCCTGTAGACAATTCACTTTGGTTTATTGCGCTATCTGTAATAGCACCCGAGATATCACCAGATATATATTGGATTTTTCCCCGACCCTGACATTCCGGCCCCATGCGACCGTGATTGTCTCTGCCCCTGGTGGTCCGAGGTCGTTGCCGCTGCACAGATTCCTGCGCTAGGGCCTCCTGCAGACAATGCACTTTGATTTATTGCGCTATCTCTAATAGCACCCGAGATATCACCAGATATATATTGGATTTTTCCCAGACAGTGAGTGTCCGGCCCCATGATACGGTAGTTTTCTCGGCCCCTGGTTGTCCGAGGTCGATCCCGCTGCACACATTCATGCGTCAGGGCCTCCTACAGACAATGCACTTTGATTTATTGCGCTATCTGTAATAGCACCCGAGATATCACCAGATATATATTGGATTTTTCCCTGACCCTGAGTGCCCGGCCCCATGCGTCGGTGGTTTTCTCGGCCCCTGGTGGTCAGAGATCGATCTCGCTGCACAGATTCATGCGCCGGGGCCTCCTGCAGACAATGCACTTTGATTTATTGCGCTATCTCTAATAGCACCCGAGATATCACCAGATATATATTGGATTTTCCCCTGACCCTGAGTGTCCGGCCCCATGAGACTGTGGTTTTCGCGGCCCCTGGTGATCCGAGGTCGTTCCCGTTGCACAGATTCATGCGCCAGGGCCTCCTGCAGATAATTCACTTTGGTTTATTGCGCTATCTCTAATAGCACCCGAGATATCACCAGATATATATTGGATTTTCCCCTGACCCTGAGTGTCCGGCCCCATGAGACTGTGGTTTTCTCGGCCCCTGGTGGTCCGAGGTCGTTCCCGTTGCACAGATTCATGCGCCAGGGCCTCCTGCAGATAATTCACTTTGGTTTATTGCGCTATCTCTAATAGCACCCGAGATATCACCAGATATATATTGGATTTTCCCCTGACCCTGAGTGTCCGGCGCCATGAGACTGTGGTTTTCTCGGCCCCTGGTGGTCCGAGGTCGTTCCCGCTGCACGGATTCATGCGCCAGGGCCTCCTGCAGATAATTCACTTTGGTTTATTGCGCTATCTCTTATAGCACCCGAGATATCACCAGATATATATTGGATTTTCCCCTGACCCTGAGTGTCCGGCCCCATGAGACTGTGGTTTTCTCGGCCCTTGGTGGTCCGAGGTAGTTCCCGCTGCACAGATTCATGCGCCAGGGCCTCCTACAGACAATGCACTTTGATTTATTGCGCTATCTGTAATAGCACCCGAGATATCACCAGATATATATTGGATTTTCCCCTGACCCTGAGTGTCCGGCCTCATGAGACTGTGGTTTTCTCGGCCCCTGGTGGTCCGAGGTCGTTCCCGTTGCAGAGATTCATGCGCCAGGGCCTCCTGCAGATAATTCACTTTGGTTTATTGCGCTATCTCTAATAGCACCCGAGATATCACCAGATATATATTGGATTTTCCCCTGACCCTGAGTGTCCGGCCCCATGAGACTGTGGTTTTCTCGGCCCCTGGTGGTCCGAGGTCGTTCCCGTTGCACAGATTCATGCGCCAGGGCCTCCTGCAGATAATTCACTTTGGTTTATTGCGCTATCTCTAATAGCACCCGAGATATCACCAGATATATATTGGATTTTCCCCTGACCCTGAGTGTCCGGCCCCATGAGACTGTGGTTTTCTCGGCCCCTGGTGGTCCGAGGTCGTTCCCGCTGCACAGATTCATGCGCCAGGGCCTCCTACAGACAATGCACTTTGATTTATTGCGTTATCTCTAATAGCACCCGAGATATCAGCAGATATATATTGGATTTTTCACTGACCCTGGGTGACCGGCCCCATGAGACGGTAGTTTTCTCGGCGCCTGGTGGTCCGAGGTCGTTCCTGCTGCTCAGATTAATACGCTAGGCCCTCCTGCAGATAATTCACTTTGGTTTATTGCGCTATCTCTAATAGCACTCGAGATATCACCAGATATATATTGGATTTTTCCCAGACCCTGACAGTCCGGCCCCATGTGTCGGTGGTTTTCTCGGCCCCTGGTGGTCCGAGGTCGTTCCCGCTGCACAGATTTATGCGCCAGGGCCTCCTACAGACAATGCACTTTGATTTATTGCGCTATCTGTAATAGCACCCGAGATATCACCAGATATATATTGGATTTTTCCCTGACCCTGACAGTCCGGCCCCATGAGACAGTGGTTTTCTCGGCCCCTGGTGGTCCGAGGTCGTCCCCGCTGCACAGATTCATGCGCCAGGGCCTCCTGCAGATAATTCACTTTGGTTTATTGCGCTATCTGTAATAGCACCCGAGATATCACCAGATCTATATTGGATTTTCCCCTGACCCTGAGTGTCCCGCCCCATGAGACTGTGGTTTTCTCGGCCCCTGCTGGTCCGTGGTCGTTCCCGTTGCACAGATTCATGCGCCAGGGCCTCCTGCAGATAATTCACTTTGGTATATTGCGCTATCTCTAATAGCACCCGTGATATCAAAAGATATATATTGGATTTTTCCTTGACCCTGACAGTCCGGCCCCATGTGTCAATGTTTTTCTCGGTCCCTGGTGGTCCGAGGTCGATCCCGCTGCACAGATTCATGCGCCAGGGCATCCTATAGATAATTCACTTTGGTTTATTGCGCTATCTCTAATAGCACCCGAGATGTCACCAGATATATATTGGATTTTTCCCTGACCCTGACAATCCGGCCCCATGAGACGGTGATTTTCTCGGCCCCTAGTGGTCCGAGGTCGATCCCGCTGCACAGAGTCATGCGCCAGGGCCCCCTGCAGATAATTCACCTTGGTTTAGTGCGCTATCTCTAATAGCACCCGAGATATCACCAGATATATATTGGATTTTTCACTGACCCTGAGCGTCCGGCCCCATGAGACTGTGGTTTTCTCGGCCCCTAATATTCCGAGGTCGTTCCCGCTGCACAGATTCATGCGCCAGGGCCTCCTGCAGATAATTCACTTTGGTTTATTGCGCTATCTGTAATAGCACCCGAGAAATCACCAGATCTATATTGGATTTTCCCCTGACCCTGAGTGTCCCGCCCCATGAGACTGTGGTTTTCTCGGCCCCTGGTGATCCGTGGTCGTTCCCGTTGCACAGATTCATGCGCCAGGGCCTCCTGCAGATAATTCACTTTGGTTTATTGCGCTATCTCTAATAGCACCCGAGATATCACCAGATATATATTGGATTTTTCACTGACCCTGAGCGTCCGGCCCCATGAGACGGTAGTTTTCTCGGCCCCTGGTGGTCCGAGGTCGTTCCCGCTGCACAGATTCATGCGCCAGGGCCTCCTACAGACAATGCACTTTGATTTATTGCGCTCTCTCTAATAGCACCCGAGATATCACCAGATATATATTGGATTTTCCCCTGACCCTGAGTGTGCGGCCCCATGAGACTGTGGTTTTCTCGGCCCCTGGTGGTCCGAGGTCGTTCCAGCTGGCCAGATTTATTCGCCTGGGCCTCCTACAGACAATGCACTTTGATTTATTGCGCTATCTGTAATAGCACCCGAGATATCACCAGATATATATTGGATTTTCCCCTGACCCTGAGTGTCCGGCCCCATGAGACTGTGGTTTTCTCGGCCCCTAATGGTCCGAGGTCGTTCCCGCTGCACAGATTCATGCGCCAGGGCCTCCCACAGACAATGCACTTTGATTTATTGCGCTATCTGTAATAGCAGCCGAGATATCACCGGATATATATTGGATTTTCCCCTGACCCTGAGTGTCCGGCCCCATGAGACTGTGGTTTTCTCGGCCCCTGGTGGTCCGAGGTCGTTCCTGTTGCACAGATTCATGCGCCAGGGCCTCCTACAGACAATGCACTTTGATTTATTGCGCTATCTGTAATAGCACCCGAGATATCACCAGATATATATTGGATTTTCCCCTGACCCTGAGTGTCCGGCCCCATGAGACTGTGGTTTTCTCGGCCCCTGGTGGTCCGAGGTCGTTCCCGCTGGCCAGATTCATGCGCCTGGGCCTCCTACAGACAATGCACTTTGATTTATTGCGCTATCTCAAATAGCACCCGAGATATCACCAGATATATATTGGATTTTCCCCTGACCCTGAGTGTCCGGCCGCATGAGACTGTGGTTTTCTCGGCCCCTGGTGGTCCGAGGTCGTTCCCGCTGGCCAGATTCATGCGCCTGGGCCTCCTACAGACAATGCACTTTGATTTATTGCGCTATCTCTAATAGCACCCGAGATATCACCAGATATATATTGGATTTTTCCCTGACCCTGAGTGTCCGGCCCCATGAGACGGTGGTTTTCTCGGCCCCTGGTGGTCCGAGGTCGTTCCCGTTGCACAGATTCATGCGCCAGGGCCTCCTGCAGATAATTCACTTTGGTTTCTTGCGCTATCTCTAATAGCACCCGAGATATCACCAGATATATATTGGATTTTCCCCTGACCCTGAGCGTCCGGCCCCATGAGACTGTGATTTCTCGGCCCCTGGAGGTCCGAGGTCGTTCCCGCTACACAGATTCATGCGCCATGGCCTCCTACAGACAATGCACTCTGATTTATTGCGCTATCTGTAATAGCACCCGAGATATCACCAGATATATATTGGATTTTTCCCTGAGCCTGAGTGCCCGGCCCCATGTGTCGGTGATTTTCTCGGACCCTGGTGATCCGAGGTAGATACCGCTGCACAGATTCATGCGCCAGGGCCTCCCGCAGACTTGGCACTTTGGTTTATTGCGCTATCTGTAATAGCACCCGTGATATCACCAGATATATGCTGGATTTTTACATGACCTTGGGTGACGGATTCCGAATATCTGTAATTTTCTCGGCCCCTGGTGGTCCGAGGTCGTTCCTGCTGCACAGAATCATTCGCAAGGGCCTCCTACAGACAATGCACTTTTGTTTATTGCGCTATCTGTAATATGACCCGAGATATCACCAGAAATATATTGGATTTTTCCCTGACCCTGAGTGCCCGGCCCCATGCGTCGGTGGTTTTCTCGGCCCCTGGTGGTCAGAGATCGATCTCGCTGCACAGATTCATGCGCTAGCGCCTCCTGCAGACAATGCACTTTGGTTTATTGCGCTATCTCTAATAGCACCCGAGATATCACCAGATATATATTGGATTTTCCCCTGACCCTGAGCGTCCGGCCCCATGAGACTGTGATTTCTCGGCCCCTGGAGGTCCGAGGTCGTTCCCGCTACACAGATTCATGCGCCAGGGCCTCCTACAGACAATGCACTTTGGTTTATTGCGCTATCTCTAATAGCACCCGAGATATCACCAGATATATATTGGATTTTCCCCTGACCCTGAGCGTCCGGCCCCATGAGACTGTGATTTCTCGGCCCCTGGAGGACCGAGGTCGTTCCCGCTACACAGATTCATGCGCCAGGGCCTCCTACAGACAATGCACTCTGATTTATTGCGCTATCTGTAATAGCACCCGAGATATCACCAGATATATATTGGATTTTTCCCTGAGCCTGAGTGCCCGGTCCCATGTGTCGGTGATTTTCTCGGACCCTGGTGATCCGAGGTAGATACCGCTGCACAGATTCATGCGCCAGGGCCTCCCGCAGACTTGGCACTTTGGTTTATTGCGCTATCTGTAATAGCACCCGTGATATCACCAGATATATGCTGGATTTTTACATGACCTTGGGTGACGGATTCCGAATATCTGTAATTTTCTCGGCCCCTGGTGGTCCGAGGTCGTTCCTGCTGCACAGATTCATTCACCAGTGCCTCCTACAGACAATGCACTTTGATTTATTGCGCTATCTCTAATAGCACCCGAGATATCACCAGATATTTATTGGATTTTCCCCTGACCCTGAGTGTCCGGCCCCATGAGACGGTGGTTGTCTCGGCCCCTGGAGGTCCGAGGACGTTCCCGCAGCACAGATTCATGCGCCCGGAGCCCCTGCAGATAATTCACTTTGGTTTATTGCGCTATCTCTAATAGCACCCGAGATATCACCGGATATATATTGGATTTTTCCCTGACACTGAGTGTCCGACCCCGTGAGACTGTGGTTTTCTCGGCCCCTGGTGGTCCGAGGTAGTTCCCGCTGCACAGATTCATGCGCAAGGTCCTCCTACAGACAATGCACTTTGATTTATTGCGCTATCTCTAATAGCACTCGAGATATAACCAGATATATATTGGATTTTTCACTGGCCCGGAGTGTCCGGCCCCATGAGACGGTGGTTTTCTCGGCCCCTGGTGGTCCGAGGTCGTTCCCGTTGCACAGATTCATGCGCCGGGGCCTAATACAGACAACGCACTGTGATTTCTTGGGCTATCTGTAATAGCACCCGAGATATCACCAGATATATATTGGATTTTTCCCTGACACTGAGTGTCCGGCCCCATGAGACTGTGGTTTTCTCGGCCCCTGGTGGTCCGAGGTCGTTCCCGCTGCACAGATTCATGCGCCAGGGCCTCCTACAGACAATGCACATTTATTTATTACGCTATCTGTAATAGCACCCGAGATATCACCAGAAATATTTTGGATTTTTCCCTGACCCTGAGTGTCCGGCCCCATGAGACGGTTGTTGTCTCGGCCCCTGGTGGTCCGAGGTCGTTCCCGCTGCACAGATTCATGCGCCAGGGCGTCCTGCAGATAATTCACTTTGATTTATTGCGCTATCTCTAATAGCACCCGAGATATCACCATATATATATATTAGATTTTCCCCTGACCCTGAGCGTCCGGCCCCATGAGACTGTGATTTCTCGGCCCCTGGAGGTCCGAGGTCGTTCCCGCTACACAGATTCATGCGCCAGGGCCTCCTACAGACAATGCACTCTGATTTATTGCGCTATCTGTAATAGCACCCGAGATATCACCAGATATATATTGGATTTTTCCCTGAGCCTGAGTGCCCGGTCCCATGTGTCGGTGATTTTCTCGGACCCTGGTGATCCGAGGTAGATACCGCTGCACAGATTCATGCGCCAGGGCCTCCCGCAGACTTGGCACTTTGGTTTATTGCGCTATCTGTAATAGCACCCGTGATATCACCAGATATATGCTGGATTTTTACATGACCTTGGGTGACGGATTCCGAATATCTGTAATTTTCTCGGCCCCTGGTGGTCCGAGGTCGTTCCTGCTGCACAGATTCATTCACCAGTGCCTCCTACAGACAATGCACTTTGATTTATTGCGCTATCTCTAATAGCACCCGAGATATCACCAGATATTTATTGGATTTTCCCCTGACCCTGAGTGTCCGGCCCCATGAGACGGTGGTTGTCTCGGCCCCTGGAGGTCCGAGGACGTTCCCGCAGCACAGATTCATGCGCCCGGAGCCCCTGCAGATAATTCACTTTGGTTTATTGCGCTATCTCTAATAGCACCCGAGATATCACCGGATATATATTGGATTTTTCCCTGACACTGAGTGTCCGACCCCGTGAGACTGTGGTTTTCTCGGCCCCTGGTGGTCCGAGGTAGTTCCCGCTGCACAGATTCATGCGCAAGGTCCTCCTACAGACAATGCACTTTGATTTATTGCGCTATCTCTAATAGCACTCGAGATATAACCAGATATATATTGGATTTTTCACTGGCCCGGAGTGTCCGGCCCCATGAGACGGTGGTTTTCTCGGCCCCTGGTGGTCCGAGGTCGTTCCCGTTGCACAGATTCATGCGCCGGGGCCTAATACAGACAACGCACTGTGATTTCTTGGGCTATCTGTAATAGCACCCGAGATATCACCAGATATATATTGGATTTTTCCCTGACACTGAGTGTCCGGCCCCATGAGACTGTGGTTTTCTCGGCCCCTGGTGGTCCGAGGTCGTTCCCGCTGCACAGATTCATGCGCCAGGGCCTCCTACAGACAATGCACATTTATTTATTACGCTATCTGTAATAGCACCCGAGATATCACCAGAAATATTTTGGATTTTTCCCTGACCCTGAGTGTCCGGCCCCATGAGACGGTTGTTGTCTCGGCCCCTGGTGGTCCGAGGTCGTTCCCGCTGCACAGATTCATGCGCCAGGGCGTCCTGCAGATAATTCACTTTGATTTATTGCGCTATCTCTAATAGCACCCGAGATATCACCAGATATATATTGGATTTTCCCCTGACCATGAGTGTCCGGCCCCATGAGACGGTGGTTTTCTCGGCCCCTGGTATTCCGAGGTCGTTCCCGCTGCACAGATTCACGCGCCTGGGCCTCCTACAGACAATGCACATTGATTTATCGCGCTATCTGTAATAGAACCCGAGATATCACCAGATATATATTGGATGTTTCCCTGACCCTGAGTGCCCGGCCCCATGCGTCGGTGGTTTTCTCGGCCCCTGGTGGTCAGAGATCGATCTCGCTGCACAGATTCATGCGCTAGGGCCTCCTGCAGACAATGCACTTTGATTTATTGCGCTATCTGTAATAGCACCCGAGATATCACCAGATATATATTGGATTTTTCCCTGACCCTGAGTGTCCGGCCCCATGAGACGGTGGTTTTCTCGGCCCCTGGTGGTCCGAGGTCGTTCCCGCTGCACAGATTCATGCACCGGGGCCTAATACAGACAATGCACTTTGATTTCTTGGGCTATCTGTAATAGCACCCGAGATATCACCAGAAATATATTGGATTTTTCCCTGACCCTGACTGTCCGGCCCCATGAGACTGTGATTTCTCGGCCCCTGTAGGTCCGAGGTCGTTCCCGCTACACAGATTCATGCGCCAGGGCCTCCTACAGACAATGCACTCTGATTTATTGCGCTATCTGTAATAGCGCCCGAGATATCACCAGATATATATTGGATTTTTCCCTGACCCTGAGTGCCCGGCCCCATGCGTCGGTGGTTTTCTCGGCCCCTGGTGGTCAGAGATCGATCTCGCTGCACAGGTTCATGTGCTAGAGCCTCCTGCAGACAATGCACTTTGATATATCCCGCTATATGTAATAGCACCCGAGATATCATGAGATATATATTGGATTTTTCCCTGACCCTGAGTGTCCGGCCCCATGAGGCGGTGGTTTTCTCGGCCCCTGGTTGTCCGAGTTCGTTCCCGCTGCACAGATTCATGCGCCAGGGCCTCCTGCAGATAATTCACTTTGGTTTATTGCGCTATCTCCAATAGCACCCGAGATATCGCCAGATATATATTGGATTTGTCCCTGGCCCTGAGTGTCCGGCCCTATGAGATGGTAGTTTTCTCGGCCCCTGGTGGTCCGAGGTCGATCCGGCTGCACAGATTCATGCGCCAGGGCCTCCTACAGACAATGCACTTTGATTTATTGCGCTATCTGTAATAGCACCCGAGATATCACCAGATATATATTGGATTTTTCCCTGACCCTGAGTGTCCGACCCCATGAGACGGTGGTTTTCTCGGCTCCTGGTGTCCGAGGTCGTTCCCGCTGCACAGATTCATGCGCCAGGGCCCCCTGCAGATAATTCACTTTGATTTATTGCGCTATTTCTAATAGCACCCGAGATATCACCAGATATATATTGGATTTTTCCCTGACCCTGAGATTCCGGCCCCATGAGACGGTGGTTTTCTCAGCCCCTGGTGGTCCGAGGTCATTCCCGCTGCACAGATTCATGCGCCAGGGCCTCCTGCAGATAATTCACTTTGGTTTATTGCGCTATCTCTACTAGCACCCGAGATATCACCAGATATATATTGGATATTTCCCTGACCCTGAGTGTCCGGCCCCATGTGTCGGTGGTTTTCTCGGCCCCTGGTGGTCCGAGGTCGTTCCCGCTGCACAGATTCATGAGCCAGGGCCTCCTACAGACAATGCACTTTGATTTATTGCTCTATCTGTAATAGCACCCGAGATATCACCAGATATATATTGGATTTTCCCCAGACCCTGAGTGTCCGGCCCCATGAGACGGTGGTTTTCTCGGCCCCTGGTGGTCCGAGGTCGTTCCCGCTGCACAGATTCATGCACCTGGGCCTCCTACAGACAATGCACTTTGATTTATTGTTCTATCTGTAATATAACCCGAGATATCACCAGAAATATATTGGATTTTTCTCTGACCCTGAGTGTCCGGCCCCATGAGACGGTTGTTGTCTCGGCCCCTGGTGGTCCGAGGTCGTTCCCGCTGCACAGATTCATGCGCCAGGGCCACCTGCACATAATTCACTTCGGTTTATTGCGCTATCTCTAATAGCACCCGAGATATCACCAGACATATATTGGATATTCCCCTGACCCTGAGTGTCCGGCCCCGTGAGTCGGTGGTTTTCTCGGTCCCTGGTGGTCCGAGGTCGTTCCCGCTGCACAGATTCATGCGCCAGGGCCTCCTACAGACAATGCACTTTGATTTATTGCGCTATCTGTAATAGCACCCGAGATATCACCAGATATATATTGGATTTTCCCCTGACCCTGAGCGTCCGGCCCCATGAGACGGTGGTTTTCTCGGCCCCTGGTGATCCGAGGTCGTTCCCGCTGCAGAGATTCATGCGCCGGGTCCTAATACAGACAATGCACTTTCATTTCTTGGGCTATCTGTAATAGCACCCGAGATATCACCAGATATATAATGGATTCTTCCCTGACCCTGAGTGTCCGGACCCATGAGACTGTGGTTTTCTCGGCCCCTGGTGGACCGAGGTCGTTCCCGCTGCACAGATTCATGCGCCAGGGCCTCCTACAGACAATGCACATTTATTTATTACGCTATCTGTAATAGCACCCGAGATACCACCAGATATATATTGGATCTTTCACTGACCCTGAGTTTCCGGCCCCATGAGACGGTGGTTTTCGCGGCCCCTGGTGGTTCGAGGTCGTTCCGGCTGCACAGATTCATGCGCCAGGGCCTCCTACAGACAATTCACTTTGATTTATTGCGCTATCTGTAATAGCACCCGAGATATCACCAGATATATGTTGGATTTTCCCCTGACCCTGAGTGTCCGGCCCCATGAGACTGTGGTTTTCTCGGCCCCTGGTGGTCCGAGGTTGTTCCCGTTGCACAGATTCATGCGCCAGGGCCTCCTGCAGATAATTCACTTTGGTTTATTGCGCTATCTCTAATAGCACCCGAGATATCACCAGATATATATTGGATTTTCCCCTGACCCTGAGCGTCCGGCCCCATGAGACTGTGGTTTTCTCGGCCTCTGGTGGTCCGAGGTCGTTCCCGCTACACAGATTCATGCGCCAGGGCCTCCTACAAACAATGCACTCTGATTTATTGCGCTATCTGTAATAGCACCCGAGATATCACCAGATATATATTGGATTTTTCCCTGACCCTGAGTGTCCGGCCCCATGAGACGATGGTTTTCTCGGCCCCTCGTGGTCCGAGGTCGTTCCCGCTGCACAGATTCATGCACCGGGGCCTAATACAGACAATGCACTTTGATTTCTTGGTCTATCTGTAATAGCACCCGAGATATCACCAGATATATATTGGATTTTTCCCTGAGCCTGAGTGTCCGGCCCCATGAGACGGTGGTTTTCTCGGCCCCTGGTGGTTCGAGGTCGTTCCCGCTGCACAGATTCATGCGCCAGGGCCTCCTGCAGATAATTCACTTTGGTTTATTGCGCTATCTCTACTAGCACCCGAGATATCACCCGATATATATTGGATATTTCCCTGACCCTGAGTGTCCGGCCCCATGTGTCGGTGGTTTTACCGGCCCCTGGTGGTCCCAGGTCGTTCCCGCTGCACAGATTCATGCGCCAGGGCGTCCGGCAGATAATTCACTTTGATTTATTGCGCTATCTCTAATAGCACCCGAGATATCACCACATATATATTGGATTTTCCCCTGACCCTGAGTGTCCGGCCCGATGAGACTGTGGTTTTCTCGGCCCCTGGTGGTCCGAGGTCGTTCCCGCTGCACAGATTCACGCGCCAGGGCCTCCTACAGACAATGCACTTTGATTTATCGCGCTATCTGTAATAGAACCCGAGATATCACCAGATATATATTGGATTTTTCCCTGACCCTGAGTGCCCGGCCCCATGCGTCGGTGGTTTTCTCGGCCCCTGGTGGTCAGAGATCGATCTCGCTGCACAGATTCATGCGCTAGGGCCTCCTGCAGACAATGCACTTTGATTTCTTGGGCTAGCTGTAATAGCACCCGAGATATCACCAGATATATATTGGATTTTTCCCTGAGCCTGAGTGTCCGGCCCCATGAGACGGTGGTTTTCTCGGCCCCTGGTGGTCCGAGGTCGTTCCCGTTGCACAGATTCATGCGCCAGGGCCTCCTGCAGATAATTCACTTTGGTTTATTGCGCTATCTGTAATAGCACCCGAGATATCACCAGATATATATTGGATTTTTCCCTGACCCTGAGTGCCCGGCCCCATTTGTCGGTGATTTTCTCGGACCCTGGTGATCCGAGGTAGATACCGCTGCACAGATTCATGCGCCAGGGCCTCCCGCACACTTGGCACTTTGGTTTATTGCGCTATCTGTAATAGCACCCGCGATATCACCAGATATATGCTGGATTTTTACATGACCTTGGGTGACGGATTCCGAATATCTGTAATTTTCTCGGCCCCTGGTGGTCCGAGGTCGTTCCTGCGGCACAGATTCATTCACCAGTGCCTCCTACAGACAATGCACTTTGATTTATTGCGCTATCTCTAATAGCAACCGAGATATCACCAGATATATATTGGATTTTCCCCTGACCCTGAGCGTCCGGCCCCATGAGACTGTGGTTTTCTCGGCCCCTGGTGGTCCGAGGTCGTTCCCGCTACACAGATTCATGCGCCAGGGCCTCCTACAGACAATGCACTCTGATTTATTGCGCTATCTGTAATAGCACCAGAGATATCACCAGATATATATTGGATTTTCCCCTGACCCTGAGTGTCCGGCCCCATGAGACGGTGGTTGTCTCGGCCCCTGGAGGTCCGAGAAGTTCCCGCAGCACAGATTCATGCGCCCGGAGCCCCTGCAGATAATCCACTTTGGTTTATTGCGCTATCTGTAATAGCACCCGAGAAATCACCAGAAATATATTGGATTTTTCCCTGACCCTGAGTGTCCGGCCCCATGAGACGGTTGTTGTCTCGGCCCCTCGTGGTCCGAGGTCGTTCCCGCTGCACAGATTCATGCGCCAGGGCCTCCTGCAGATAATTCACTTTGGTTTATTGCGCTATCTCTAATAGCACCCGAGATATCACCAGATATATATTGGATTTTACCCTGACCCTGAGTGTCCGGCCCCATGAGACTGTGGTTTTCTCGGTCCCTCGTGGTCCGAGGTCGATCCCGCTGCACAGATTCATGCGCCAGGGCCTCCTACAGACAATGCACTTTGATTTATTGCGCTATCTGTAATATCACCCGAGATATCACCAGATATATATTGGATTTTTCCCTGATCCTGAGTGTCCGACCCCATGAGACGGTGGTTTTCTCGGCTCCTGGTGGTCCGAGGTCGTTCCCGCTGCACAGATTCATGCGCCGGGGCCTAATACAGACAACGCACTTTGATTTCTTGGGCTATCTGTAATAGCACCCGAGATATCACCAGATATATATTGGATTTTTCCCTGACACTGAGTGTCCGGCCCCATGAGACGGTGGTTTTCTCGGCCCCTGGTGGTCCGATGTCGTTCCCGCTGCACAGATTCATGCGCCAGGGCCTCCTGCAGATAATTCACTTTGGTTTATTGGGCTATCTCTACTAGCACCCGAGATAACACCAGATATATATTGGATATTTCCCTGACCCTGAGTGTCCGGCCCCATGTGTCGGTGGTTTTCTCGGCCCCTGGTGGTCCGAGGTCGTTCCCGCTGCACAGATTCATGAGCCAGGGCCTCCTACAGACAATGCACTTTGATTTATTGCTCTATCTGTAATAGCACACGAGATATCACCAGATATATATTGGATTTTCCCCAGACCCTGAGTGTCCGGCCCCATGAGACTGTGGTTTTCTCGGCCCCTGGTGGTCCGAGGTTGTTCCCGTTGCACAGATTCATGCGCCAGGGCCTCCTGCAGATAATTCACTTTGATTTATTGCGCTATCTCTACTACCACCCGAGATATCACCCGATATATATTGGATATTTCCCTGACCCTGAGTGTCCGGCCCCATGTGTCGGTGGTTTTATCGGCCCCTGGTGGTCCCAGGTCGTTCCCGCTGCACAGATTCATGCACCAGGGCCTCCTACAAACAATGCACTTTGATTTATTGTTCTATCTGTAATATAACCCGAGATATCACCAGAAATATATAGGATTTTTCCCTGACCCTGACTGTCCGGCCCCATGAGACGGTGGTTTTCTCGGCCCCTGGTGGTTCGAGGTCGTTCCCGCTGCACAGATTCATGCGCCAGGGCCTCCTGCAGATAATTCACTTTGGTTTATTGCGCTATCTCTACTAGCACCCGAGATATCACCCGATATATATTGGATATTTCCCTGACCCTGAGTGTCCGGCCCCATGAGACGGTTGTTGTCCCGGCCCCTGGTGGTCCGAGATCGTTCCCGCTGCACAGATTCATGCGCCAGGGCGTCCTGCAGATAATTCACTTTGATTTATTGCGCTATCTCTAATAGCACCCGAGATATCACCAGATATATATTGGATTTTCCCCTGACCGTGAGTGTCCGGCCCCATGAGACTGTGGTTTTCTCGGCCCCTGGTGGTCCGAGGTCGTTCCCGCTGCACAGATTCACGCGCCAGGGCCTCCTTCAGACAATGCACTTTGATTTATCGCGCTATCTGTAATAGAACCCGAGATATCACCAGATATATATTGGATTTTTCCCTGACCCTGAGTGCCCGGCCCCATGGGTCGGTGGTTTTCTCGGCCCCTGGTGGTCAGAGATTGATCTCGCTGCACAGATTCATGCGCTAGGGCCTCCTGCAGACAATGCACTTTGATTTATTGCGCTATCTGTAATAGCACCCGAGATATCACCAGGTATATATTGGATTCTTCCCTGACCCTGAGTGTCCGGCCCCATGAGACGGTGGTTTTCTCGGCCCCTGGTGGTCCGAGGTCGTTCCCGCTGCACAGATTCATGCGCCGGGGCCTAATACAGACAATGCACTTTGATTTCTTGGGCTAGCTATAATAGCACCCGAGATATCACCAGATATATATTGGATTTTTCCCTGAGCCTGAGTGTCCGGCCCCATGAGACGGTGGTTTTCTCGGCCCCTGGTGGTCCGAGGTCGTTCCCGTTGCACAGATTCATGCGCCAGGGCCTCCTGCAGATAATTCACTTTGGTTTATTGCGCTATCTCTAATAGCACCCTAGATATCACCAGATATATATTGGATTTTCCCCTGACCCTGAGTGCCCGGCCCCATGTGTCGGTGGTTTTCTCGGCCCCTGGGGGTCCGAGATCGATCTCGCTGCACAGGTTCATGCGCTAGAGCCTCCTGCAGACAATGCACTTTGATATATCCCGCTATATGTAATAGCACCCGAGATATCATGAGATATATATTGGATTTTTCCCTGACCCTGAGTGTCCGGCCCCATGAGGCGGTGGTTTTCTCGGCCCCTGGTTGTCCGAGTTCGTTCCCGCTGCACAGATTCATGCGCCAGGGCCTCCTGCAGATAATTCACTTTGGTTTATTGCGCTATCTCCTATAGCACCCGAGATATCGCCAGATATATATTGGATTTGTCCCTGGCCCTGAGTGTCCGGCCCCATGAGACGGTAGTTTTCTCGGCCCCTGGTGGTCCGAGGTCGATCCGGCTGCACAGATTCATGCGCCAGGGCCTCCTACAGACAATGCACTTTGATTTATTGCGCTATCTGTAATAGCACCCGAGATATCACCAGATATATATTGGATTTTTCCCTGACCCTGAGTGTCCGACCCCATGAGACGGTGGTTTTCTCGGCTCCTGGTGTCCGAGGTCGCTCCCGCTGCACAGATTCATGCGCCAGGGCCCCCTGCAGATAATTCACTTTGATTTATTGCGCTATTTCTAATTGCACCCGAGATATCACCAGATATATATTGGATTTTTCCCTGACCCTGACAGTCCGGCCCCATGAGACGGTGGTTTTCTCGGCCCCTGGTGGTCCGAGGTCATTCCCGCTGCACAGATTCATGCGCCAGGGCCTCCTGCAGATAATTCACTTTGGTTTATTGCGCTATCTCTACTAGCACCCGAGATATCACCAGATATATATTGGATATTTCCCTGACCCTGAGTGTCCGGCCCCATGTGTCGGTGGTTTTCTCGGCCCCTGGTGGTCCGAGGTCGTTCCCGCTGCACAGATTCATGAGCCAGGGCCTCCTACAGACAATGCACATTGATTTATTGCTCTATCTGTAATAGCACCCGAGATATCACCAGATATATATTGGATTTTCCCCAGACCCTGAGTGTCCGGCCCCATGAGACGGTGGTTTTCTCGGCCCCTGGTGGTCCGAGGTCGTTCCCGCTGCACAGATTCATGCACCTGGGCCTCCTACAGACAATGCACTTTGATTTATTGTTCTATCTGTAATATAACCCGAGATATCACCAGAAATATATTGGATTTTTCTCTGACCCTGAGTGTCCGGCCCCATGAGACGGTTGTTGTCTCGGCCCCTGGTGGTCCGAGGTCGTTCCCGCTGCACAGATTCATGCGCCAGGGCCTCCTGCAGATAATTCACTTCGGTTTATTGTGCTATCTCTAATAGCACCCGAGATATCACCAGACATATATTGGATTTTCCCCTGACCCTGAGTGTCCGGCCCCGGGAGTCGGTGGTTTTCTCGGTCCCTGGTGGTCCGAGGTCGTTCCCGCTGCACAGATTCATGCGCCAGGGCCTCCTACAGACAATGCACTTTGATTTATTGCGCTATCTGTAATAGCACCCGAGATATCACCAGATATATATTGGATTTTTCACTGACCCTGAGTGTCCGGCCCCATGAGACGGTGGTTTTCTCGGCCCCTGGTGATCCGAGGTCGTTCCCGCTGCAGAGATTCATGCGCCGGGTCCTAATACAGACAATGCACTTTCATTTCTTGGGCTATCTGTAATAGCACCCGAGATATCACCAGATATATAATGGATTCTTCCCTGACCCTGAGTGTCCGGCCCCATGAGACTGTGGTTTTCTCGGCCCCTGGTGGACCGAGGTCGTTCCCGCTGCACAGATTCATGCGCCAGGGCCTCCTACAGACAATGCACATTTATTTATTACGCTATCTGTAATAGCACCCGAGATACCACCAGATATATATTGGATCTTTCACTGACCCTGAGTTTCCGGCCCCATGAGACGGTGGTTTTCGCGGCCCCTGGTGGTTCGAGGTCGTTCCGGCTGCACAGATTCATGCGCCAGGGCCTCCTACAGACAATTCACTTTGATTTATTGCGCTATCTGTAATAGCACCCGAGATATCACCAGATATATGTTGGATTTTCCCCTGACCCTGAGTGTCCGGCCCCATGAGACTGTGGTTTTCTCGGCCCCTGGTGGTCCGAGGTTGTTCCCGTTGCACAGATTCATGCGCCAGGGCCTCCTGCAGATAATTCACTTTGGTTTATTGCGCTATCTCTAATAGCACCCGAGATATCACCAGATATATATTGGATTTTCCCCTGACCCTGAGCGTCCGGCCCCATGAGACTGTGGTTTTCTCGGCCTCTGGTGGTCCGAGGTCGTTCCCGCTACACAGATTCATGCGCCAGGGCCTCCTGCAGATAATTCACTTTGGTTTATTGCGCTATCTCTACTAGCACCCGAGATATCACCCGATATATATTGGATATTTCCCTGACCCTGAGTGTCCGGCCCCATGTGTCGGTGGTTTTATCGGCCCCTGGTGGTCCCAGGTCGTTCCCGCTGCACAGATTCATGCACCAGAGCCTCCTACAAACAATGCACTTTGATTTATTGTTCTATCTGTAATATAACCCGAGATATCACCAGAAATATATTGGATTTTTCCCTGAACATGACTGTCCGGCCCCATGAGACGGTGGTTTTCGCGGCCCCTGGTGGTTCGAGGTCGTTCCGGCTGCACAGATTCATGCGCCAGGGCCTCCTACAGACAATTCACTTTGATTTATTGCGCTATCTGTAATAGCACCCGAGATATCACCAGATATATGTTGGATTTTCCCCTGACCCTGAGTGTCCGGCCCCATGAGACTGTGGTTTTCTCGGCCCCTGGTGGTCCGAGGTTGTTCCCGTTGCACAGATTCATGCGCCAGGGCCTCCTGCAGATAATTCACTTTGGTTTATTGCGCTATCTCTAATAGCACCCGAGATATCACCAGATATATATTGGATTTTCCCTGACCCTGAGCGTCCGGCCCCATGAGACTGTGGTTTTCTCGGCCTCTGGTGGTCCGAGGTCGTTCCCGCTACACAGATTCATGCGCCAGGGCCTCGTACAGACAATGCACTCTGATTTATTGCGCTATCTGTAATAGCACCCGAGATATCACCAGATATATATTGGATTTTTCCCTGACCCTGAGTGTCCGGCCCCATGAGACGGTGGTTTTCTCGGCCCCTGGTGGTTCGAGGTCGTTCCCGCTGCACAGATTTATGCGCCAGGGCCTCCTGCAGATAATTCACTTTGGTTTATGGCGCTATCTCTACTAGCACCCGAGATATCACCCGATATATATTGGATATTTCCCTGACCCTGAGTGTCCGGCCCCATGTGTCGGTGGTTTTATCGGCCCCTGGTGGTCCCAGGTCGTTCCCGCTGCACAGATTCATGCACCAGGGCCTCCTACAAACAATGCACTTTGATTTATTGTTCTATCTGTAATATAACCCGAGATATCACCAGAAATATATAGGATTTTTCCCTGACCCTGACTGTCCGGCCCCATGAGACGGTGGTTTTCTCGGCCCCTGGTGGTTCGAGGTCGTTCCCGCTGCACAGATTCATGCGCCAGGGCCTCCTGCAGATAATTCACTTTGGTTTATTGCGCTATCTCTACTAGCACCCGAGATATCACCCGATATATATTGGATATTTCCCTGACCCTGAGTGTCCGGCCCCATGTGTCGGTGGTTTTCTCGGCCCCTGGTGGTCCCAGGTCGTTCCCGCTGCACAGATTCATGCGCCAGGGCCTCCTACAGACAATGCACTCTGATTTATTGTTCTATCTGTAATATAACCCGAGATATCACCAGAAATATTTTGGATTTTTCCCTGACACTGAGTGTCCGGCCCCATGAGACGGTTGTTCTCCCGGCCCCTGGTGGTCCGAGGTCGTTCCCGCTGCACAGATTCATGCGCCAGGGCGTCCTGCAGATAATTCACTTTGATTTATTGCGCTATCTCTAATAGCACCCGAGATATCACCAGATATATATTGGATTTTCCCCTGACCCTGAGTGTCCGGCCCCATGAGACTGTGGTTTTCTAGGCCCCTGGTGGTCCGAGGTCGTTCCCGCTGCACAGATTCACGCGCCAGGGCCTCCTACAGACAATGCACTTTGATTTATCGCGCTATCTGTAATAGAACCCGAGATATCACCAGATATATATTGGATTTTTCCCTGACCCTGAGTGCCCGGCCCAATGCGTCGGTGGTTTTCTCGGCCCCTGGTGGTCAGAGATCGATCTCGCTGCACAGATTCATGCGCTAGGGCCTCCTGCAGACAATGCACTTTGATTTATTGCGCTATCTGCAATAGCACCCGAGATATCACCAGATATATATTGGATTTTTCCCTGACCCTGAGTGTCCGGCCCCATGAGACGGTGGTTTTCTCGGCCACTGGTGGTCCGAGGTCGTTCCCGCTGCACAGATTCATGCGCCAGGGCCTCCTGCAGATAATTCACTTTGGTTTATTGCGCTATTTCTAATAGCACCCGAGATATCACCAGGTATATAATGGATTCTTCCCTGACCCTGAGTGTCCGGCCCCATGAGACGGTGGTTTTCACGGCCCCTGGTGGTCCGAGGTCGTTCCCGCTGCACAGATTCATGCGCCGGGGCCTAATACAGACAATACACTTTGATTTCTTGGGCTAGCTGTAATAGCACCCAAGATATCACCAGGTATATATTGGATTTTTCCCTGACCCTGAGTGCCCGCCCCATTTGTCGGTGATTTTGTCGGACCCTGGTGATCCGAGGTAGATACCGCTGCACAGATTCATGCGCCAGGGCCTCCCGCAGACTTGGCACTTTGGTTTATTGCGCTATCTGTAATAGCACCCGTGATATCACCAGATATATGCTGGATTTTTACATGACCTTGGGTGACGGATTCCGAATATCTGTAATTTTCTCGTCCCCTGGTGGTCCGAGGTCGTTCCTGCGGCACAGATTCATTCACCAGTGCCTCCTACAGACAATGCACTTTGATTTATTGCGCTATCTCTAATAGCACCCGAGGTATCACCAGATATATATTGGATTTTCCCCTGACCCTGACAGTCCGGCCCCATGAGACGGTGATTTTCTCGGCCCCTGGTGGTCCGAGGTCGATCCCGCTGCACAGATTCATGCGCCAGGGCCTCCTACAGACAATGCACTTTGATTTAGTGCGCTATCTCTAATAGCACCCGAGATATCACCAGATATATATTGGATTTTTCCCTGACCCTGAGTGTCAGGCGCCATGAGACGGTGGTTTTCTTGGCCCCTGGTGGTCCGAGGTCGTTCCCGCTGCACAGATGCATGCGCCAGGGCCTCCTACAGATAATTCACTTTGGTTTATTGCGCTATCTCTAATAGCACCCGAGATATCACCAGATATATATTGGATTTTCCCCTGACCCTGAGTGTCCGGCCCCGTGAGTCGGTGGTTTTCTCGGCCCCTGTTGGTCCTAGGTCGTTCCCGCTGCCCAGATTCATGCGCCAGGGCCTCCTACAGACAATGCACTTTGGTTTATTGCGCTATCTCTAATAGCACCCGAGATATCACCAGATATATATAAGATTTTTCCCTGACCCTGAGTGTCCGGCGCCATGAGACGGTGGTTTTCTTGGCCCATGGTGGTCCGAGGTCGTTCCCGCTGCACAGATGCATGCGCCAGGGCCACCTACAGACAATGCACTTTGGTTTATTGCGCTATCTGTAATGGCACCCGAGATATCACCAGATATATATTGGATTTTCCCCTGACCCTGAGTGTCCGGACCCATGAGACGGTGGTTTTCTCGGCCCCTGGTGGTCCGAGGTCGTTCCCGCTGCACAGATGCATGCACCAGGGCCTCCTGCAAATAATTCACTTTGGTTTATTGCGGTATCTCTAATAGCACCCGTGATTTCACCAGATATATATTTGATTTTTCCCTGACCCTGAGTGTCCGGCCCCATGAGACGGTGGTTTTCTCGGCCCCTGGTGGTCCGAGGTCGTTCCCGGTGCCCAGATGCATGCGGCAGGGCCTCCTGCAGATAACTAACTTTGGTTTATTGCGCCATATCTAATAGCACCCGAGATATCACCAGATATATATTGGATTTTCCCCTGACCCTGAGTGTCCGGAGCCATGAGACGGTGGTTTTCTCGGCCCCTGGTGGTCTGAGGTCGTTCCCGCTGCACAGATTCATTCGCCTGGGCCTCCTACAGACAATGCACTTTGGTTTATTGCGCTATCTGTAATAGCACCCGAGATATCACCAGATATATATTGGATTTTTCCCCGACCCGGAGTGTCCGGCCCCATGAGACGGTGGTTTTCTCGGCCCCTGGTGGTCCGAGGTCGTTCCCGCTGCCCAGATTCATTCGCCTGGGCCTCCTACAGACAATGCACTTTGATTTATTGCGCTATCTGTAATAGCACCCGAGATATCACCAGATATATATTGGATTTTTCCCCGACCCTGGGTGTCCGGCCCCATGAGACGGTGGTTTTCTCGGACCCTGGTGATCCGAGGTCGTTCCCGCTGCACAGATTCATTCGCAAGGGCCTCCTGCAGACAATGCACTTTGATTTATTGCGCTATCTGTAATAGCACCCGAGATATCACCAGATATATATTTGATTTTTCCCTGACCCTGAGTGTCCGGCCCCATGAGATGGTGGTTTTCTTGGCCCCTGGTGGTCCGAGGTCGTTCCCGCTGCACAGATGCATGCGCCAGGGCCTCCTACAGATAATTCACTTTGGTTTATTGCGCTATCTCTAATAGCACCCGAGATATCACCAGATATATATTGGATTTTCCCCTGACCCTGAGTGTCCGGCCCCGTGAGTCGGTGGTTTTCTCGGACCCTGGTGATCCGAGGTCGTTCCCGCTGCACAGATTCATTCGCAAGGGCCTCCTGCAGACAATGCACTATGATTTATTGCGGTATCTGTAATAGCACCCGAGATATCACCAGATATATATTGGATTTTCCCCTGACCCTGAGTGTCCGGAGCCATGAGACGGTGGTTTTCTCGGCCCCTGGTGGTCCTAGGTCGTTCCCGCTGCCCAGATTCATGCGCCAGGGCCTCCTACAGACAATGCACTTTGGTTTATTGCGCTATCTCTAATAGCACCCGAGATATCACCAGATATATATAAGATTTTTCCCTGACCCTGAGTGTCCGGCGCCATGAGACGGTGGTTTTCTTGGCCCATGGTGGTCCGAGGTCGTTCCCGCTGCACAGATGCATGCGCCAGGGCCACCTACAGACAATGCACTTTGGTTTATTGCGCTATCTGTAATGGCACCCGAGATATCACCAGATATATATTGGATTTTCCCCTGACCCTGAGTGTCCGGACCCATGAGACGGTGGTTTTCTCGGACCCTGGTGATCCGAGGTCGTTCCCGCTGCACAGATTCATTCGCAAGGGCCTCCTGCAGACAATGCACTATGATTTATTGCGGTATCTGTAATAGCACCCGAGATATCACCAGATATATATTTGATTTTTCCCTGACCCTGAGTGTCCGGCCCCATGAGATGGTGGTTTTCTCGTCCCCTGGTGGTCCGAGGTCGTTCCCGCTGCACAGATGCATGCACCAGGGCTTCCTGCAAATAATTCACTTTGGTTTATTGCGCTATCTCTAATAGCACCCGTGATTTCACCAGATATATATTTGATTTTTCCCTGACCCTGAGTGTCCGGCCCCATGAGACGGTGGTTTTCTCGGCCCCTGCTGGTCCGTGGTCGTTCCCGTTGCACAGATTCATGCGCCAGGGCCTCCTGCAGATAATTCACTTTGGTATATTGCGCCATATCTAATAGCACCCGAGATATCACCAGATATATATTGGATTTTCCCCTGACCCTGAGTGTCCGGAGCCATGAGACGGTGGTTTTCTCGGCCCCTGGTGGTCTGAGGTCGTTCCCGCTGCACAGATTCATTCGCCTGGGCCTCCTACAGACAATGCACTTTGGTTTATTGCGCTATCTGTAATAGCACCCGAGATATCACCAGATATATATTGGATTTTTCCCCGACCCGGAGTGTCCGGCCCCATGAGACGGTGGTTTTCTCGGCCCCTGGTGGTCCGAGGTCGTTCCCGCTGCCCAGATTCATTCGCCTGGGCCTCCTACAGACAATGCACTTTGATTTATTGCGCTATCTGTAATAGCACCCGAGATATCACCAGATATATATTGGATTTTTCCCCGACCCTGGGTGTCCGGCCCCATGAGACGGTGGTTTTCTCGGACCCTGGTGATCCGAGGTCGTTCCCGCTGCACAGATTCATTCGCAAGGGCCTCCTGCAGACAATGCACTTTGATTTATTGCGCTATCTGTAATAGCACCCGAGATATCACCAGATATATATTTGATTTTTCCCTGACCCTGAGTGTCCGGCCCCATGAGATGGTGGTTTTCTCGTCCCCTGGTGGTCCGAGGTCGTTCCCGCTGCACAGATGCATGCGCCAGGGCCTCCTGCAGATAATTCACTTTGGTTTATTGCGCTATCTGTAATAGCACCCGAGATATCACCAGATATATATTGGATTTTTCCCTGACCCTGAGTGTCCGACCCCATGAGACGGTGGTTTTCTCGGCTCCTGGTGTCCGAGGTCGTTCCCGCAGCACAGATTCATGCGCCAGGGCCCCCTGCAGATAATTCACTTTGATTTATTGCGCTATTTCTAATAGCACCCGAGATATCACCAGATATATACTGGATTTTTCCCTGACCCTGAGAGTCCGGCCCCATGAGACGGTGGTTTTCTCGGCCTCTGGTGGTCCGAGGTCGTTCCCGCTGCACAGATTCATGCGCCAGGGCCTCCTGCAGATAATTCACTTTGGTTTATTGCGCTATCTCTAATAGCACCCGAGATATCACCAGGTATATATTGGATTCTTCCCTGACCCTGAGTGTCCGGCCCCATGAGACGGTGGTTTTCTTGGCCCCTGGTGGTCCGAGGTCGTTCCCGCTGCACAGATGCATGCGCCAGGGCCACCTACAGACAATGCACTTTGGTTTATTGCGCTATCTGTAATGGCACCCGAGATATCACCAGATATATATTGGATTTTCCCCTGACCCTGAGTGTCCGGACCCATGAGACGGTGGTTTTCTCGGCCCCTGGTGGTCCGAGGTCGTTCCCGCTGCCCAGATTCATTCGCCTGGGCCTCCTACAGACAATGCACTTTGATTTATTGCGCTATCTGTAATAGCACCCGAGATATCACCAGATATATATTGGATTTTTCCCCGACCCTGGGTGTCCGGCCCCATGAGACGGTGGTTTTCTCGGACCCTGGTGATCCGAGGTCGTTCCCGCTGCACAGATTCATTCGCAAGGGCCTCCTGCAGACAATGCACTATGATTTATTGCGGTATCTGTAATAGCACCCGAGATATCACCAGATATATATTTGATTTTTCCCTGACCCTGAGTGTCCGGCCCCATGAGATGGTGGTTTTCTCGTCCCCTGGTGGTCCGAGGTCGTTCCCGCTGCACAGATGCATGCACCAGGGCCTCCTGCAAATAATTCACTTTGGTATATTGCGCTATCTCTAATAGCACCCGTGATTTCACCAGATATATATTTGATTTTTCCCTGACCCTGAGTGTCCGGCCCCATGAGACGGTGGTTTTCTCGGCCCCTGGTGGTCCGAGGTCGTTCCCGGTGCCCAGATGCATGCGGCAGGGCCTCTTGCAGATAACTAACTTTGGTTTATTGCGCCATATCTAATAGCACCCGAGATATCACCAGATATATATTGGATTTTCCCCTGACCCTGAGTGTCCGGACCCATGAGACGGTGGTTTTCTCGGCCCCTGGTGGTCTGAGGTCGTTCCCGCTGCACAGATTCATTCGCCTGGGCCTCCTACAGACAATGCACTTTGGTTTATTGCGCTATCTGTAATAGCACCCGAGATATCACCAGATATATATTGGATTTTTCCCCGACCCGGAGTGTCCGGCCCCATGAGACGGTGGTTTTCTCGGCCCCTGGTGGTCCGAGGTCGTTCCCGCTGCCCAGATTCATTCGCCTGGGCCTCCTACAGACAATGCACTTTGATTTATTGCGCTATCTGTAATAGCACCCGAGATATCACCAGATATATATTGGATTTTTCCCCGACCCTGGGTGTCCGGCCCCATGAGACGGTGGTTTTCTCGGACCCTGGTGATCCGAGGTCGTTCCCGCTGCACAGATTCATTCGCAAGGGCCTCCTGCAGACAATGCACTTTGATTTATTGCGCTATCTGTAATAGCACCCGAGATATCACCAGATATATATTTGATTTTTCCCTGACCCTGAGTGTCCGGCCCCATGAGATGGTGGTTTTCTCGTCCCCTGGTGGTCCGAGGTCGTTCCCGCTGCACAGATGCATGCGCCAGGGCCTCCTGCAGATAATTCACTTTGGTTTATTGCGCTATCTGTAATAGCACCCGAGATATCACCAGATATATATTGGATTTTTCCCTGACCCTGAGTGTCCGACCCCATGAGACGGTGGTTTTCTCGGCTCCTGGTGTCCGAGGTCGTTCCCGCAGCACAGATTCATGCGCCAGGGCCCCCTGCAGATAAGTCACTTTGATTTATTGCGCTATTTCTAATAGCACCCGAGATATCACCAGATATATACTGGATTTTTCCCTGACCCTGAGAGTCCGGCCCCATGAGACGGTGGTTTTCTCGGCCTCTGGTGGTCCGAGGTCGTTCCCGCTGCACAGATTCATGCGCCAGGGCCTCCTGCAGATAATTCACTTTGGTTTATTGCGCTATCTCTAATAGCACCCGAGATATCACCAGGTATATATTGGATTCTTCCCTGACCCTGAGTGTCCGGCCCCATGAGACGGTGGTTTTCTCGGCCCCTGGTGGTCCGAGGTCGTTCCCGCTGCACAGATTCATGCGCCGGGGCCTAATACAGACAATGCACTTTGATTTCTTGGGCTAGCTGTAATAGCACCCAAGATATCACCAGGTATATATTGGATTTTTCCCTGAGCCTGAGTGTCCGGCCCCATGAGACGGTGGTTTTGTCGGCCCCTGGTGGTCCGAGGTCGTTCCCGTTGCACAGATTCATGCGCCAGGGCCTCCTGCAGATAATTCACTTTGGTTTATTGCGCTATCTCTAATAGCACCCGAGATATCACCAGATATATATTGGATTTTCCCCTGACCCTGAGCGTCCGGCCCCATGAGACTGTGGTTTTCTCGGCCCCTGGCGGTCCGAGGTCGTTCCCGCTACACAGATTCATGCGCCAGGGCCTCCTACAGACAATGCACTCTGATTTATTGCGCTATCTGTAATAGCACCCGAGATATCACCAGATATATATTGGATTTTTCCCTGACCCTGAGTGCCCGCCCCATTTGTCGGTGATTTTCTCGGACCCTGGTGATCCGAGGTAGATACCGCTGCACAGATTCATGCGCCAGGGCCTCCCGCAGACTTGGCACTTTGGTTTATTGCGCTATCTGTAATAGCACCCGTGATATCACCAGATATATGCTGGATTTTTACATGACCTTGGGTGACGGATTCCGAATATCTGTAATTTTCTCGGCCCCTGGTGGTCCGAGGTCGTTCCTGCGGCACAGATTCATTCACCAGTGCCTCCTACAGACAATGCACTTTGATTTATTGCGCTATCTCTAATAGCACCCGAGGTATCACCAGATATATATTGGATTTTCCCCTGACCCTGAGCGTCCGGCCCCATGAGACTGTGGTTTTCTCGGCCCCTGGTGGTCCGAGGTCGTTCCCGCTACACAGATTCATGCGCCAGGGCCTCCTACAGACAATGCACTCTGATTTATTGCGCTATCTGTAATAGCACCCGAGATATCACCAGATATATATTGGATTTTCCCCTGACACTGAGTGTCCGGCCCCATGAGACGGTGTTTGTCTCGGCCCCTGGAGGTCCGAGGACGTTCCCGCAGCACTGATTCATGCGCCCGGAGCCCCTGCAGATAATTCACTTTGGTTTATTGCGCTATCTGTAATAGCACCCGAGAAATCACCAGAAATATATTGGATTTTTCCCTGACCCTGAGTGTCCGGCCCCATGAGACGGTTGTTGTCTCGGCCCATCGTGGTCCGAGGTCGTTCCCGCTGCACAGATTCATGCGCCAGGGCCTCCTGCAGATAATTCACTTTGGTTTATTGCGCTATCTCTAATAGCACCCGAGCTATCACCAGATATATATTGGATTTTTCCCTGACCCTGAGTGCCCGGCCCCATGTGTCGGTGGTTTTCTCGGCCCCTGGGGGTCCGAGATCGATCTCGCTGCACAGGTTCATGCGCTAGAGCCTCCTGCAGACAATGCACTTTGATATATCCCGCTATATGTAATAGCACCCGAGATATCATGAGATATATATTGGATTTTTCCCTGACCCTGAGTGTCCGGCCCCATGAGGCGGTGGTTTTCTCGGCCCCTGGTTGTCCGAGTTCGTTCCCGCTGCACAGATTCATGCGCCAGGGCCTCCTGCAGATAATTCACTTTGGTTTATTGCGCTATCTGTAATAGCACCCGAGATATCACCAGATATATATTGGATTTTTCCCTGACCCTGAGTGTCCGACCTCATGAGACGGTGGTTTTCTCGGCTCCTGGTGTCCGAGGTCGTTCCCGCTGCACAGATTCATGCGCCAGGGCCCCCTGCAGATAATTCACTTTGATTTATTGCCCTATTTCTAATAGCACCCGAGATATCACCAGATATATATTGGATTTTTCCCTGACCCTGAGAGTCCGGCCCCATGAGACGGTGATTTTCTCGGCCCCTGGTGGTCCGAGTTCGATCCCGCTGCACAGATTCATGCGCCAGGGACTCCTACAGACAATGCACTTTGATTTATTGCGCTATCTGTAATAGCACCCGAGATATCACCAGATATATATTGGATTTTAACCTGACCCTGACAGTCCGGCCCCATGCGTCGATGGTTTTCTCGGTCCCTCGTGGTCCGAGGTCGATCCCGCTGCACAGATTCATGCGCCAGGGCCTCCTACAGACAATGCACTTTGATTTAGTGCGCTATCTCTAATAGCACCCGAGATATCACCAGATATATATTGGATTTTTCCCTGACCCTGAGTGTCAGGCGCCATGAGACGGTGGTTTTCTTGGCCCCTGGTGGTCCGAGGTCGTTCCCGCTGCACAGATGCATGCGCCAGGGCCTCCTACAGATAATTCACTTTGGTTTATTGCGCTATCTCTAATAGCACCCGAGATATCACCAGATATATATTGGATTTTCCCCTGACCCTGAGTGTCCGGCCCCGTGAGTCGGTGGTTTTCTCGGCCCCTGGTGGTCCTAGGTCGTTCCCGCTGCCCAGATTCATGCGCCAGGGCCTCCTACAGACAATGCACTTTGGTTTATTGCGCTATCTCTAATAGCACCCGAGATATCACCAGATATATATAAGATTTTTCCCTGACCCTGAGTGTCCGGCGCCATGAGACGGTGGTTTTCTTGGCCCCTGGTGGTCCGAGGTCGTTCCCGCTGCACAGATGCATGCGCCAGGGCCACCTACAGACAATGCACTTTGGTTTATTGCGCTATCTGTAATAGCACCCGAGATATCACCAGATATATATTGGATTTTCCCCTGACCCTGAGTGTCCGGACCCATGAGACGGTGGTTTTCTCGGCCCCTGGTGGTCTGAGGTCGTTCCCGCTGCACAGATTCATTCGCCTGGGCCTCCTACAGACAATGCACTTTGGTTTATTGCGCTATCTGTAATAGCACCCGAGATATCACCAGATATATATTGGATTTTCCCCTGACCCTGAGTGTCCGGCCCCATGAGACGGTGGTTTTCTCGGCCCCTGGTGGTCCGAGGTCGTTCCCGCTGCCCAGATTCATTCGCCTGGGCCTCCTACAGACAATGCACTTTGATTTATTGCGCTATCTGTAATAGCACCCGAGATATCACCAGATATATATTGGATTTTTCCCCGACCCTGGGTGTCCGGCCCCATGAGACGGTGGTTTTCTCGGACCCTGGTGATCCGAGGTCGTTCCCGCTGCACAGATTCATTCGCAAGGGCCTCCTGCAGACAATGCACTATGATTTATTGCGCTATCTGTAATAGCACCCGAGATATCACCAGATATATATTTGATTTTTCCCTGACCCTGAGTGTCCGGCCCCATGAGATGGTGGTTTTCTCGTCCCCTGGTGGTCCGAGGTCGTTCCCGCTGCACAGATGCATGCACCAGGGCCTCCTGCAAATAATTCACTTTGGTTTATTGCGCTATCTCTAATAGCACCCGTGATTTCACCAGATATATATTTGATTTTTCCCTGACCCTGAGTGTCCGGCCCCATGAGACGGTGGTTTTCTCGGCCCCTGGTGGTCCGAGGTCGTTCCCGGTGTCCAGATGCATGCGGCAGGGCCTCCTGCAGATAACTAACTTTGGTTTATTGCGCCATATCTAATAGCACCCGAGATATCACCAGATATATATTGGATTTTTCCCTGACCCTGAGTGTCCGGCCCCATGAGACGGTGGTCTTCTCGGCCCCCGGTGGCCCGAGGTCGTTCCCGCTGCACAGATTCATTCGCCAGGGCCTCCTGCAGATAATTCACTTTGGTTTATTGCGCTATCTCTAATAGCACCCGAGATATCACCAGATATATATTGGATTTTCCCCTGACCCTGAGTGTCCGGCCCCATGAGACTGTGGTTATCTCGGCCCCTGGTGGTCCGACGTCGTTCCTGCTGGCCAGATTCATGCGCCTGGGCCTCCTACAGACAATGCACTTTGATTTATTGCGCTATCTCAAATAGCACCCGAGATATCACCAGATATATATTGGATTTTCCCCTGACCCTGAGTGTCCGGACCCATGAGACGGTGGTTTTCTCGGCCCCTGGTGGTCTGAGGTCGTTCCCGCTGCACAGATTCATTCTCCTGGGCCTCCTACAGACAATGCACTTTGGTTTATTGCGCTACCTGTAATAGCACCCGAGATATCACCAGATATATATTGGATTTTTCCCTGACCCTGACAGTCCGGCCCCATGAGACGGTGATTTTCTCGGCCCCTGGTGGTCCGATCTCGATCCCGCTGCACAGATTCATGCGCCAGGGACTCCTACAGACAATGCACTTTGATTTATTGCGCTATCTGTAATAGCACCCGAGATATCACCCGATATATATTGGATTTTAACCTGACCCTGACAGTCCGGCCCCATGCGTCGATGGTTTTCTCGGTCCCTCGTGGTCCGAGGTCGATCCCGCTGCACAGATTCATGCGCCAGGGCCTCCTACAGACAATGCACTTTGATTTAGTGCGCTATCTCTAATAGCACCCGAGATATCACCAGATATATATTGGATTTTTCCCTGACCCTGAGTGTCAGGCGGCATGAGACGGTGGTTTTCTTGGCCCCTGGTGGTCCGAGGTCGTTCCCGCTGCACAGATGCATGCGCCAGGGCCTCCTACAGATAATTCACTTTGGTTTATTGCGCTATCTCTAATAGCACCCGAGATATCACCAGATATATACTGGATTTTCCCCTGACCCTGAGTGTCCGGCCCCGTGTGTCGGTGGTTTTCTCGGCCCCTGGTGGTCCTAGGTTGTTCCCGCTGCCCAGATTCATGCGCCAGGGCCTCCTACAGACAATGCACTTTGGTTTATTGCGCTATCTCTAATAGCACCCGAGATATCACCAGATATATATAAGATTTTTCCCTGACCCTGAGTGTCCGGCGCCATGAGACGGTGGTTTTCTTGGCCCCTGGTGGTCCGAGGTCGTTCCCGCTGCACAGATGCATGCGCCAGGGCCACCTACAGACAATGCACTTTGGATTATTGCGCTATCTGTAATAGCACCCGAGATATCACCAGATATATATTGGATTTTCCCCTGACCCTGAGTGTCCGGACCCATGAGACGGTGGTTTTCTCGGCCCCTGGTGGTCCGAGGTCGTTCCCGCTGCCCAGATTCATTCGCCTGGGCCTCCTACAGACAATGCACTTTGATTTATTGCGCTATCTGTAATAGCACCCGAGATATCACCAGATATATATTGGATTTTTCCCCGACCCTGGGTGTCCGGCCCCATGAGACGGTGGTTTTCTCGGACCCTGGTGATCCGAGGTCGTTCCCGCTGCACAGATTCATTCGCAAGGGCCTCCTGCAGACAATGCACTATGATTTATTGCGCTATCTGTAATAGCACCCGAGATATCACCAGATATATATTTGATTTTTCCCTGACCCTGAGTGTCCGGCCCCATGAGATGGTGGTTTTCTCGTCCCCTGGTGGTCCGAGGTCGTTCCCGCTGCACAGATGCATGCACCAGGGCCTCCTGCAAATAATTCACTTTGGTTTATTGCGCTATCTCTAATAGCACCCGTGATTTCACCAGATATATATTTGATTTTTCCCTGACCCTGAGTGTCCGGCCCCATGAGACGGTGGTTTTCTCGGCCCCTGGTGGTCCGAGGTCGTTCCCGGTGCCCAGATGCATGCGGCAGGGCCTCCTGCAGATAACTAACTTTGGTTTATTGCGCCATATCTAATAGCACCCGAGATATCACCAGATATATATTGGATTTTCCCCTGACCCTGAGTGTCCGGACCCATGAGACGGTGGTTTTCTCGGCCCCTGGTGGTCTGAGGTCGTTCCCGCTGCCCAGATTCATTCGCCTGGGCCTCCTACAGACAATGCACTTTGATTTATTGCGCTATCTGTAATAGCACCCGAGATATCACCAGACATATATTGGATTTTTCCCCGACCCTGGGTGTCCGGCCCCATGAGACGGTGGTTTTCTCGGACCCTGGTGATCCGAGGTCGTTCCCGCTGCACAGATTCATTCGCAAGGGCCTCCTGCAGACAATGCACTTTGATTTATTGCGCTATCTGTAATAGCACCCGAGATATCACCAGATATATATTTGATTTTTCCCTGACCCTGAGTGTCCGGCCCCATGAGATGGTGGTTTTCTCGTCCCCTGGTGGTCCGAGGTCGTTCCCGCTGCACAGATGCATGCGCCAGGGCCTCCTGCAGATAATTCACTTTGGTTTATTGCGCTATCTGTAATAGCACCCGAGATATCACCAGATATATATTGGATTTTTCCCTGACCCTGAGTGTCCGACCCCATGAGACGGTGGTTTTCTCGGCTCCTGGTGTCCGAGGTCGTTCCCGCTGCACAGATTCATGCGCCAGGGCCCCCTGCAGATAATTCACTTTGATTTATTGCGCTATTTCTAATAGCACCCGAGATATCACCAGATATATATTGGATTTTTCCCTGACCCTGAGAGTACGGCCCCATGAGACGGTGATTTTCTCGGCCCCTGGTGGTCCGAGTTCGATCCCGCTGCACAGATTCATGCGCCAGGGACTCCTACAGACAATGCACTTTGATTTATTGCGCTATCTGTAATAGCACCCGAGATATCACCAGATATATATTGGATTTTAACCTGACCCTGACAGTCCGGCCCCATGCGTTGATGGTTTTCTCGGTCCCTCGTGGTCCGAGGTCGATCCCGCTGCACAGATTCATTCGCAAGGGCCTCCTGCAGACAATGCACTTTGATTTATTGCGCTATCTGTAATAGCACCCGAGATATCACCAGATATATATTTGATTTTTCCCTGACCCTGAGTGTCCGGCCCCATGAGACGGTGGTTTTCTCGGCCCCTGGTGGTCCGAGGTCGTTCCCGGTGCACAGATGCATGCGGCAGGGCCTCCTGCAGATAACTAACTTTGGTTTATTGCGCCATATCTAATAGCACCCGAGATATCACCAGATATATATTGGATTTTTCCCTGACCCTGAGTGTCCGGCCCCATGAGACTGTGGTTATCTCGGCCCCTGGTGGTCCGACGTCGTTCCTGCTGGCCCGATTCATGCGCCTGGGCCTCCTACAGACAATGCACTTTGATTTATTGCGCTATCTCAAATAGCACCCGAGATATCACCAGATATATATTGGATTTTTCCCTGACCCTGAGTGTCCGGATCCATGAGACGGTGGTTTCCTCGGCCCCTGGTGGTCCGAGGTCGTTCCCGCTGCACAGATTCATTCGCCTGGGCCTCCTACAGACAATGCACTTTGATTTATTGCGCTATATGTAATAGCACCCGAGATATCACCAGATATATATTGGATTTTTCCCTGACCCTGAGTGTCCGACCCCATGAGACGGTGGTTTTCTCGGCTCCTGGTGTCCGAGGTCGTTCCCGCAGCACAGATTCATGCGCCAGGGCCCCCTGCAGATAATTCACTTTGATTTATTGCGCTATTTCTAATAGCACCCGAGATATCACCAGATATATACTGGATTTTTCCCTGACCCTGAGAGTCCGGCCCCATGAGACGGTGGTTTTCTCGGCCTCTGGTGGTCCGAGGTCGTTCCCGCTGCACAGATTCATGCTCCAGGGCCTCCTGCAGATAATTCACTTTGGTTTATTGCGCTATCTCTAATAGCACCCGAGATATCACCAGGTATATATTGGATTCTTCCCTGACCCTGAGTGTCCGGCCCCATGAGACGGTGGTTTTCTCGGCCCCTGGTGGTCCGAGGTCGTTCCCGCTGCACAGATTCATGCGCCGGGGCCTAATACAGACAATGCACTTTGATTTCTTTTGGCTAGCTGTAATAGCACCCAAGATATCACCAGGTATATATTGGATTTTTCCCTGAGCCTGAGTGTCCGGCCCCATGAGACGGTGATTTTCTCGGCCCCTACGTGTCCGAGGTCGTTCCCGCTACACAGATTCATGCGCCAGGGCCTCCTACAGACAATGCACTCTGATTTATTGCGCTATCTGTAATAGCACCCGAGATATCACCAGATATATATTGGATTTTTCCCTGACCCTGAGTGCCCGCCCCATTTGTCGGTGATTTTCTCGGACCCTGGTGATCCGAGGTAGATACCGCTGCACAGATTCATGCGCCAGGGCCTCCCGCAGACTTGGCACTTTGGTTTATTGCGCTATCTGTAATAGCACCCGTGATATCACCAGATATATGCTGGATTTTTACATGACCTTGGGTGACGGATTCCGAATATCTGTAATTTTCTCGGCCCCTGGAGGTCCGAGGACGTTCCCGCAGCACTGATTCATGCGCCCGGAGCCCCTGCAGATAATTCACTTTGGTTTATTGCGCTATCTGTGATAGCACCCGAGAAATCACCAGAAATATATTGGATTTTTCCCTGACCCTGAGTGTCCGGCCCCATGAGACGGTTGTTGTCTCGGCCCCTCGTGGTCCGAGGTCGTTCCCGCTGCACAGATTCATGCGCCAGGGCCTCCTGCAGATAATTCACTTTGGTTTATTGCGCTATCTCTAATAGCACCCGAGATATCACCAGATATATATTGGATTTTACCCTGACCCTGAGTGTCCGGCCCCATGAGACTGTGGTTTTCTCGGCCCCTGGTGGTCCGAGGTTGTTCCCGCTACACAGATTCATGCGCCAGGGCCTCCTACAGACAATGCACTCTGATTTATTGCGCTATCTGTAATAGCACCCGAGCTATCACCAGATATATATTGGATTTTTCCCTGACCCTGAGTGCCCGGCCCCAAGTGTCGGTGGTTTTCTCGGCCCCTGGGGGTCCGAGATCGATCTCGCTGCACAGGTTCATGCGCTAGAGCCTCCTGCAGACAATGCACTTTGATATATCCCGCTATATGTAATAGCACCCGAGATATCATGAGATATATATTGGATTTTTCCCTGACCCTGAGTGTCCGGCCCCATGAGGCGGTGGTTTTCTCGGCCCCTGGTTGTCCGAGTTCGTTCCCGCTGCACAGATTCATGCGCCAGGGCCTCCTGCAGATAATTCACTTTGGTTTATTGCGCTATCTGTAATAGCACCCGAGATATCACCAGATATATATTGGATTTTTCCCTGACCCTGAGTGTCCGACCTCATGAGACGGTGGTTTTCTCGGCTCCTGGTGTCCGAGGTCGTTCCCGCTGCACAGATTCATGCGCCAGGGCCCCCTGCAGATAATTCACTTTGATTTATTGCGCTATTTCTAATAGCACCCGAGATATCACCAGATATATATTGGATTTTTCCCTGACCCTGAGAGTCCGGCCCCATGAGACGGTGGTTTTCTCGGCCTCTGGTGGTCCGAGGTCGTTCCCGCTGCACAGATTCATGCGCCAGGGCCTGCTGCAGACAATGCACTTTGGTTTATTGCGTTATCTCCAATAGCACCCGAGATATCACCAGATATATATTGGATTTTTCCCTGACCCTGACAGTCCGGCCCCATGAGACGGTGATTTTCTCGGCCCCTGGTGGTCCGATCTCGATCCCGCTGCACAGATTCATGCGCCAGGGACTCCTACAGACAATGCATTTTGATTTATTGCGCTATCTGTAATAGCACCCGAGATATCACCAGATATATATTGGATTTTAACCTGACCCTGACAGTCCGGCCCCATGCGTCGATGGTTTTCTCGGTCCCTCGTGGTCCGAGGTCGATCCCGCTGCACAGATTCATGCGCCAGGGCCTCCTACAGACAATGCACTTTGATTTAGTGCGCTATCTCTAATAGCACCCGAGATATCACCAGATATATATTGGATTTTTCCCTGACCCTGAGTGTCAGGCGGCATGAGACGGTGGTTTTCTTGGCCCCTGGTGGTCCGAGGTCGTTCCCGCTGCACAGATGCATGCGCCAGGGCCTCCTACAGATAATTCACTTTGGTTTATTGCGCTATCTCTAATAGCACCCGAGATATCACCAGATATATACTGGATTTTCCCCTGACCCTGAGTGTCCGGCCCCGTGTGTCGGTGGTTTTCTCGGCCCCTGGTGGTCCTAGGTCGTTCCCGCTGCCCAGATTCATGCGCCAGGGCCTCCTACAGACAGTGCACTTTGATTTATTGCGCTATCTCTAATAGCACCCGAGATATCACCAGATATATATTGGATTTTTCCCCGACCCTGAGAGTCCGGCCCCATGAGACGGTGGTTTTCTTGGCCGCTGGTGGTCCGAGGTAGTTCCCGCTGGCCAGATTCATGCGCCAGGGCCTCCTACAGACAATGCATTTTGATTTATTGTTCTATCTCTAAAGCACCCGAAATATCACCAGATATATATTGGATTTTTGCCCGACCCTGAGTGTCCGGCCCCATGAGACGGTGGTTTTCTTGGCCGCTGGTGGTCCGAGGTAGTTCCCGCTGGCCAGATTCATGCGCCAGGGCCTCCTACAGACAATGCATTTTGATTTATTGCGCTATCTCTAATAGCACCCGAAATATCACCAGATATATATTGGATTTTTCCCCGACCCTGAGTGTCCGGCCCCATGAGACGGTTGTTTTCTCGGCCGCTAGTGGTCCGAGGTCGTTCCCGCTGCACAGAATCATGCGCCAGGGCCTCCTACAGACAATGCACTTTGATTTATTGCGCTATCTCTAATAGCACCCGAGATATCACCAGATATATATTGGATTTTTCCCCGACCCTGAGTGTCCGGCCCCATGAGACGGTTGTTTTCTCGGCCGCTGGTGGTCCGAGATCGTTCCCGCTGCCCTGATTCATGCGCCACGGCCTCCTACTGACAATGCACTTTGATTTATTGCGCTATCTGTAATATCACCCGAGATATCACCAGATATATATTGGATATTTCCCTCACCCTGAGTGTCCAGCCCCATGAGACGGTGGTTTTCTCGGCCCCTGGTGGACCGAGGTCGTTCCCGCTGCACAGATTCATGCGCCAGGGCCTCTTGCGGATAATTCACTTTGGTTTATTGCGCTATCTCTAATAGCGCCCGAGATATCACCAGATATATATTGGATTTTTCCCTGACCCTGAGTGACCGGCCCCATGAGTCTGCGGTTTTCTCGGCCCCTGGTGGTCCGAGGTCGTTCCCGCTGCACACATTCATGCGCCAGGGCCTCCTGCAGATGATTCACTTTGATTTATCGCGCTATCTCTAATAGCACCCGAGATATCACCAGATATATATTGGATTTTTCCCTGACCCTGAGTGTCCGGACCCATGAGTCTGCGGTTTTCTCGGCCCCTGGTGGTCCGAGGTCGTTCCCGCTGCACACATTCATGCGCCAGGGCCTCCGGCAGATGATTCACTTTGATTTATCGCGCTATCTCTAATAGCACCCGAGATATCACCAGATATATGCTGGATTTTTACATGACCTTGGGTGACGGATTCCGAATATCTGTAATTTTCTCGGCCACTGGTGGTCCGAGGTCGTTCCTGCTGCACAGATTCATTCGCCAGTGCCTCCTACAGACAATGCACTTTGATTTATTGCGCTATCCGTAATAGCACCCGAGATATCACCAGATATATATTGGATTTTCCCCTGACCCTGAGTGTCCGGCCCCATGAGACTGTGGTTTTCTCGGCCCCTAGTGGTCCGAGGTCGTTCCCGCAGCACAGATTCATGCGCCGGGGCCTCCTACAGACAACGCACTTTGATTTATTGCGCTATCTGTAATAGCACCCGAGATATGACCAGATATATATTGGATTTTCCCCTGACCCTGAGTGTCCGGCCCCATGAGACGGTGGTTTTCTCGGACCCTGGTGGTCCGAGGTCGTTCCCGCTGCACAGATTCATGCGCCAGGGCCTCCTACAGACAACGCACTTTGATTTATCGCGCTATCTCTAATAGCACCCGAGATATCACCAGATATATATTGGATTTTCCACTGACCCTGAGTGTCCGGCCCTATGAGACTGTGGTTTTCTCGGCCCCTAGTGGTCCGAGGTCGTTCCCGCTGCACAGAATCATGCGCCAGAGCCTCCTACAGACAACGCACTTTGATTTATTGCGCTATCTGTGATAGCACCCGAGATATCACCAGATATATATTGGATTTTCCCCTGACCCTGAGTGTCCGGCCCCATGAGACGGTGGTTTTCTCGGCCCCTGGTGGTCCTAGGTCGTTCCCGCTGCACACATGCATGCGCCAGGGCCTCCTGCAGATAATTCCCTTTGGCTTATTGCGCTATCTCTAATAGCACCCGAGATATCACCAGATATATATTGGATTTTCCCCTGACCCTGAGTGGCCGGCCCCATGAGACGGTGGTCTTCTCGGCCCCTGGTGGTCCGAGGTCGTTCCCGCTGCCCAGATTCATGCGCCAGGGCCTCCTGCAGATGATTCACTTTGATTTATCGCGCTATCTCTAATAGCACCCGTGATATCACCAGATATATATTGGATTTTTCCCTGACCCTGAGTGTCCGGCCCCATGAGTCTGCGGTTTTCTCGGCCCCTGGTGGTCCAAGGTCGTTCCCGCTGCACACATTCATGCGCCAGGGCCTCCTGCAGATGATTCACTTTGATTTATCGCGCTATCTCTAATAGCACCCGAGATATCACCAGATATATGCTGGATTTTTACATGACCTTGGGTGACGGATTCCGAATATCTGTAATTTTCTCGGCCACTGGTGGTCCGAGGTCGTTCCTGCTGCACAGATTCATTCGCCAGTGCCTCCTACAGACAATGCACTTTGATTTATTGCGCTATCCGTAATAGCACCCGAGATATCACCAGATATATATTGGATTTTCCCCTGACCCTGAGTGTCCGGCCCCATGAGACTGTCGTTTTCTCGGCCCCTAGTGGTCCGAGGTCGTTCCCGCTGCACAGATTCATGCGCCAGGGCCTCCTACAGACAACGCACTTTGATTTATTGCGCTATCTGTAATAGCACCCCAGATATCACCAGATATATATTGGATTTACCCCTGACCCTGAGTGTCCGGCCACATGAGACGGTGGTTTTCTCGGCCCCTGGTGGTCCTAGGTCGTTCCCGCTGCACAGATGCATGCGCCAGGGCCTCCTGCAGATAATTCCCTTTGGCTTATTGCGCTATCTCTAATAGCACCCGAGATATCACCAGATATATATTGGATTTACCCCTGACCCTGAGTGTCCGGCCCCATGAGACGGTGGTTTTCTCGGACCCTGGTGGTCCGAGGTCGTTCCCGCTGCACAGATTCATGCGCCAGGGCCTCCTACAGACAACGCACTTTGATTTATTGCGCTATCTGTAATAGCACCCGAGATATCAACAGATATATATTGGATTTTCCACTGACCCTGAGTGTCCGGCCCTATGAGACTGTGGTTTTCTCGGCCCCTAGTGGTCGGAGGTCGTTCGCGCTGCACAGAATCATGCGCCAGAGCCTCCTACAGACAACGCACTTTGATTTATTGCGCTATCTGTAATAGCACCCGAGATATCACCAGATATATATTGGATTTTCCCCTGACCCTGTGTGTCCGGCCCCATGAGACGGTGGTTTTCTCGGCCCCTGGTGGTCCTAGGTCGTTCCCGCTGCACAGATGCATGCGCCAGGGCCTCCTGCAGATAATTCCCTTTGGCTTATTGCGCTATCCCTAATAGCACCCGAGATATCACCAGATATATATTGGATTTTCCCCTGACCCTGAGTGGCCGGCCCCATGAGACGGTGGTCTTCTCGGCCCCTGGTGGTCCGAGGTCGTTCCCGCTGCCCAGATTCATGCGCCACGGCCTCCTACAGACAATGCACTTGTATTTATTGCGCTATCTGTAATAGCACCCGAGATATCAACAGATATATATTGGATTTTTCCCTGACCCTGAGTGTCCGGCCCCATGAGACTGCGGTTTTCTCGGCCCCTGGTGGTCCGAGGTCGTTCCCGCTGCACACATTCATGCGCCAGGGCCTCCTGCAGATAATTCACTTTGATTTAACGCGCTATCTCTAATAGCACCCGAGATATCACCAGATATATGCTGGATTTTTACATGACCTTGGGTGACGGATTCCGAAAATCAGTAATTTTCTCGGCCCCTGTTGGTCCGAGGTCGTTCCTGCTGCACAGATTCATTCGCCAGTGCCTCCTACAGACAATGCACTTTGATTTATTGCGCTATCTGTGATAGCACCCGAGATATCACCAGATATATATTGGATTTTCCCCTGACCCTGAGTGTCCGGCCCCATGAGACGGTGGTTTTCTCGGACCCTGGTGGTCCGAGGTAGTTCCCGCTGCCCAGATTCATGCGCCACGGCCTCCTACAGACAATGCACTTTGATTTATTGCGCTATCTGTGATAGCACCCGAGATATCACCAGATATATATTGGATATTTCCCTCACCCTGAGTGTCCAGCCCCATGAGACGGTGGTTTTCTCGGCCCCTGGTGGTCCGTGGTCGTTCCCGCTGCACAGATTCATGCGCCAGGGCCTCCTGCAGATAATGCACTTTCGTTTATTGCTCTATCTCTAATAGCACCCGAGATATCACCAGATATATATTGGATTTTTCCCTGACCCTGAGTGTCCGGCCCTATGAGACGCTGGTTTTCTCGGCCCCTGGTGGTCCGAGGACGTTCCCGCTTCCTAGATTCAGGCGCCAGGGCCTCCTGCAGATAACTCACTTGGTTTATTGCGCTATCTCTAATAGCACCCGAGATATCACCAGATATATATTGGATTTTCCCCTGACCCTGAGTGGCCGGCCCCATGAGACGGTGGTCTTCTCGGCCCCTGGTGGTCCGAGGTCGTTCCCGCTGCCCAGATTCATGCGCCACGGCCTCCTACTGACAATGCACTTTGATTTATTGCGCTATCTGTAATAGCACCCGAGATATCAACAGATATATATTGGATTTTCCCCTGACCCTGAGTGGCCGGCCCCATGAGACGGTGGTCTTCTCGGCCCCTGGTGGTCCGAGGTCGTTCCCGCTGCCCAGATTCATGCGCCACGGCCTCCTACAGACAATGCACTTGTATTTATTGCGCTATCTGTAATAGCACCCGAGATATCACCAGATATATATTGGATTTTTCCCCGACCCTGAGTGTCCGGCCCCATGAGACTGCGGTTTTCTCGGGCCCTGGTGGTCCGAGGTCGTTCCCGCTGAACACATTCATGCGCCAGGGCCTCCTGCAGATGATTCACTTTGATTTATCGCGCTATCTCTAATAGCACCCGAGATATCACCAGATATATGCTGGATTTTTACATGACCATGGGTGACGGATTCCGAATATCTGTAATTTTCTCGGCCACTGGTGGTCCGAGGTCGTTCCTGCTGCACAGATTCATTCGCCAGTGCCTCCTACAGACAATACACTTTGATTTATTGCGCTATCCGTAATAGCACCCGAGATATCACCAGATATATATTGGATTTTCCCCTGACCCTGAGTGTCCGGCCCCATGAGACTGTGGTTTTCTCGGCCCCTAGTGGTCCGAGGTCGTTCCCGCTGCACAGATTCATGCGCCAGGGCCTCCTACAGACAACGCACTTTGATTTATTGCGCTATCTGTAATAGCACCCGAGATATGACCAGATATATATTGGATTTTCCCCTGACCCTGTGTGTCCGGCCCCATGAGACGGTGGTTGTCTCGGACCCTGGTGGTCCGAGGTCGTTCCCGCTGCACAGATTCATGCGCCAGGGCCTCCTACAGACAACGCACTTTGATTTATTGCGCTATCTGTAATAGCACCCGAGATATCACCAGATATATATTGGATTTTCCCCTGACCCTGAGTGTCCGGCCCCATGAGACTGTGGTTTTCTCGGCCCCTAGTGGTCCGAAGTCGTTCCCGCTGCACACATTCATGCGCCAGGGCCTCCCGCAGATGATTCACTTTGATTTATCGCGCTATCTCTAATAGCACCCGAGATATCACCAGATATATATTGGATTTTTCCCTGACCCTGAGTGTCCGGCCCCATGAGTCTGCGGTTTTCTCGGCCCCTGGTGGTCCGAGGTCGTTCCCGCTGCACACATTCATGCGCCAGGGCCTCCTGCAGATGATTCACTTTGATTTATCGCGCTATCTCTAATAGCACCCGAGATATCACCAGATATATGCTGGATTTTTACATGACCTTGGGTGACGGATTCCGAATATCTGTAACTTTCTCGGCCACTGGTGGTCCGAGGTCGTTCCTGCTGCACAGATTCATTCGCCAGTGCCTCCTACAGACAATGCACTTTGATTTATTGCGCTATCCGTAATAGCACCCGAGATATCACCAGATATATATTGGATTTTCCCCTGACCCTGAGTGTCCGGCCCCATGAGACTGTGGTTTTCTCGGCCCCTAGTGGTCCGAGGTCGTACCCGCTGCACAGATTCATGCGCCAGGGCATCCTACAGACAACGCACTTTGATTTATTGTGCTATCTGTAATAGCACCCGAGATATCACCAGATATATATTGGATATTTCCCTCACCCTGAGTGTCCAGCCCCATGAGACGGTGGTTTTCTCGGCCCCTGGTGGTCCGTGGTCGTTCCCGCTGCACAGATTCATGCGCCAGGGCCTCCTGCAGATAATGCACTTTCGTTTATTGCTCTATCTCTAATAGCACCCGAGATATCACCAGATATATATTGGATTTTTCCCTGACCCTGAGTGTCCGGCCCTATGAGACGCTGGTTTTCTCGGCCCCTGGTGGTCCGAGGACGTTCCCGCTTCCTAGATTCAGGCGCCAGGGCCTCCTGCAGATAACTCACTTGGTTTATTGCGCTATCTCTAATAGCACCCGAGATATCACCAGATATATATTGGATTTTCCCCTGACCCTGAGTGGCCGGCCCCATGAGACGGTGGTCTTCTCGGCCCCTGGTGGTCCGAGGTCATTCCCGCTGCCCAGATTCATGCGCCACGGCCTCCTACTGACAATGCACTTTGATTTATTGCGCTATCTGTAATAGCACCCGAGATATCACCAGATATATATTAGATATTTCCCTCACCCTGAGTGTCCAGCCCCATGAGACGGTGGTTTTCTCGGCCCCTGGTGGACCAAGGTCGTTCCCGCTGCACAGATTCATGCGCCAGGGCCTCTTGCAGATAATTCACTTTGGTTTATTGCGCTATCTCTAATAGCTCCCGAGATATCACCAGATATATATTGGATTTTTCCCTGACCCTGAGTGTCCGGCCCCATGAGACTGCGGTTTTCTCGGCCCCTGGTGGTCCGAGGTCGTTCCCGCTGCACACATTCATGCGCCAGGGCCTCCTGCAGATGATTCACTTTGATTTATCGCGCTATCTCTAATAGCACCCGAGATATCACCAGATATATGCTGGATTTTTATATGACCTTGGGTGACGGATTCCGAATATCTGTAATTTTCTCGGCCACTGGTGGTCCGAGGTCGTTCCTGCTGCACAGATTCATTCGCCAGTGCCTCCTACAGACAATGCACTTTGATTTATTGCGCTATCCGTAATAGCACCCGAGATATCACCAGATATATATTGGATTTTCCCCTGACCCTGAGTGTCCGGCCCCATGAGACTGTGGTTTTCTCGGCCCCTAGTGGTCCGAGGTCGTTCCCGATGCACAGATTCATGCGCCAGGGCCTCCTACATACAACGCACTTTGATTTATTGCGCTATCTGTAATAGCACCCGAGATATCACCAGATATATATTGGATTTTCCCCTGACCCTGAGTGTCCGGCCCCATGAGACGGTGGTTTTCTCGGACCCTGGTGGTCCTAGGTCGTTCCCGCTGCACAGATGCTTGCGCCAGGGCCTCCTGCAGATAATTCCCTTTGGCTTATTGCGCTATCTCTAATAGCACCCGAGATATCACCAGATATATATTGGATTTTCCCCTGACCCTGAGTGGCCGGCCCCATGAGACGGTGGTCTTCTCGGCCCCTGGTGGTCCGAGGTCGTTCCCGCTGCCCAGATTCATGCGCCACGGCCTCCTACAGACAATGCACTTTGATTTATTGCGCTATCTGTAATAGCACCCGAGATATCACCAGATATATATTGGATATTTCCCTCACCCTGAGTGTCCAGCCCCATGAGACGGTAGTTTTCTCGGACCCTGGAGGTCCGAGGTCGTTCCCGCTGCACAGATTCATGCGCCAGGGCCTCCTACAGACAACGCACTTTGATTTATTGCGCTATCTGTAATAGCACCCGAGATATCACCAGATATATATTCGATAGTTCCCTCACCCTGAGTGTCCAGCCCCATGAGACGGTGGTTTTCTCGGCCCCTGGTGGACCGAGGTCGTTCCCGCTGCACAGATTCATGCGTTAGGGCCTCCTGCAGATAATTCACATTGGTTTATTGCGCTATCTCTAATAGCACCCGAGATATCACCAGATATATATTGGATTTTTCCCTGACCCTGAGTGTCCGGCCCTATGAGACGCTGGTTTTCTCGGCCCCTGGTGGTCCGAGGACGTTCCCGCTTCCCAGATTCAGGCGCCAGGGCCTCCTGCAGATAACTCACTTGGTTTATTGCGCTATCTCTAATAGCACCCGAGATATCACCAGATATATATTGGATTTTCCCCTGACCCTGAGTGGCCGGCCCCTTGAGACGGTGGTCTTCTCGGCCCCTGGTGGTCCGAGGTCGTTCCCGCTGCCCAGATTCATGCGCCACGGGCTCCTACTGACAATGCACTTTGATTTATTGCGCTATCTGTAATAGCACCCGAGATATCACCAGATATATATTGGATATTTCCCTCACCCTGAGTGTCCAGCCCCATGAGACGGTGGTTTTCTCGGCCCCTGGTGGACCGAGGTCGTACCCGCTGCACAGATTCATCCGCCAGGGCCTCCTGCAGATAATTCACTTTGGTTTATTGCGCTATCTCTAATAGCACACGAGATATCACCAGATATATATTGGATTTTGCCCTGACCCTGAGTGTCCGGCCCCATGAGACTGTGGTTTTCTCGGCTCCTGGTGGTCCGAGGTCGTTCCCGTTGCACAGATTCATGCGCCAGGGCCTCCTGCAGATAATTCACTTTGGTTTATTGCGCTATCTCTAATAGCACCCGAGATATCACCAGATATATATTGGATTTTCCCCTGACCCTGAGTGTCCGGCCCCATGAGACTGTGGTTTTCTCGGCCCCTGGTGGTCCGAGGTCGTTCCCGCTGCACAGATTCATGCGCCAGGGCCTCCTACAGACAATGCACTTTGATTTATTGCGCTATCTCTAATAGCACCCAAGATATCACCAGATATATATAGGATTTTTCCCTGACCCTGACTGTCCGGCCCCATGAGACGGTGATTTTCTCGGCCCCTACGTGTCCGAGGTTGTTCTCGCTGCACAGATTCATGCGCCAGGGCCTCCTGCAGATAATTCACTTTGGTTTATTGAGCTATCTCTAACAGCACCCAAGATATCACCAGATATATATGGGATTTTTCCCTGACCCTGAGTGTCCGGCCCCATGAGACTGTGGTTTTTTCGGACCCTGGTGGTCCGAGGTTGTTCCCGTTGCACAGACTCATGCGCCAGGGCCTCCTGCAGATAATTCACTTTGATTTATTGCGCTATATGTAATAGCACCCGAGATATCACCAGATATATATAGGATTTTTCACTGACCCTAAGTGTCCGGCCCATCGGGACGGTGGTTTTCTCAGCCCCTGGTGATCCGAGGTCGTTCCCGCTGCACAGATTCATGCGCGAGGGCCTCCTACAGATAACTCACTTTGGTTTATTGCGCTATCTATAATAGCTCCCGAGATATCACCAGATATATATTGGATTTTTCCCTTACCCTGAGTGTCCGGCCCCATGAGACGGTGGTTTTCTCGGCCCCTGGTAGTCCTAGGTCGTTCCCGCTGCACAGATTCGTGCGCCAGGGCCTCCTACAGACAATGCACATTGATTTATTGCGCTATCTGTAATAGCACTCGAGATATCACCAGATATATGCTGCATTTTTACATGACCTTGGGTGACGGATTCCGAATATCACTAATTTTCTCGGCCCCTGGTGGTCCGAGGTCCTTCCTGCTGCACAGATTCATTCGCCAGTGCCTCCTACAGACAATGCACTTTGATTTATTGCGGTATCTCTAATAGCACCCTAGATATCACCAAATATATATTGGGTTTTTCCCTGACCCTTACAGTCCGGCCCCATGAGACGGTGATTTTCTCGGCCCCTGCTGGTCCGAGGTCGTTCCCGCTGCACAGAATCATGCGCCAGGGCTTCCTGCAGACAATCCACTTTGGTTTATTGCGCTATCCCTAATAGCACCCGAGATATCACCAGATATATATTGGATTTTCCCTGACCCTGAGTGTCCGGCCCAATGTGACTGTGGTTTTCTCGGCCCCTGGTGGTCCGAGGTCGTTCCCGCTGCCCACATTCATGCGCCGCGGCCTCCTACTGACAATGCACTTTGATTTATTGCTCTATCTGTAATAGCACCCGAGATATCACCAGATATATATTGGATATTTCCCTCAACCTGAGTGTCCAGCCCCATGAGACGGTGGTTTTCTCGGCCCCTGGTGGACCGAGGTCGTTCCCGCTGCACAGATTCATGCGCCAGGGCCTCCGGCAGATAATTCACTTTGGTTTATTGCGCTATCCCTAATAGCACCCGAGATATCACCAGATATATATTGGATTTTCCCTGAGCCTGAGCGTCCGGCCCAATGAGACTGTGGTTTTCTCGGCAACTGGTGGTCCGAGGTCGTTCCCGCTGTACAGATTCATGCGCCACGGCCTCCTACTGACAATGCACTTTGATTTATTGCGCTATCTGTAATAGCGCCCGTGATATCACCAGATATATATTGAATTTTTCCCTGACCCTGAGTGTCCGGCCCCATGAGACGGCGGTTTTCTCGGCCCCTGGTGGTCCGAGGTCGTTGCCGCTGCACAGATTCATGCGCCCGGGCCTCCTGCGGATAATTCACATTCGTTTATTGCGCTATCTCTAATAGCACCCGAGATATCACCAGATACATATTGGATTTTTCCCTTACCCTGAGTGTCCGGCCCCATGAGACGGTGGTTTTCTCGGCCCCTGGTGGTCCTAGGTCGTCCCCGCTGCACAGATTCGTGCGCCAGGGCCTCCTACAGACAATGCACATTGATTTATTGCGCTATCTGTAATAGCACTCGAGATATCACCAGATATATGCTGCATTTTTACATGACCTTGGGTGACGGATTCCGAATATCACTAATTTTCTCGGCCCCTGGTGGTCCGAGGTCGTTCCTGCTGCACAGATTCATTCGCCAGTGCCTCCTACAGACAATGCACTTTGATTTATTGCGGTATCTCTAGTAGCACCCTAGATATCACCAAATATATATTGGGTTTTTCCCTGACCCTTACAGTCCGGCCCCATGAGACGGTGATTTTCTCGGCCCCTGCTGGTCCGAGGTCGTTCCCGCTGCACAGAATCATGCGCCAGGGCTTCCTGCAGACAATCCACTTTGGTTTATTGCGCTATCCCTAATAGCACCCGAGATATCACCAGATATATATTGGATTTTCCCTGACCCTGAGTGTCCGGCCCAATGTGACTGTGGTTTTCTCGGCCCCTGGTGGTCCGAGGTCGTTCCCGCTGCCCAGATTCATGCGCCACGGGCTCCTACTGACAATGCACTTTGATTTATTGCGCTATCTGTAATAGCACCCGAGATATCACCAGATACATATTGGATTTTTCCCTTACCCTGAGTGTCCGGCCCCATGAGACGGTGGTTTTCTCGGCCCCTGGTGGTCCTAGGTCGTTCCCTCTGCACAGATTCATTCGCCAGGGCTTCCTGCAGATAATTCACTTTGGTTTATTGCGCTATCTCTAACAGCACCCAAGATATCACCAGATATATATGGGATTTTTCCCTGACCCTAAGTGTCCGGCCCCTCGGGACGGTGGTTTTCTCAGCCCCTGGTGGTCCGAGGTAGTTCCCGCTGCACAGATTCATATGCCAGGGCCTCCTACAGATAACTCACTTTGGTTTATTGCGCTATCTATAATAGCACCCGAGATATCACCAGATATATATATTGGATTTTTCCCTTACCCTGAGTGTCCGGCCCCATGAGACGGTGGTTTTCTCGGCCCCTGGTGGTCCTAGGTCGTTCCCGCTGCACAGATGCATGCGCCAGGGCCTCCTGCAGATAATTCCCTTTGGCTTATTGCGCTATCTCTAATAGCACCCGAGATATCACCAGATATATATTGGATTTTCCCCTGACCCTGAGTGGCCGGCCCCATGAGACGGTGGTCTTCTCGGCCCCTGGTGGTCCGAGGTCGTTCCCGCTGCCCAGATTCATGCGCCACGGGCTCCTACTGACAATGCACTTTGATTTATTGCGCTATCTGTAATAGCACCCGAGATATCACCAGATATATATTGGATATTTCCCTCACCCTGAGTGTCCAGCCCCATGAGACGGTGGTTTTCTCGGCCCCTGGTGGACCGAGGTCGTTCCCGCTGCACAGATTCATCCGCCAGGGCCTCCTGCAGATAATTCACTTTGGTTTATTGCGCTATCTCTAATAGCACACGAGATATCACCAGATATATATTGGATTTTGCCCTGACCCTGAGTGTCCGGCCCCATGAGACTGTGGTTTTCTCGGCTCCTGGTGGTCCGAGGTCGTTCCCGTTGCACAGATTCATATGCCAGGGCCTCCTACAGATAACTCACTTTGGTTTATTGCGCTATCTATAATAGCAGCCGAGATATCACCAGATATATATATTGGATTTTTCCCTTACCCTGAGTGTCCGGCCCCATGAGACGGTGGTTTTCTCGGCCCCTGGTGGTCCTAGGTCGTTCCCGCTGCACAGATGCATGCGCCAGGGCCTCCTGCAGATAATTCCCTTTGGCTTATTGCGCTATCTCTAATAGCACCCGAGATATCACCAGATATATATTGGATTTTCCCCTGACCCTGAGTGGCCGGCCCCATGAGACGGTGGTCTTCTCGGACCCTGGTGGTCCGAGGTCGTTCCCGCTGCCCAGATTCATGCGCCACGGGCTCCTACTGACAATGCACTTTGATTTATTGCGCTATCTGTAATAGCACCCGAGATATCACCAGATATATATTGGATATTTCCCTCACCCTGAGTGTCCAGCCCCATGAGACGGTGGTTTTCTCGGCCCCTGGTGGACCGAGGTCGTTCCCGCTGCACAGATTCATCCGCCAGGGCCTCCTGCAGATAATTCACTTTGGTTTATTGCGCTATCTCTAATAGCACACGAGATATCACCAGATATATATTGGATTTTGCCCTGACCCTGAGTGTCCGGCCCCATGAGACTGTGGTTTTCTCGGCTCCTGGTGGTCCGAGGTCGTTCCCGTTGCACAGATTCATGCGCCAGGGCCTCCTACAGACAATGCACTTTGATTTATTGCGCTATCTCTAATAGCACCCAAGATATCACCAGATATATATAGGATTTTTCCCTGACCCTGACTGTCTGGCCCCATGAGACGGTGATTTTCTCGGCCCCTACGGGTCCGAGGTCGTTCCCGCTGCACAGATTCATGCGCCAGGGCCTCCTGCAGATAATTCACTTTGGTTTATTGCGCTATCTCTAACAGCACCCAAGATATCACCAGATATATATTGGATTTATCCCTGACCCTCAGTGTCCGGCCCCATGAGACTGTGGTTTTTTCGGCCCCTGGTGGTCCGAGGTCGTTCCCGTTGCACAGATTCATGCGCCAGGGCCTCCTACAGACAATGCACTTTGATTTATTGCGCTATCTGTAATAGCACCCGAGATATCACCAGATATATATTGGATATTTCCCTCACCCTGAGTGTCCAGCCCCATGAGACGGTGGTTTTCTCGGCCCTGGTGGACCGAGGTCGTTCCCGCTGCACAGATTCATGCGCCAGAGCCTCCTGCAGATAATTCACTTTGATTTATCGCGCTATCTGTAATAGCACCCGAGATATCACCAGATATATATAGGATATTTCCCTCACCCTGAGTGTCCAGCCCCATGAGGCGGTGGTTTTCTCGGCCCCTGGTTTACCGTGGTCGTTCCCGATGCACAGATTCATGCGCCAGGGCCTCCTGCAGATAATTCGCTTTGGTTTATTACGCTATCTGTAATAGGAACCGAGATATCACCAGATATATATTGGATATTCCCCAGACCCTGAGTGTCCGCTCCCATGAGACTGTAGTTTTCTCGGCTCCTGGTGGTCCGAGGTCGTTCCCGCTGCACAGATTCATGCGCCAGGGCCTCCTGCAGATAATTCACTTTCGTTTATTGCGCTATCTCTAATAGCACCCGAGATATCACCAGATATATATTGGATTTTCCCCTGACTCTGAGTGTCCGGACCCATGAGACGGTGGTTTTCTCGGCCCCTGGTGGTCCGAGGTCGTTCCCGCTTCCCATATTCATGCGCCAGGGCCTCCTGCAGATAATTCACTTTGGTTTATTGCGCTATCTCTAATAGCACCCGAGATATCACCAGATATATATTGGATTTTCCCCTGACCCTGAGTGGCCGGCCCCATGAGACGGTGGTCTTCTCGGCCCCTGGTGGTCCGGGGTCGTTCCCGCTGCACAGAATCATGCGCCAGGGCTTCCTGCAGATAATTCTCTTTGATTTATTGCGCTATCTGTAATAGCACCCGAGATATCACCAGATATATATTGGATTTTCCCTGACCCTGAGTGTCCGGCCCATCGGGACGGTGGTTTTCTCGGCCCCTGGTGATCCGAGGTCGTTCCCGTTGCACAGATTCATGCGCCAGGGCCTCCTGCAGATAATTCACTTTGCTTTATTGCGCTACCTCTAATAGCACCCGAGATATCACCAGATATATATTGGATTTTCCCCTGACCCTGAGTGTCCGGCCCCATGAGACGGTGGTTTTCTGGGCCCCTGGTGGTCCGAGGTCGTTCCCGCTGCACAGATTCATGCACCAGGGCCTCCCACAGACAATGCACTTTGATTTATTTCGCTATCTGTAATAGGACCCGAGATATCACCAGATATATATTGGATTTTCCCCAGACCCTGAGTGTCCGGCCGCATGAGACTGTAGTTTTCTCCGCCGCTGGTGGTCCGAGGTCGTTCCCTCTGCACAGATTTATGCGCCAGGGACTCCTACAGACAATGCACTTTGATTTATTGCGCTATCTGTAATAGCACCCGAGATATCACCAGATATATATTGGATATTTCCCTCACCCTGAGTGTCCAGCCCCATGAGACTGCGGTTTTCTCGGCCCCTGGTGGTCCGAGGTCGTTCCCGTTGCACAGATTCATGCGCCAGGGCCTCCTGCAGATAATTCACTTTGGTTTATTGCGCTATCTCTAACAGCACCCAAGATATCACCAGATATATATTGGATTTATCCCTGACCCTCAGTGTCCGGCCCCATGAGACTGTGGTTTTTTCGGCCCCTGGTGGTCCGAGGTCGTTCCCGTTGCACAGATTCATGCGCCAGGGCCTCCTACAGACAATGCACTTTGATTTATTGCGCTATCTGTAATAGCACCCGAGATATCACCAGATATATATTGGATATTTCCCTCACCCTGAGTGTCCAGCCCCATGAGACGGTGGTTTTCTCGGCCCTGGTGGACCGAGGTCGTTCCCGCTGGACAGATTCATGCGCCAGGGCCTCCTGCAGATAATTCACTTTGATTTATCGCGCTATCTGTAATAGCACCCGAGATATCACCAGATATATATAGGATATTTCCCTCACCCTGAGTGTCCAGCCCCATGAGGCGGTGGTTTTCTCGGCCCCTGGTGGACCGAGGTCGTTCCCGCTGCACAGATTCATGCGCCAGGGCCTCCTGCAGATAATTCGCTTTGGTTTATTTCGCTATCTGTAATAGGAACCGAGATATCACCAGATATATATTGGATATTCCCCAGACCCTGAGTGTCCGCTCCCATGAGACTGTAGTTTTCTCGGCTCCTGGTGGTCCGAGGTCGTTCCCGCTGCACAGATTCATGCGCCAGGGCCTCCTGCAGATAATTCACTTTCGTTTATTGCTCTATCTCTAATAGCACCCGAGATATCACCAGATATATATTGGATTTTCCCCTGACTCTGAGTGTCCGGACCCATGAGACGGTGGTTTTCTCGGCCCCTGGTGGTCCGAGGTCGTTCCCGCTTCCCATATTCATGCGCCAGGGCCTCCAGCAGATAATTCACTTTGGTTTATTGCGCTATCTCTAATAGCACCCGAGATATCACCAGATATATATTGGATTTTCCCCTGACCCTGAGTGTCCGGCCCCATGAGACTGTGGTTTTTTCGGACCCTGGTGGTCCGAGGTCGATCCCGCTGCACAGATTCAGGCGCCAGGGCCTCCTGCAGATAACTCACTTGGTTTATTGCGCTATCTCTAATAGCACCCGAGATATCACCAGATATATATTGGATTTTCCCCTGACCCTGAGTGGCCGGCCCCATGAGACGGTGGTCTTCTCGGCCCCTGGTGGTCCGAGGTCGTTCCCGCTGCCCAGATTCATGCGCCACGGGCTCCTACTGACAATGCACTTTGATTTATTGCGCTATCTGTAATAGCACCCGAGATATCACCAGATATATATTGGATATTTCCCTCACCCTGAGTGTCCAGCCCCATGAGACGGTGGTTTTCTCGGCCCCTGGTCGACCGAGGTCGTTCCCGCTGCACAGATTCATCCGCCAGGGCCTCCTGCAGATAATTCACTTTGGTTTATTGCGCTATCTCTAATAGCACACGAGATATCACCAGATATATATTGGATTTTGCCCTGACCCTGAGTGTCCGGCCCCATGAGACTGTGGTTTTCTCGGCTCCTGGTGGTCCGAGGTCGTTCCCGTTGCACAGATTCATGCGCCAGGGCCTCCTGCAGATAATTCACTTTGGTTTATTGCGCTATCTCTAATAGCACCCGAGATATCACCAGATATATATTGGATTTTCCCCTGACCCTGAGTGTCCGGCCCCATGAGACTGTGGTTTTCTCGGGCCCTGGTGGTCCGAGGTCGTTCCCGCTGCACAGATTCATGCGCCAGGGCCTCCTACAGACAATGCACTTTGATTTATTGCGCTATCTCTAATAGCACCCAAGATATCACCAGATATATATAGGATTTTTCCCTGACCCTGACTGTCTGGCCCCATGAGACGGTGATTTTCTCGGCCCCTACGGGTCCGAGGTCGTTCCCGCTGCACAGATTCATGCGCCAGGGCCTCCTGCAGATAATTCACTTTGGTTTATTGCGCTATCTCTAACAGCACCCAAGATATCACCAGATATATATTGGATTTATCCCTGACCCTCAGTGTCCGGCCCCATGAGACTGTGGTTTTTTCGGCCCCTGGTGGTCCGAGGTCGTTCCCGTTGCACAGATTCATGCGCCAGGGCCTCCTACAGACAATGCACTTTGATTTATTGCGCTATCTGTAATAGCACCCGAGATATCACCAGATATATATTGGATATTTCCCTCACCCTGAGTGTCCAGCCCCATGAGACGGTGGTTTTCTCGGCCCTGGTGGACCGAGGTCGTTCCCGCTGCACAGATTCATGCGCCAGAGCCTCCTGCAGATAATTCACTTTGATTTATCGCGCTATCTGTAATAGCACCCGAGATATCACCAGATATATATAGGATATTTCCCTCACCCTGAGTGTCCAGCCCCATGAGGCGGTGGTTTTCTCGGCCCCTGGTTTACCGTGGTCGTTCCCGATGCACAGATTCATGCGCCAGGGCCTCCTGCAGATAATTCGCTTTGGTTTATTACGCTATCTGTAATAGGAACTGAGATATCACCAGATATATATTGGATATTCCCCAGACCCTGAGTGTCCGGACCCATGAGACGGTGGTTTTCTCGGCCCCTGGTGGTCCGAGGTCGTTCCCGCTTCCCATATTCATGCGCCAGGGCCTCCTGCAGATAATTCACTTTGGTTTATTGCGCTATCTCTAATAGCACCCGAGATATCACCAGATATATATTGGATTTTCCCCTGACCCTGAGTGGCCGGCCCCATGAGACGGTGGTCTTCTCGGCCCCTGGTGGTCCGGGGTCGTTCCCGCTGCACAGAATCATGCGCCAGGGCTTCCTGCAGATAATTCTCTTTGATTTATTGCGCTATCTGTAATAGCACCCGAGATATCACCAGATATATATTGGATTTTCCCTGACCCTGAGTGTCCGGCCCATCGGGACGGTGGTTTTCTCGGCCCCTGGTGATCCGAGGTCGTTCCCGTTGCACAGATTCATGCGCCAGGGCCTCCTGCAGATAATTCACTTTGCTTTATTGCGCTACCTCTAATAGCACCCGAGATATCACCAGATATATATTGGATTTTCCCCTGACCCTGAGTGTCCGGCCCCATGAGACGGTGGTTTTCTGGGCCCCTGGTGGTCCGAGGTCGTTCCCGCTGCACAGATTCATGCACCAGGGCCTCCCACAGACAATGCACTTTGATTTATTTCGCTATCTGTAATAGGACCCGAGATATCACCAGATATATATTGGATTTTCCCCAGACCCTGAGTGTCCGGCCGCATGAGACTGTAGTTTTCTCGGCCGCTGGTGGTCCGAGGTCGTTCCCTCTGCACAGATTTATGCGCCAGGGACTCCTACAGACAATGCACTTTGATTTATTGCGCTATCTGTAATAGCACCCGAGATATCACCAGATATATATTGGATATTTCCCTCACCCTGAGTGTCCAGCCCCATGAGACTGCGGTTTTCTCGGCCCCTGGTGGTCCGAGGTCGTTCCCGTTGCACAGATTCATGCGCCAGGGCCTCCTGCAGATAATTCACTTTGGTTTATTGCGCTATCTCTAACAGCACCCAAGATATCACCAGATATATATTGGATTTATCCCTGACCCTCAGTGTCCGGCCCCATGAGACTGTGGTTTTTTCGGCCCCTGGTGGTCCGAGGTCGTTCCCGTTGCACAGATTCATGCGCCAGGGCCTCCTACAGACAATGCACTTTGATTTATTGCGCTATCTGTAATAGCACCCGAGATATCACCAGATATATATTGGATATTTCCCTCACCCTGAGTGTCCAGCCCCATGAGACGGTGGTTTTCTCGGCCCTGGTGGACCGAGGTCGTTCCCGCTGGACAGATTCATGCGCCAGGGCCTCCTGCAGATAATTCACTTTGATTTATCGCGCTATCTGTAATAGCACCCGAGATATCACCAGATATATATAGGATATTTCCCTCACCCTGAGTGTCCAGCCCCATGAGGCGGTGGTTTTCTCGGCCCCTGGTGGACCGAGGTCGTTCCCGCTGCACAGATTCATGCGCCAGGGCCTCCTGCAGATAATTCGCTTTGGTTTATTTCGCTATCTGTAATAGGAACCGAGATATCACCAGATATATATTGGATATTCCCCAGACCCTGAGTGTCCGCTCCCATGAGACTGTAGTTTTCTCGGCTCCTGGTGGTCCGAGGTCGTTCCCGCTGCACAGATTCATGCGCCAGGGCCTCCTGCAGATAATTCACTTTCGTTTATTGCTCTATCTCTAATAGCACCCGAGATATCACCAGATATATATTGGATTTTCCCCTGACTCTGAGTGTCCGGACCCATGAGACGGTTGTTTTCTCGGCCCCTGGTGGTCCGAGGTCGTTCCCGCTTCCCATATTCATGCGCCAGGGCCTCCAGCAGATAATTCACTTTGGTTTATTGCGCTATCTCTAATAGCACCCGAGATATCACCAGATATATATTGGATTTTCCCCTGACCCTGAGTGTCCGGCCCCATGAGACTGTGGTTTTTTCGGACCCTGGTGGTCCGAGGTCGATCCCGCTGCACAGATTCAGGCGCCAGGGCCTCCTGCAGATAACTCACTTGGTTTATTGCGCTATCTCTAATAGCACCCGAGATATCACCAGATATATATTGGATATTTCCCTCACCCTGAGTGTCCAGCCCCATGAGACGTTGTTTTTCTCGGCCCCTGGTGGTCCGAGGTCGTTCCCGCTGCACTGATTCATGCGCCAGGGCCTCCTGCAGATAATTCACTTTCGTTTATTGCGCTATCTCTAATAGCACCCGAAATATCACCAGATATATATTGGATTTTCCCCTCACCCTGAGTGTCCGGCCCCATGAGACGGTGGTTTTCTCGGACCCTGGTGGTCCGAGGTCGTTCCCGCTGCACAGATTCAGGCTCCAGGGCCTCCTGCAGATAACTCACTTGGTTTCTTGCGCTATCTCTAATAGCATCCGAGATATCACCAGATATATATTGGATTTTCCCCTGACCCTGAGTGTCCGGCCCCATGAGACGGTGGTTTTCTCGGCCCCTGGTGGACCGAGGTCGTTCCCGCTGCACAGATTCATGCGCCAGGGCCTCCTGCAGATAATTCACTTTGGTTTATTGCGCTATCTCTAACAGCACCCAAGATATCACCAGATATATATGGGATTTTTCCCTGACCCTGAGTGTCCGGCCCCATGAGACTGTGGTTTTTTCGGCCCCTGGTGGTCCGAGGTTGTTCCCGTTGCACAGACTCATGCGCCAGGGCCTCCTGCAGATAATTCACTTTGATTTATTGCGCTATCTGTAATAGCACCCGAGATATCACCAGATATATATTGGATTTTTCACTGACCCTAAGTGTCCGGCCCATCGGGACGGTGGTTTTCTCGGCCCCTGGTGATCCGAGGTCGTTCCCGCTGCACAGATTCATGCGCCAGGGCCTCCTACAGATAACTCACTTTGGTTTATTGCGCTATCTATAATAGCACCCGAGATATCACCAGATATATATTGGATTTTTCCCTTACCCTGAGTGTCCGGCCCCATGAGCCGGTGGTTTTCTCGGCCCCTGGTGGTCCTAGGTCGTTCCCGCTGCACAGATGCATGCGCCAGGGCCTCCTGCAGATAATTCCCTTTGGCTTATTGCGCTATCTCTAATAGCACCCGAGATATCACCAGATATAGATTGGATTTTCCCCTGACCCTGAGTGGCCGGCCCCATGAGACGGTGGTCTTCTCGGCCCCTGGTGGACCGAGGTCGTTCCCGCTGCACAGATTCATGCGCCAGGGCCTCCTGCAGATAATTCACTTTGGTTTATTGCGCTATCTCTAATAGCGCCCAAGATATCACCAGATATGTATTGGATTTTTCCCTGACCCTGAGTGTCCGGCCCCATGAGACTGCGGTTTTCTCGGCCCCTGGTGGTCCGAGGTCGTTCCCGCTGCACACATTCATGCGCCAGGGCCTCCTGCAGATAATTCACTTTGGTTTATTGCGCTATCTCTAATAGCACCCAAGATATCACCAGACATATATTGGATTTTCCCCTGACCCTGAGTGTCCGGCCCCATGAGACTGTGGTTTTCTCGGCCCCTGGTGGTCCGAGGTCGTTCCCGCTGCACAGATTCATGCGCCAGGGCCTCCTACAGACAATGCACTTTGATTTATTGCGCTATCTCTAATAGCACCCAAGATATCACCAGATATATATAGGATTTTTCCCTGACCCTGACTGTCTGGCCCCATGAGACGGTGATTTTCTCGGCCCCTACGGGTCCGAGGTCGTTCCCGCTGCACAGATTCATGCGCCAGGGCCTCCTGCAGATAATTCACTTTGGTTTATTGCGCTATCTCTAACAGCACCCAAGATATCACCAGATATATATTGGATTTATCCCTGACCCTCAGTGTCCGGCCCCATGAGACTGTGGTTTTTTCGGCCCCTGGTGGTCCGAGGTCGTTCCCGTTGCACAGATTCATGCGCCAGGGCCTCCTACAGACAATGCACTTTGATTTATTGCGCTATCTGTAATAGCACCCGAGATATCACCAGATATATATTGGATATTTCCCTCACCCTGAGTGTCCAGCCCCATGAGACGGTGGTTTTCTCGGCCCTGGTGGACCGAGGTCGTTCCCGCTGCACAGATTCAGGCGCCAGGGCCTCCTGCAGATAACTCACTTGGTTTATTGCGCTATCTCTAATAGCACCCGAGATATCACCAGATATATATTGGATATTTCCCTCACCCTGAGTGTCCAGCCCCATGAGACGGTGGTTTTCTCGGCCCCTGGTGGTCCGAGGTCGTTCCCGCTGCACTGATTCATGCGCCAGGGCCTCCTGAAGATAATTCACGTTCGTTTATTGCGCTATCTCTAATAGCACCCGAAATATCACCAGATATATATTGGATTTTCCCCTGACCCTGAGTGTCCGGCCCCATGAGACGGTGGTTTTCTCGGCCCCTGGTGGTCCGAGGTCGTTCCCGCTGCACAGATTCATGCACCAGGGCCTCCCACAGACAATGCACTTTGATTTATTTCGCTATCTGTAATAGGACCCGAGATATCACCAGATATATATTGGATTTTCCCCAGACCCTGAGTGCCCGGCCGCATGAGACTGTAGTTTTCTCGGCCGCTGGTGGTCCGAGGTCGTTCCCGCTGCACAGATGTATGCGCCAGGGACTCCTACAGACAATGCACTTTGATTTATTGCGCTATCTGTAATAGCACCCGAGATATCACCAGATATATATTGGATATTTCCCTCACCCTGAGTGTCCAGCCCCATGAGACTGCGGTTTTCTCGGCCCCTGGTGGTCCGAGGTCGTTCCCGTTGCACAGATTCATGCGCCAGGGCCTCCTGCAGATAATTCACTTTGGTTTATTGCGCTGTATCTAATAGCACCCGAGATATCACCAGATATATATTGGATTTTCCCCTGACCCTGAGTGTCCGGCCCCATGAGACTGTGGTTTTTTCGGACCCTGGTGGTCCGAGGTCGTTCCCGCTGCACAGATTCAGGCGCCAGGGACTCCTACAGACAATGCACTTTGATTTATTGCGCTATCTGTAATAGCACCCGAGATATCACCAGATATATATTGAATATTTCCCTCACCCTGAGTGTGCAGCCCCATGAGACGGTGGTTTTCTCGGCCCTGGTGGACCGAGGTCGTTCCCTCTGCACAGATTCATGCGCCAGGGCCTCCTACAGATAACTCACTTTGGTTTATTGCGCTATCTATAATAGCACCCGAGATATCACCAGATATAGATTGGATTTTTCCCTGACCCTGACTGTCCGGCCCCATGAGACGGTGATTTTCTCGGCCCCTACGGGTCCGAGGTTGTTCTCGCTGCACAGATTCATGCGCCAGGGCCTCCTGCAGATAATTCACTTTGGTTTATTGCGCTATCTCTAACAGCTTCCAAGATATCACCAGATATATATGGGATTTTTCCCTGACCCTGAGTGTCCGGCCCCATGAGACTGTGGTTTTTTCGGCCCCTGGTGGTCCGAGGTTGTTCCCGTTGCACAGACTCATGCGCCAGGGCCTCCTGCAGATAATTCACTTTGATTTATTGCGCTATCTGTAATAGCACCCGAGATATCACCAGATATATATTGGATTTTTCACTGACCCTAAGTGTCCGGCCCATCGGGACGGTGGTTTTCTCGGCCCCTGGTGATCCGAGGTCGTTCCCTCTGCACAGATTCATGCGCCAGGGCCTCCTACAGATAACTCACTTTGGTTTATTGCGCTATCTATAATAGCACCCGAGATATCACCAGATACAGATTGGATTTTCCCCTGACCCTGAGTGGCCGGCCCCATGAGACGGTGGTCTTCTCGGCCCCTGGTGGTCCGAGGTCGTTCCCGCTGCCCAGATTCATGCGCCACGGCCTCCTACTGACAATGCACTTTGATTTATTGCGCTATCTCTAATAGCACCCGAGATATCACCAGATATATATTGGATTTTTCCCTGACCCTGAGTGTCCGGCCCCATGAGACTGCGGTTTTCTCGGCCCCTGGTGTTCCGAGGTCGTTCCCGCTGCACACATTCATGCGCCAGGGCCTCCTGCAGATAATTCACTTTGGTTTATTGCGCTATCTCTAACAGCACCCAAGATATCACCAGATATATATTGGATTTATCCCTGACCCTCAGTGTCCGGCCCCATGAGACTGTGGTTTTTTCGGCCCCTGGTGGTCCGAGGTCGTTCCCGTTGCACAGATTCATGCGCCAGGGCCTCCTACAGACAATGCACTTTGATTTATTGCGCTATCTGTAATAGCACCCGAGATATCACCAGATATATATTGGATATTTCCCTCACCCTGAGTGTCCAGCCCCATGAGACGGTGGTTTTCTCGGCCCTGGTGGACCGAGGTCGTTCCCGCTGCACTGATTCATGCGCCAGGGCCTCCTGCAGATAATTCACTTTGATTTATCGCGCTATCTGTAATAGCACCCGAGATATCACCAGATATATATAGGATATTTCCCTCACCCTGAGTGTCCAGCCCCATGAGACGGTGGTTTTCTCGGCCCCTGGTGGACCGAGGTCGTTCCCGCTGCACAGATTCATGCGCCAGGGCCTCCTGCAGATAATTCGCTTTGGTTTATTTCGCTATCTGTAATAGGAACCGAGATATCACCAGATATATATTGGATTTTCCCCAGACCCTGAGTGTCCGCCCCCATGAGACTGTAGTTTTCTCGGCCCCTGGTGGTCCGAGGTCGTTCCCGCTGCACAGGTTCATGCGCCAGGGCCTCCTACAGACAATGCACTTTGATTTATTGCGCTATCTCTAATAGCACCCGAGATATCACCAGATATATATTGGATTTTCCCCTGACCCTGAGTGTCCGGCCCCTTGAGACGGTGGTTTTCTCGGCTCCTGGTGGTCCGAGGTCGTTCCCGCTGCACAGATTCATGCGCCAGGGCCTCCTGCAGATAATTCACTTTCGCTTATTGCGCTATCTCTAATAGCACCCGAGATATCACCAGATATATATTGGATTTTCCCCTGACTCTGAGTGTCCGGCCCCATGAGACGGTGGTTTTCTCGGCCCCTGGTGGTCCGAGGTCGTTCCCGCTTCCGATATTCATGCGCCGGGGCCTCCTGCAGATAATTCACTTTGGTTTATTGCGCTGTATCTAATAGCACCCGAGATATCACCCGATATATATTGGATTTTCCCCTGACCCTGAGTGTCCGGCCCCATGCGACTGTGGTTTTTTCGGACCCTGGTGGTCCGAGGTCGTTCCCGCTGCACAGATTCAGGCGCCAGGGCCTCCTGCAGATAGCTCACTTGGTTTATTGCGCTATCTCTAATAGCACCCGAGATATCACCAGATATATATTGGATATTTCCCTCACCCTGAGTGTCCAGCCCCATGAGACGGTGGTTTTCTCGGCCCCTGGTGGTCCGAGGTCGTTCCCGCTGCACTGATTCATGCGCCAGGGCCTCCTGCAGATAATTCACTTTCGTTTATTGCGCTATCTCTAATAGCACCCGAAATATCACCAGATATATATTGGATTTACCCCTGACCCTGAGTGTCCGGCCCCATGAGACGGTGGTTTTCTCGGCCCCTGGTGGTCCGAGGTCGTTCCCGCTGCACAGGTTCATGCACCAGGGCCTCCCACAGACAATGCACTTTGATTTATTTCGCTATCTGTAATAGGACCCGAGATATCACCAGATATATATTGGATTTTCCCCTGACCCTGAGTGTCCGGCCGCATGAGACTGTAGTTTTCTCGGCCCCTGGTGGTCCGAGGTCGTTCCCGCTGCACAGATTCATGCGCCAGGGCCTCCTACAGACAATGCACTTTGATTCATTGCGCTATCTGTAATAGCACCCGAGATATCACCAGATATATATTGGATATTTCCCTCACCCTGAGTGTCCAGCCCCATGAGACTGCGGTTTTCTCGGCCCCTGGTGGTCCGAGGTCGTTCCCGTTGCACAGATTCATGCGCCAGGGCCTCCTGCAGATAATTCACTTTGGTTTATTGCGCTGTATCTAATAGCACCCGAGATATCACCAGATATATATTGGATTTTCCCCTGACCCTGAGTGTCCGGCCCCATGAGACTGTGGTTTTCTCGGCCCCTGGTGGTCCGAGGGCGTTCCCGCTGCACAGATTCATGCGCCAGGGCCTCCTACAGACAATGCGATTGATTTATTGCGCTATCTGTAATAGCACCCGAGATATCACCAGATATATATTGGATTTTCCCCTGACCCTGAGTGTCCGGCCCCATGAGACTGTGGTTTTTTCGGCCCCTGGTGGTCCGAGGTCGTTCCCGTTGCACAGATTCATGCGCCAGGGCCTCCTACAGACAATGCACTTTGATTTATTGCGCTATCTGTAATAGCACCCGAGATATCACCAGATATATATTGGATATTTCCCTCACCCTGAGTGTCCAGCCCCATGAGACGGTGGTTTTCTCGGCCCTGGTGGACCGAGGTCGTTCCCGCTGCACTGATTCATGCGCCAGGGCCTCCTGCAGATAATTCACTTTGATTTATCGCGCTATCTGTAATAGCACCCGAGATATCACCAGATATATATAGGATATTTCCCTCACCCTGAGTGTCCAGCCCCATGAGACGGTGGTTTTCTCGGCCCCTGGTGGACCGAGGTCGTTCCCGCTGCACAGATTCATGCGCCAGGGCCTCCTGCAGATAATTCGCTTTGGTTTATTTCGCTATCTGTAATAGGAACCGAGATATCACCAGATATATATTGGATTTTCCCCAGACCCTGAGTGTCCGCCCCCATGAGACTGTAGTTTTCTCGGCCCCTGGTGGTCCGAGGTCGTTCCCGCTGCACAGGTTCATGCGCCAGGGCCTCCTACAGACAATGCACTTTGATTTATTGCGCTATCTCTAATAGCACCCGAGATATCACCAGATATATATTGGATTTTCCCCTGACCCTGAGTGTCCGGCCCCTTGAGACGGTGGTTTTCTCGGCTCCTGGTGGTCCGAGGTCGTTCCCGCTGCACAGATTCATGCGCCAGGGCCTCCTGCAGATAATTCACTTTCGCTTATTGCGCTATCTCTAATAGCACCCGAGATATCACCAGATATATATTGGATTTTCCCCTGACTCTGAGTGTCCGGCCCCATGAGACGGTGGTTTTCTCGGCCCCTGGTGGTCCGAGGTCGTTCCCGCTTCCGATATTCATGCGCCGGGGCCTCCTGCAGATAATTCACTTTGGTTTATTGCGCTGTATCTAATAGCACCCGAGATATCACCCGATATATATTGGATTTTCCCCTGACCCTGAGTGTCCGGCCCCATGCGACTGTGGTTTTTTCGGACCCTGGTGGTCCGAGGTCGTTCCCGCTGCACAGATTCAGGCGCCAGGGCCTCCTGCAGATAACTCACTTGGTTTATTGCGCTATCTCTAATAGCACCCGAGATATCACCAGATATATATTGGATATTTCCCTCACCCTGAGTGTCCAGCCCCATGAGACGGTGGTTTTCTCGGCCCCTGGTGGTCCGAGGTCGTTCCCGCTGCACTGATTCATGCGCCAGGGCCTCCTGCAGATAATTCACTTTCGTTTATTGCGCTATCTCTAATAGCACCCGAAATATCACCAGATATATATTGGATTTACCCCTGACCCTGAGTGTCCGGCCCCATGAGACGGTGGTTTTCTCGGCCCCTGGTGGTCCGAGGTCGTTCCCGCTGCACAGGTTCATGCACCAGGGCCTCCCACAGACAATGCACTTTGATTTATTTCGCTATCTGTAATAGGACCCGAGATATCACCAGATATATATTGGATTTTCCCCAGACCCTGAGTGTCCGGCCGCATGAGACTGTAGTTTTCTCGGCCCCTGGTGGTCCGAGGTCGTTCCCGCTGCACAGATTCATGCGCCAGGGCCTCCTACAGACAATGCACTTTGATTCATTGCGCTATCTGTAATAGCACCCGAGATATCACCAGATATATATTGGATATTTCCCTCACCCTGAGTGTCCAGCCCCATGAGACTGCGGTTTTCTCCGCCCCTGGTGGTCCGAGGTCGTTCCCGTTGCACAGATTCATGCGCCAGGGCCTCCTGCAGATAATTCACTTTGGTTTATTGCGCTGTATCTAATAGCACCCGAGATATCACCAGATATATATTGGATTTTCCCCTGACCCTGAGTGTCCGGCCCCATGAGACTGTGGTTTTCTCGGCCCCTGGTGGTCCGAGGGCGTTCCCGCTGCACAGATTCATGCGCCAGGGCCTCCTACAGACAATGCGATTGATTTATTGCGCTATCTGTAATAGCACCCGAGATATCACCAGATATATATTGGATTTTCCCCTGAGCCTGAGTGTCCGGCCCCATGAGACTGTGGTTTTCTCGGCCCCTGGTGGTCCGAGGTCGTTCCCGCTGCACAGATTGATGCACCAGGGCCTCTTGCAGACAAATCACTTTGGTTTATTGCGCTATCACTAATAGCACCCAAGATATCACCAGATATATATAGGATTTTTCCCTGACCCTGACTGTCCGGCCCCATGAGACGGTGATTTTCTCGGCCCCTACGGGTCCGAGGTTGTTCTCGCTGCACAGATTTATGCGCCAGGGCCTCCTGCAGATAATTCACTTTGGTTTATTGCGCTATCTCTAACAGCACCCAAGATATCACCAGATATATATGGGATTTTCCCTGACCCTGAGTGTCCGGCCCCATGAGACTGTGGTTTTTTCGGCCCCTGGTGGTCCGAGTTTGTTCCCGTTGCACAGACTCATGCGCCAGGGCCTCCTGCAGATAATTCACTTTGATTTATTGCGCTATCTGTAATAGCACCCGAGATATCACCAGATATATATTGGATTTTTCACTGACCCTAAGTGTCCGGCCCATCGGGACGGTGGTTTTCTCGGCCCCTGGTGATCCGAGGTCGTTCCCTCTGCACAGATTCATGCGCCAGGGCCTCCTACAGATAACTCACTTTGGTTTATTGCGCTATCTATAATAGCACCCGAGATATCACCAGATATAGATTGGATTTTCCCCTGACCCTGAGTGGCCGGCCCCATGAGACGGTGGTTTTCTCGGCCCCTGGTGGTCCGAGGTCGTTCCCGCTGCACAGATTCATGCGCTAGGGCCTCCTACAGACAATGCGATTGATTTATTGCGCTATCTGTAATAGCACCCGAGATATCACCAGATATATATTGGATTTTCCCCTGACCCTGAGTGTCCGGCCCCATGAGACTGTGGTTTTCTCGGCCCCTGGTGGTCCGAGGTCGATCCCGCTGCACAGATTGATGCACCAGGGCCACTTGCAGACAAATCACTTTGGTTTATTGCGCTATCACTAATAGCACCCGAGATATCACCAGATATATATTGGATATTTCCCTCACCCTGAGTGTCCAGCCCCATGCATGAGACGTTGTTTTTCTCGGCCCCTGGTGGTCCGAGGTCGTTCCCGCTTCCCAGATTCATGCGCCAGGGCCTCCTGCAGATAATTCACTTTGGTTTATTGCGCTGTATCTAATAGCACCCGAGATATCACCAGATATATATTGGATATATCCCTCACCCTGAGTGTCCAGCCCCATGAGACGTTGTTTTTCTCGGCCCCTGGTGGTCCGAGGTCGTTCCCGCTGCACTGATTCATGCGCCAGGGCCTCCTGCAGATAATTCACTTTCGTTTATTGCGCTATCTCTAATAGCACCCGAAATATCACCAGATATATATTGGATTTTCACCTGACCCTGAGTGTCCGGCCCCATGAGATGGTGGTTTTCTCGGCCCCTGGTGATCCGAGATCGTTCCCGCTGCACAGATTCATGCACCAGGGTCTCTTGCAGACAAATCACTTTGGTTTATTGCGCTATCACTAATAGCACCCGAGATATCACCAGATATATATTGGATTTTCCCCTGACTCTGAGTGTCCGGCCCCATGAGACGGTGGTTTTCTCGGCCCCTGGTGGTCCGAGGTCGTTCCCGCTTCCCAGATTCATGCGCCAGGGCCTCCTGCTGATAATTCACTTTGGTTTATTGCGCTGTATCTAATAGCACCCGAGATATCACCAGATATATATTGGATTTTCCCCTGACCCTGAGGGTCCGGCCCCATGAGACTGTGGTTTTTTCGGACCCTGGTGGTCCGAGGTCGTTCCCGCTGCACAGATTCAGGCGCCAGGGCCTCCTGCAGATAACTCACTTGGTTTATTGCGCTATCTCTAATAGGACCCGAGATATCACCAGATATGTATTGGATATTTCCCTCACCCTGGGTGTCCAGCCCCATGAGACGGTGGTTTTCTCGGCCCCTGGTGGTCCGAGGTCGTTCCCGCTGCACTCATTCATGCGCCAGGGCCTCCTGCAGATAATTCACTTTCGTTTATTGCGCTATCTCTAATAGCACCCGAAATATCACCAGATATATATTGGATTTTCCCCAGACCCTGAGTGTCCGGCCGCATGAGACTGTAGTTTTCTCGGCCCCTGGTGGTCCGAGGTGGTTCCCGCTGCACAGATTCATGCGCCAGGGCCTCCTACAGACAATGCACTTTGATTTATTTCCCTATCTGTAATAGGACCCGAGATATCACCAGATATATATTGGATATTTCCCTCACCCTGAGTGTCCAGCCCCATGCATGAGACGTTGTTTTTCTCGGCCCCTGGTGGTCCGAGGTCGTTCCCGCTTCCCAGATTCATGCGCCAGGGCCTCCTGCAGATAATTCACTTTGGTTTATTGCGCTGTATCTAATAGCACCCGAGATATCACCAGATATATATTGGATATATCCCTCACCCTGAGTGTCCAGCCCCATGAGACGTTGTTTTTCTCGGCCCCTGGTGGTCCGAGGTCGTTCCCGCTGCACTGATTCATGCGCCAGGGCCTCCTGCAGATAATTCACTTTCGTTTATTGCGCTATCTCTAATAGCACCCGAAATATCACCAGATATATATTGGATTTTCACCTGACCCTGAGTGTCCGGCCCCATGAGATGGTGGTTTTCTCGGCCCCTGGTGATCCGAGATCGTTCCCGCTGCACAGATTCATGCACCAGGGTCTCTTGCAGACAAATCACTTTGGTTTATTGCGCTATCACTAATAGCACCCGAGATATCACCAGATATATATTGGATTTTCCCCTGACTCTGAGTGTCCGGCCCCATGAGACGGTGGTTTTCTCGGCCCCTGGTGGTCCGAGGTCGTTCCCGCTTCCCAGATTCATGCGCCAGGGCCTCCTGCTGATAATTCACTTTGGTTTATTGCGCTGTATCTAATAGCACCCGAGATATCACCAGATATATATTGGATTTTCCCCTGACCCTGAGGGTCCGGCCCCATGAGACTGTGGTTTTTTCGGACCCTGGTGGTCCGAGGTCGTTCCCGCTGCACAGATTCAGGCGCCAGGGCCTCCTGCAGATAACTCACTTGGTTTATTGCGCTATCTCTAATAGGACCCGAGATATCACCAGATATGTATTGGATATTTCCCTCACCCTGGGTGTCCAGCCCCATGAGACGGTGGTTTTCTCGGCCCCTGGTGGTCCGAGGTCGTTCCCGCTGCACTGATTCATGCGCCAGGGCCTCCTGCAGATAATTCACTTTCGTTTATTGCGCTATCTCTAATAGCACCCGAAATATCACCAGATATATATTGGATTTTCCCCAGACCCTGAGTGTCCGGCCGCATGAGACTGTAGTTTTCTCGGCCCCTGGTGGTCCGAGGTGGTTCCCGCTGCACAGATTCATGCGCCAGGGCCTCCTACAGACAATGCACTTTGATTTATTTCCCTATCTGTAATAGGACCCGAGATATCACCAGATATATATTGGATTTTCCCCAGACCCTGAGTGTTCGGCGCCATGTGACTGTAGTTTTCTCGGCCCCTGGTGGTCCGAGGTCGTTCCCGCTGCACAGATTCATGCGCCAGAGCCTCCTACAGACAATGCACTTTGATTTATTGCGCTATCTGTAATAGCACCCGAGATATCACCACATTTATATTGGATTTTTCAATGACCCAGAGTGACCGGCCCCATGAGACGGTGGTTTTCTCGGCCCCTGGCGGTCCGAGGTCGTTCCCGCTGCACAGATGCATGCGCCAGGGCCTCCTGCAGATAATTCACTTTGGTTTATTGCGCTATCTCTAATAGCTCCCGAGATATCAACAGATATATATTGGATTTTGCCCTGACCATGAGTGTCCGGCCCCATGAGACTGTGGTTTTCTCGGCCCCTGGTGGTCCGAGGTTGTTCCCGCTGCACAGATTCATGCGCCAGGGCCTCCTACAGACAATGCACTTTGATTTATTGCTCTATCTGTAATAGCACCCGAGATATCACCAGATATATATAGGATTTTCCCCTGACCCTGAGTGTCCGGCCCCATGAGACTGTGGTTTTCTCGGCCCCTGGTGGTCCGAGGTCGTTCCCGCTGCACAGATACATGCGGCAGGGCCGCCTACAAACAATGCACTTTGATTTATTGCGCTATCTGTAATAGCACCCGAGATATCACCAGATATATATTGGATTTTCCCCTGACCCTGAGTGTCCGGCCCCATGAGACTGTGGTTTTCTCGGCCCCTGGTAGTCCGAGGTCGTTCCCACTGCACAGATACATGCGCCAGGGCCTCCTACAGACAATGCACTTTGATTTATTGCGCTATCTGTAATAGCACCCGAGATATCACCAGTTATATATTGGATTTTCCCCTGACCCTGAGTGTCCGGCCCCATGAGACTGTGGTTTTCTCGGCCCCTGGTGGTCCGAGGTCGTTCCGTTGCACAGATTCATGCGCCACCGCCTCCTGCAGATAATTCACTTTGGTTTATTGCGCTATCTCTAATAGCACCCGAGATATCACCAGATATATATTGGATTTTCCCCTGACCCTGAGTGTCCGGCCCCATGAGACTGTGGTTTTCTCGGCCCCTGGTCGTCCGAGGTCGTTCCCGCTGCACAGATTCATGCGCCAGGGCCTCCTGCAGATAATTCACTTTGGTTTATTGCGCTGTATCTAATAGCACCCGAGATATCACCAGATATATATTGGATTTTCCCCTGACCCTGAGTGTCCGGCCCCATGAGACTGTGGTTTTTTCGGACCCTGGTGGTCCGAGGTCGTTCCCGCTGCACAGATTCAGGCGCCAGGGCCTCCTGCAGATAACTCACTTGGTTTATTGCGCTATCTCTAATAGCACCCGAGATATCACCAGATATATATTGGATATTTCCCTCACCCTGAGTGTCCAGCCCCATGAGACGTTGTTTTTCTCGGCCCCTGGTGGTCCGAGGTCGTTCCCGCTGCACTGATTCATGCGGCAGGGCCTCCTGCAGATAATTCACTTTCGTTTATTGCGCTATCTCTAATAGCACCCGAAATATCACCAGATATATATTGGATTTTCCCCTGACCCTGAGTGTCCGGCCCCATGAGACGGTGGTTTTCTCGGCCCCTGGTGGTCCGAGGTCGTTCCCGTTGCACAGATTCATGCGTCAGGGCCTCCTGCAGATAATCCACTTTGGTTTATTGCGCTATCACTAATAGCACCCGAGATATCACCAGATATATATTGGATTTTCCCCTGACCCTGAGTGTCCGGCCCCATGAGATGGTGGTTTTCTCGGTCCCTGGTGATCCGAGGTCGTTCCCGCTGCACAGATTCATGCGCCAGGGCCTCCTGCAGATAATTCACTTTGGTTTATTGCGCTGTATCTAATAGCACCCGAGATATCACCAGATATATATTGGATTTTCCCCTGACCCTGAGTGTCCGGCCCCATGAGACTGTGGTTTTTTCGGACCCTGGTGGTCCGAGGTCGTTCCCGCTGCACAGATTCAGGCGCCAGGGCCTCCTGCAGATAACTCACTTGGTTTATTGCGCTATCTCTAATAGCACCCGAGATATCACCAGATATATATTGGATATTTCCCTCACCCTGAGTGTCCAGCCCCATGAGACGTTGTTTTTCTCGGCCCCTGGTGGTCCGAGGTCGTTCCCGCTGCACTGATTCATGCGCCAGGGCCTCCTGCAGATAATTCACTTTCGTTTATTGCGCTATCTCTAATAGCACCCGAAATATCACCAGATATATATTGGATTTTCCCCTGACCCTGAGTGTCCGGCCCCATGAGACGGTGGTTTTCTCGGCCCCTGGTGGTCCGAGGTCGTTCCCGTTGCACAGATTCATGCGTCAGGGCCTCCTGCAGATAATCCACTTTGGTTTATTGCGCTATCACTAATAGCACCCGAGATATCACCAGATATATATTGGATTTTCCCCTGACCCTGTGTGTCCGGCCCCATGAGATGGTGGTTTTCTCGGCCCCTGGTGATCCGAGGTCGTTCCCGCTGCACAGATTCATGCACCAGGGCCTCTTGCAGACAAATCACTTTGGTTTATTGCGCTATCACTAATAGCACCCGAGATATCACCAGATATATATTGGATTTTCCCCTGACCCTGAGTGTCCGGCCCCATGTAACTGTGGTTTTTTCGGCCCCTGGTGGTCCGAGGTCGTTCCCGCTGCACAGATTCAGGCGCCAGGGCCTCCTGCAGATAACTCACTTTGGTTTATTGCGCTATCTCTAATAGCATCCGAGATATCACCAGATATATATTGGATTTTCCCCTGACCCTGAGTGTCCGGCCCCATGAGACGGTGGTTTTCTCGGCCCCTGGTGGTCCGAGGTCGTTCCCGCTGCACAGATTCATGCGCCAGGGCCTCCTACAGACAATGCACTTTGATTTATTTCGCTATCTGTAATAGGAACCGAGATATCACCAGATATATATTGGATTTTCCCCAGACCCTGAGTGTCCGGCCGCATGAGACTGTAGTTTTCTCGGCCCCTGGTGGTCCGAGGTCGTTCCCGCTGCACAGATTCATGCGCCAGGGCCTCCTACAGACAGTGCACCTTGATTCATTGCGCTATCTGTAATAGCACCCGAGATATCACCAGATATATATTGGATATTTCCCTCACCCTGAGTGTCCAGCCCCATGAGACGGTGGTTTTCTCGGCCCCTGGTGGACCGAGGTCGTTCCCGCTGCACAGATTCATGCGTCAGCGCCTCCTGCAGATAATTCACTTTCGTTTATTGCGCTATCTCTAATAGCACCCGAGATATCACCAGATATATATTGGATTTTCCCCTGACTCTGAGTGTCCGGCCCCATGAGACGGTGGTTTTCTCGGCCCCTGGTGGTCCGAGGTCGTTCCCGCTTCCCAGATTCATGCGCCAGGGCCTCCTGCAGATAATTCACTTTGGTTTATTGCGCTGTATCTAATAGCACCCGAGATATCACCAGATATATATTGGATTTTCCCCTGACCCTGAGTGTCCGGCCCCATGGGACTGTGGTTTTTTCGGACCCTGGTGGTCCGAGGTCGTTCCCGCTGCACAGATTCATGCGCCCGGGCCTCCTACAGACAATGCACTTTGATTTATTGCGCTATCTGTAATAGCACCCGAGATATCACCAGATATATATTGGATATTTCCCTCACCCTGAGTGTCCAGCCCCATGAGACAGTGGTTTTCTCGGCCCTGGTGGACCGAGGTCGTTCCCGCTGCACAGATTCATGCGCCAGGGCCTTCTGCAGATAACTCACTTTGGTTTATTGCGCTATCTCTAATAGCACCCGAAATATCACCAGATATATATTGGATATTTCCCCCACCCTGAGTGTCCAGCCCCATGAGACGTTGTTTTTCTCGGCCCCTGGTGGTCCGAGGTCGTTCCCGCTGCACTGATTCATGCGCCAGGGCCTCCTGCAGATAATTCACTTTGGTTTATTGCGCTATCTCTAATAGCACCCGAGATATCACCAGATATATATTGGATTTTCCCCTGACCCTGAGTGTCCGGCCCCATGAGACTGTGGTTTTCTCGGCCCCTGGTGGTCCGAGGTCGTTCCCGCTGCACTGATTCATGCGCCAGGGCCTCCTGCAGATAATTCACTTTCGTTTATTGCGCTATCTCTAATAGCACCCGAAATATCACCAGATATATATTGGATTTTCCCCTCACCCTGAGTGTCCGGCCCCATGAGACGGTGGTTTTCTCGGACCCTGGTGGTCCGAGGTCGTTCCCGCTGCACAGATTCAGGCGCCAGGGCCTCCTGCAGATAACTCACTTTGTTTCTTGCGCTATCTCTAATAGCATCCGAGATATCACCAGATATATATTGGATTTTCCCCTGACCCTGAGTGTCCGGCCCCATGAGACGGTGGTTTTCTCGGCCCCTGGTGGACCGAGGTCGTTCCCGCTGCACAGATTCATGCGCCAGGGCCTCCTGCAGATAATTCGCTTTGGTTTATTTCGCTATCTGTAATAGGAACCGAGATATCACCAGATATATATTGGATTTTCCACAGACCCTGAGTGTCCGCCCCCATGAGACTGTAGTTTTCTCGGCCCCTGGTGGTCCGAGGTCGTTCCCGCTGCACAGGTTCATTCGCCAGGGCCTCCTACAGACAATGCACTTTGATTTATTGCGCTATCTCTAATAGCACCTGAGATATCACCAGATATTTATTGGATTTTCCCCTGACCCTGAGTGTCCGGCCCCATGAGACGGTGGTTTTCTCGGCTCCTGGTGGTCCGAGGTCGTTCCCGCTGCACAGATTCATGCGCCAGGGCCTCCTGCAGATAATTCACTTTCGTTTATTGCGCTATCTCTAATAGCACCCGAGATATCACCAGATATATATTAGATTTTCCCCTGACTCTGAGTGTCCGGCCCCATGAGACGGTGGTTTTCTCGGCCCCTGGTGGTCCGAGGTCGTTCCCGCTTCCCAGATTCATGCGCCAGGGCCTCCTGCAGATAATTCACTTTGGTTTATTGCGCTGTATCTAATAGCACCCGAGATATCACCAGATATATATTGGATTTTCCCCTGACCCTGAGTGTCCGGCCCCATGAGACTGTGGTTTTTTCGGACCCTGGTGGTCCGTGGTCGTTCCCGCTGCACAGATTCAGGCGCCAGGGCCTCCTGCAGATAACTCACTTGGTTTATTGCGCTATCTCTAATAGCACCCGAGATATCACCAGATATGTATTGGATATTTCCCTCACCCTGGGTGTCCAGCCCCATGAGACGGTGGTTTTCTCGGCCCCTGGTGGTCCGAGGTCGTTCCCGCTGCACTGATTCATGCGCCAGGGACTCCTGCAGATAATTCACTTTGATTTATTGCGCTATCTCTAATAGCACCCGAGATATCACCAGATATATATTGGATTTTCCCCTGACCCTGAGTGTCCGGCCCCATGAGACTGTGGTTTTTTCGGACCCTGGTGGTCCGAGGTCGTTCCCGCTGCACAGATTCAGGCGCCAGGGCCTCCTGCAGATAACTCACTTGGTTTATTGCGCTATCTCTAATAGCACCCGAGATATCACCAGATATATATTGGATTTTCCCCTGACCCTGAGTGTCCGGCCCCATGAGACTGTGGTTTTCTCGGCCCCTGGTCGTCCGAGGTCGTTCCCGCTGCATAGATTCATGCGCCAGGGCCTCCTGCAGATAATTCACTTTGGTTTATTGCGCTGTATCTAATAGCACCCGAGATATCACCAGATATATATTGGATTTTCCCCTGACCCTGAGTGTCCGGCCCCATGAGACTGTGGTTTTTTCGGACCCTGGTGGTCCGAGGTCGTTCCCGCTGCACAGATTCAGGCGCCAGGGCCTCCTGCAGATAACTCACTTGGTTTATTGCGCTATCTCTAATAGCACCCGAGATATCACCAGATATATATTGGATATTTCCCTCACCCTGAGTGTCCAGCCCCATGAGACGTTGTTTTTCTCGGCCCCTGGTGGTCCGAGGTCGTTCCCGCTGCACTGATTCATGCGCCAGGGCCTCCTGCAGATAATTCACTTTCGTTTATTGCGCTATCTCTAATAGCACCCGAAATATCACCAGATATATATTGGATTTTCCCCTCACCCTGAGTGTCCGGCCCCATGAGACGGTGGTTTTCTCGGACCCTGGTGGTCCGAGGTCGTTCCCGCTGCACAGATTCAGGCGCCAGGGCCTCCTGCAGATAACTCACTTTGTTTCTTGCGCTATCTCTAATAGCATCCGAGATATCACCAGATATATATTGGATTTTCCCCTGACCCTGAGTGTCCGGCCCCATGAGACGGTGGTTTTCTCGGCCCCTGGTGGACCGAGGTCGTTCCCGCTGCACAGATTCATGCGCCAGGGCCTCCTGCAGATAATTCGCTTTGGTTTATTGCGCTATCTCTAATAGCACCTGAGATATCACCAGATATTTATTGGATTTTCCCCTGACCCTGAGTGTCCGGCCCCATGAGACGGTGGTTTTCTCGGCTCCTGGTGGTCCGAGGTCGTTCCCGCTGCACAGATTCATGCGCCAGGGCCTCCTGCAGATAATTCACTTTCGTTTATTGCGCTATCTCTAATAGCACCCGAGATATCACCAGATATATATTAGATTTTCCCCTGACTCTGAGTGTCCGGCCCCATGAGACGGTGGTTTTCTCGGCCCCTGGTGGTCCGAGGTCGTTCCCGCTTCCCAGATTCATGCGCCAGGGCCTCCTGCAGATAATTCACTTTGGTTTATTGCGCTGTATCTAATAGCACCCGAGATATCACCAGATATATATTGGATTTTCCCCTGACCCTGAGTGTCCGGCCCCATGAGACTGTGGTTTTTTCGGACCCTGGTGGTCCGTGGTCGTTCCCGCTGCACAGATTCAGGCGCCAGGGCCTCCTGCAGATAACTCACTTGGTTTATTGCGCTATCTCTAATAGCACCCGAGATATCACCAGATATGTATTGGATATTTCCCTCACCCTGGGTGTCCAGCCCCATGAGACGGTGGTTTTCTCGGCCCCTGGTGGTCCGAGGTCGTTCCCGCTGCACTGATTCATGCGCCAGGGCCTCCTGCAGATAATTCACTTTGATTTATTGCGCTATCTCTAATAGCACCCGAGATATCACCAGATATATATTGGATTTTCCCCTGACCCTGAGTGTCCGGCCCCATGAGACTGTGGTTTTTTCGGACCATGGTGGTCCGAGGTCGTTCCCGCTGCACAGATTCAGGCGCCAGGGCCTCCTGCAGATAACTCACTTGGTTTATTGCGCTATCTCTAATAGCACCCGAGATATCACCAGATATGTATTGGATATTTCCCTCACCCTGGGTGTCCAGCCCCATGAGACGGTGGTTTTCTCGGCCCCTGGTGGTCCGAGGTCGTTCCCGCTGCACTGATTCATGCGCCAGGGCCTCCTGCAGATAATTCACTTTCGTTTATTGCGCTATCTCTAATAGCACCCGAAATATCACCAGATATATATTGGATTTTCCCCAGACCCTGAGTGTCCGGCCGCATGAGACTGTAGTTTTCTCGGCACCTGGTGGTCTGAGGTGGTTCCCGCTGCACAGATTCATGCGCCAGGGCCTCCTACAGACAATGCACTTTGATTTATTGCGCTATCTGTAATAGCACCCGAGATATCACCAGATATATATTGGATATTTCCCTCACCCTGAGTGTCCAGCCCCATGAGACGGTGGTTTTCTCGGCCCTGGTGAACCGAGGTCGTTCCCGCTGCACAGATTCATGCGCCAGGGCCTTCTGCAGATAACTCACTTTGGTTTATTGCGCTATCTCTAATAGCACCCGAGATATCACCAGATATATATGGGATTTTTCCCTGACCCTGAGTGTCCGGCCCCATGAGACGGTGGTTTTCTCTGCTCCTGGTGGTCCGAGGTCGTTCCCGCTGCACAGGTTCATGCGCCAGGGCCTCCTGAAGATAATTCGCTTTGGTTTATTTCGCTATCTGTAATAGGAACCGAGATATCACCAGATATATATTGGATTTTCCCCAGACCCTGAGTGTCCGCCCCCATGAGACTGTAGTTTTCTCGGCCCCTGGTGGTCCGAGGTCGTTCCCGCTGCACAGGTTCATGCGCCAGGGCCTCCTACAGACCATTCACTTTGATTTATTGCGCTATCTCTAATAGCACCCGAGATATCACCAGATATATATTGGATTTTCCCCTGACCCTGAGTGTCCGGCCCCATGAGACTGTGGTTTTTTCGGACCCTGGTGGTCCGAGGTCGTTCCCGCTGCACAGATTCATGCGCCCGGGCCTCCTACAGACAATGCACTTTGATTTATTGCGCTATCTGTAATAGCACCCGAGATATCACCAGATATATATTGGATATTTCCCTCACCCTGAGTGTCCGGCCCCATGAGACTGTGGTTTTCTCGGCCCCTGGTGGTCCGAGGTCGTTCCCGCTGCACTGATTCATGCGCCAGGGCCTCCTACAGACAATGCACTTTGATTTATTGCGCTATCTGTAATAGCACCCGAGATATCACCAGATATATATTGGATATTTCCCTCACCCTGAGTGTCCAGCCCCATGAGACGGTGGTTTTCTCGGCCCCTGGTGGACCGAGGTCGTTCCCGCTGCACAGATTCATGCGCCAGGGCCTCCTGCAGATAATTCACTTTGGTTTATTGCGCTATCTCTAATAGCGCCCGAGATATCACCAGATATGTATTGGATTTTTCCCTGACCCCGAGTGTCCGGCCCCATGAGACTGCGGTTTTCTCGGCCCCTGGTGGTCCGAGGTCGTTCCCGCTGCACACATTCATGCGCCAGGGCCTCCTGCAGATAATTCACTTTGGTTTATTGCGCTATCTCTAACAGCACCCAAGATATCACCAGATATATATTGGATTTTTCCCTGGCCCTGAGTGTCCGGCCCCATGAGACTGTGGTTTTTTCGGCCCCTGGTGGTCCGAGGTCGTTCCCGTTGCACAGATTCATGCGCCAGGGCCTCCTGCAGATAATTCACTTTGATTTATTGCGCTATCTGTAATAGCACCCAAGATATCACCACGTATATATTGGATTTTTCACTGACCCTAAGTGTCCGGCCCCTCGGGACGGTGGTTTTCTCGGCCCCTGGTGGTCCGAGGTCGTTCCAGCTGCACAGATTCATGCGCCAGGGCCTCCTACAGATAACTAACTTTGGTTTATTGCGCTATCTATAATAGCACCCGAGATATCACCAGATATATATTGGATTTTTCCCTGACCCTGAGTGTCCGGCCCCATGAGACGGTAGTTTTTTCGGCCCCTGGTGGTCCGAGGTCGTTCCCGCTTCACAGATTCATGCGCCAGGGCCTCCTACAGACAATGCACTTTGATTTATTGCGCTATCTGTAATAGCACCCGAGATATCACCAGATATATATTGGATATTTCCCTCACCCTGAGTGTCCAGCCCCATGAGACGGTGGTTTTCTCGGCCCCTGGTGGACCGAGGTCGTTCCCGCTGCACAGATTCATGCGCCAGGGCCTCCTGCAGATAATTCACTTTGGTTTATTGCGCTGTCTCTAATAGCGCCCGAGATATCACCAGATATGTATTGGATTTTGCCCTGACCCTGAGTGTCCGGCCCCATGAGACGGTGGTTTTCTCGGCCCCTGGTGGTCCGAGGTCGTTCCCGCTGCCCAGATTCATGCGCCAGGGCATCCTACTGACAATGCACTTTGATTTATTGCGCTATCTGTAATAGCACCCGAGATATCACGAGATATATATTTTATATTTCCCTCACCCTGAGTGTCCAGCCCCATGAGACGGTGGTTTTCTCGGCCCCTGGTGGACCGAGGTCGTTCCCTCTGCACAGATTCATGCGCCAGGGCCTCCTGCAGATAATTCACTTTGGTTTATTGCGCTATCTCTAATAGCGCCCGAGATATCACCAGATATGTATTGGATTTTTCCCTGACCCTGAGTGTCCGGCCCCATGAGACTGCGGTTTTCTCGGCCCCTGGTGGTCCGAGGTCGTTCCCGCTGCACACATTCATGCGCCAGGGCCTCCTGCAGATAATTCACTTTGGTTTATAGCGCTATCTCTAATAGCACCCGAGATATCACCGGATATATATTGGATTTTCCCCTGACCCTGAGTGTCCGGCCCCATGAGACTGTGGTTTTCTCGGCCCCTGGTGGTCCGAGGTCGTTCCCGCTGCACAGATTCATGCGCCAGGGCCCGTTACAGACAGTGCACCTTGATTTATTGCGCTATCTGCAATAGCACCCGAGATATCACCAGATATATATTGGATTTTTGCCTGACCCTGAGTTCTCGGCCCCATGTGACTGTGGTTTTCTCGGCCCCTGGTGGTCCGAGGTCGTTCCCGCTGCACAGATTCATGCGGCAGGGCCTCCTGCAGATAACTCACTTTGGTTTATTGCGCTATCTCTAATAGCGCCCGAGATATCACCAGATATATATTGGATTGTCCCCTGACCCTGAGTGTCCGGCCCCATGAGACTGTGGTTTTCTCGGCCCCTGGTCGTCCGAGGTCGTTCCCGCTGCACAGATTCATGCGCCAGGGCCTCCTACAAGTAATGCACTTTGATTTATTGCGCTATCTGTAATAGCACCCGAGATATCACCAGATATATATTGGATTTTTCCCTGACCCTGAGTGTCCGGCCCCATGAGATGGTGGTTGTCTCGTCCCTGGTGGTCCGAGGTCGTTCCCGCTGCACAGATTCATGCGCCAGTGCCTTCTACAGACAATGCACTTTGATTTATTGCTCTATCTGTAATAGCACCCGAGATATCACCAGATATATATTGGATATTTCCCTCACCCTGAGTGTCCAGCCCCATGAGACGGTGGTTTTCTCGGCCCCTGGTGGACCGAGGTCGTTCCCGCTGCACAGATTCATGCGCCAGGGCCTCCTGCAGATAATTCACTTTGGTTTATTGCGCTGTCTCTAATAGCGCCCGAGATATCACCAGATATGTATTGGATTTTGCCCTGACCCTGAGTGTCCGGCCCCATGAGACTGTGGTTTTCTCGGCCCCTGGTGGTCCGAGGTCGTTCCCGCTGCCCAGATTCATGCGCCAGGGCATCCTACTGACAATGCACTTTGATTTATTGCGCTATCTGTAATAGCACCCGAGATATCACCAGATATATATTTTATATTTCCCTCACCCTGAGTGTCCAGCCCCATGAGACGGTGGTTTTCTCGGCCCCTGGTGGACCGAGGTCGTTCCCTCTGCACAGATTCATGCGCCAGGGCCTCCTGCAGATAATTCACTTTGGTTTATTGCGCTATCTCTAATAGCACCCGAGATATCACCAGATATATATTGGATATTTCCCTCACCCTGAGTGTCCAGCCCCATGAGACGGTGGTTTTCTCGGCCCCTGGTGGTCCGAGGTCGTTCCCGCTGCACAGATTCATGCGCCAGGGCCTCCTACAGATAACTAACTTTGGTTTATTGCGCTATCTATAATAGCACCCGAGATATCACCAGATATATATTGGATTTTTCCCTGACCCTGAGTGTCCGGCCCCATGAGACGGTAGTTTTCTCGGCCCCTGGTGGTCCGAGGTCGTTCCCGCTGCACAGATGCATGCGCCAGGACCTCCTGCAGATAATTCCCTTTGGCTTATTGCGCTATCTCTAATAGCACACGAGATATCACCAGATATATATTGGATATTCCCCTGACCCTGAGTGGCCGGCCCCATGAGACGGTGGTCTTCTCGGCCCCTGGTGGTCCGTGGTCGTTCCCGCTGCCCAGATTCATGCGCCAGGGCCTCCTACTGACAATGCACTTTGATTTATTGCGCTATCTGTAATAGCACCCGAGATATCACCAGATATATATTGGATATTTCCCTCACCCTGAGTGTCCAGCCCCATGAGACGGTGGTTTTCTCGGCCCCTGGTGGACCGAGGTCGTTCCCGCTGCACACATTCATGCGCCAGGGCCTCCTGCAGATAATTCACTTTGGTTTATAGCGCTATCTCTAATAGCACCCGAGATATCACCAGATATGTATTGGATTTTGCCCTGACCCTGAGTGTCCGGCCCCATGAGACTGTGGTTTTCTCGGCCCCTGGTGGTCCGAGGTCGTTCCCGCTGCACAGATTCATGCGCCAGGGCCCGTTACAGACAGTGCACCTTGATTTATTGCGCTATCTGCAATAGCACCCGAGATATCACCAGATATATATTGGATTTTTGCCTGACCCTGAGTTCTCGGCCCCATGTGACTGTGGTTTTCTCGGCCCCTGGTGGTCCGAGGTCGTTCCCGCTGCACAGATTCATGCGGCAGGGCCTCCTGCAGATAATTCACTTTGGTTTATTGCGCTATCTCTAATAGCGCCCGAGATATCACCAGATATATATTGGATTGTCCCCTGACCCTGAGTGTCCGGCCCCATGAGACTGTGGTTTTCTCGGCCCCTGGTCGTCCGAGGTCGTTCCCGCTGCGCAGATTCATGCGCCAGGGCCTCCTGCAGATAATTCCCTTTGGCTTATTGCGCTATCTCTAATAGCACCCGAGATATCACCAGATATATATTGGATTTTCCCCTGACCCTGAGTGTCCGGCCCCATGAGACTGTGGTTTTCTCGGCCCCTGGTGGTCCGAGGTCGTTCCCGCTGCACAGATTCGTGCGCCAGGGCCCCTTACAGACAGTGCACTTTGATTTATTGCGCTATCTGTAATAGGACCCGAGATATCACCAGATATATATTGGATTTTCCCCTGACCATGAGTGTCCGGCCCCATGAGACTGTGGTTTTCTCGGCCCCTGGTGGTCCGAGGTCGTTCCCGCTGCACAGAATCATGCGCCAGGGCCTCCTACAAGTAATGCACTTTGTTTTATTGCGCTATCTGTAATAGCACCCGAGATATCACCAGATATATATTGGATTTTTCCCTGACCCTGACTGTCCGGCCCCATGAGACGGTGGTTGTCTCGCCCCTGGTGGTCCGAGGTCGTTCCCGCTGCACAGATTCATGCGACAGTGCCTTCTACAGACAATGCACTTTGATTTATTGCGCTATCTGTAATAGCAGCCGAGATATCACCAGATATATATTGGATTTTTCACTGACCCTGAGTGTCCGGCCCCATGAGACGGTTGTTTTCTCGGCCCCTGGTGGTCCGAGGTCGTTCCCGCTGCACAGATTCATGCGCCTGGGCCTCCTACAGACAATGCACTTTGATTTATTGCGCTATCTCTAATAGCACCCAAGATATCACCAGATATATATAGGATTTTTCCCTGACCCTGACTGTCCTGCCCCATGAGACGGTGATTTTCTCGGCCCCTACGAGTCCGAGGTCGTTCCCGCTGCACAGATTCATGCGCCAGGGCCTCCTGCAGATAATTCACTTTGGTTTATTGCGCTATCTCTAACAGCACCCAAGATATCACCAGATATATATTGGATTTTTCCCTGACCCTGAGTGTCCGGCACCATGAGACTGTGGTTTTTTCGGCCCCTCGTGGTCCGAGGTGGTTCCCGTTGCACAGATTCATGCGCCAGGGCCTCCTGCAGATAATTCACTTTGATTTATTGCGCTATCTGTAATAGCACCCGAGATATCACCAGATATATATTGGATTTTTCACTGACCCTAAGTGTCCGGCCCCTCGGGACGGTGGTTTTCTCGGCCCCTGGTGGTCCGAGGTCGTTCCCGCTGCACAGATTCTTGCGCCAGGGCCTCCTACAGATAACTCACTTCGGTTTATTGCGCTATCTATAATAGCACCCGAGATATCACCAGATATATATTGGATTTTTCCCTGACCCTGAGTGTCCGGCCCCATGAGACGGTAGTTTTCTCGGCCCCTGGTGGTCCGAGGTCGTTCCCGCTGCACAGATTCATGCGCCAGGGCCTCCTACAGACAATGCACTTTGATTTATTGCGCTATCTGTAATAGCACCCGAGATATCACCACATATATATTGGATTTTTCAATGACCCAGAGTGTCCGGCCCCATGAGACGGTGGTTTTCTCGGCCCCTGGTGGTCCGAGGTCGTTCCCGCTGCACACATTCATGCGCCAGGGCCTCCTGCAGATAATTCCCTTTGGCTTATTGCGCTATCTCTAATAGCACCCGAGATATCACCAGATATATATTGGATTTTTCCCTGACCCTGAGTGTCCGGCCCCATGAGACTGTGGTTTTTTCGGCCCCTGGTGGTCCGAGGTCGTTCCCGTTGCACAGATTCATGCGCCAGGGCCTCCTGCAGATAATTCACTTTGGTTTATTGCGCTATCTCTAATAGCACCCGAGATATCACCAGATATATATTGGATTTTTCACTGACCCTAAGTGTCCGGCCCCTCGGGACGGTGGTTTTCTCGGCCCCTGGTGGTCGGAGGTCGTTCCCGCTGCACAGATTCTTGCGCCAGGGCCTCCTACAGATAACTCACTTTGGTTTATTGCGCTATCTCTAATAGCACCCGAGATATCACCAGATATGTATTGGATTTTGCCCTGACCCTGAGTGTCCGGCCCCATGAGACTGTGGTTTTTTCGGCCCCTGGTGGTCCGAGGTCGTTCCCGCTGCACAGATTCATGCGCCAGGGCCCGTTACAGACAGTGCACCTTGATTTATTGCGCTATCTGCAATAGCACCCGAGATATCACCAGATATATATTGGATTTTTGCCTGACCCTGAGTTCTCGGCCCCATGTGACTGTGGTTTTCTCGGCCCCTGGTGGTCCGAGGTCGTTCCCGCTGCACAGATTCATGCGGCAGGGCCTCCTGCAGATAATTCACTTTGGTTTATTGCGCTATCTCTAATAGCGCCCGAGATATCACCAGATATATATTGGATTGTCCCCTGACCCTGAGTGTCCGGCCCCATGAGACTGTGGTTTTCTCGGCCCCTGGTCGTCCGAGGTCGTTCCCGCTGCACAGATTCATGCGCCAGGGCCTCCTACAAGTAATGCACTTTGATTTATTGCGCTATCTGTAATAGCACCCGAGATATCACCAGATATATATTGGATTTTTCCCTGACCCTGAGTGTCCGGCCACATGAGATGGTGGTTGTCTCGTCCCTGGTGGTCCGAGGTCGTTCCCGCTGCACAGATTCATGCGCCAGTGCCTTCTACAGACAATGCACTTTGATTTATTGCGCTATCTGTAATAGCACCCGAGATATCACCAGATATATATTGGATATTTCCCTCACCCTGAGTGTCCAGTCCCATGAGACGGTGGTTTTCTCGGCCCCTGGTGGTCCGAGGTCGTTCCCGCTGCACAGATTCGTGCGCCAGGGCCCCTTACAGACAGTGCACTTTGATTTATTGCGCTATCTGTAATAGGACCCGAGATATCACCAGATATATATTGGATTTTCCCCTGACCATGAGTGTCCGGCCCCATGAGACTGTGGTTTTCTCGGCCCCTGGTGGTCCGAGGTCGTTCCCGCTGCACAGAATCATGCGCCAGGGCCTCCTACAAGTAATGCACTTTGTTTTATTGCGCTATCTGTAATAGCACCCGAGATATCACCAGATATATATTGGATTTTTCCCTGACCCTGACTGTCCGGCCCCATGAGACGGTGGTTGTCTCGCCCCTGGTGGTCCGAGGTCGTTCCCGCTGCACAGATTCATGCGACAGTGCCTTCTACAGACAATGCACTTTGATTTATTGCGCTATCTGTAATAGCAGCCGAGATATCACCAGATATATATTGGATTTTTCACTGACCCTGAGTGTCCGGCCCCATGAGACGGTTGTTTTCTCGGCCCCTGGTGGTCCGAGGTCGTTCCCGCTGCACAGATTCATGCGCCTGGGCCTCCTACAGACAATGCACTTTGATTTATTGCGCTATCTCTAATAGCACCCAAGATATCACCAGATATATATAGGATTTTTCCCTGACCCTGACTGTCCTGCCCCATGAGACGGTGATTTTCTCGGCCCCTACGAGTCCGAGGTCGTTCCCGCTGCACAGATTCATGCGCCAGGGCCTCCTGCAGATAATTCACTTTGGTTTATTGCGCTATCTCTAACAGCACCCAAGATATCACCAGATATATATTGGATTTTTCCCTGGCCCTGAGTGTGCGGCCCCATGAGACTGTGGTTTTTTCGGCCCCTGGTGGTCCGAGGTCGTTCCCGTTGCACAGATTCATGCGCCAGGGCCTCCTGCAGATAATTCACTTTGGTTTATTGCGCTATCTCTAATAGCACCCGAGATATCACCAGATATATATTGGATTTTTCACTGACCCTAAGTGTCCGGCCCCTCGGGACGGTGGTTTTCTCGGCCCCTGGTGGTCCGAGGTCGTTCCCGCTGCACAGATTCTTGCGCCAGGGCCTCCTACAGATAACTCACTTTGGTTTATTGCGCTATCTCTAATAGCACCCGAGATATCACCAGATATATATTGGATTTTCCCCTGACCCTGAGTGTCCGGTCCCATGAGACGGTGGTTTTCTCGGCCGCTGGTGGTCCGAGGTCGTTCCCGCTGAACAGATTCATTCGCAAGGGTCTCCTTCGGACAATGCACTTTGATTTATTGCGCTATCGGTAATAGCACCCGAGATATCACCAGATATATATTGGATTTTTCCCTGACCCTGAGTGTCCGGCCCCATGAGACTGCGGTTTTCTCGGCCCCTGGTGGTCCGAGGTCGTTCCCGCTGCACACATTCATGCGCCAGGGCCTCCTGCAGATAATTCACTTTGGTTTATTGCGCTATCTCTAACAGCACCCAAGATATCACCAGATATATATTGGATTTTTCCCTGGCCCTGAGTGTGCGGCCCCATGAGACTGTGGTTTTTTCGGCCCCTGGTGGTCCGAGGTCGTTCCCGTTGCACAGATTCATGCGCCAGGGCCTCCTGCAGATAATTCACTTTGATGTATTGCGCTATCTGTAATAGCACCCAAGATATCACCACGTATATATTGGATTTTTCACTGACCCTAAGTGTCCGGCCCCTCGGGACGGTGGTTTTCTCGGCCCCTGGTGGTCCGAGGTCGTTCCCGCTGCACAGATTCATGCGCCAGGGCCTCCTACAGATAACTAACTTTGGTTTATTGCGCTATCTATAATAGCACCCGAGATATCACCAGATATATATTGGATTTTTCCCTGACCCTGAGTGTCCGGCCCCATGAGACGGTAGTTTTCTCGGCCCCTGGTGGTCCGAGGTCGTTCCCGCTGCACAGATGCATGCGCCAGGACCTCCTGCAGATAATTCCCTTTGGCTTATTGCGCTATCTCTAATAGCACACGAGATATCACCAGATATATATTGGATATTCCCCTGACCCTGAGTGGCCGGCCCCATGAGACGGTGGTCTTCTCGGCCCCTGGTGGTCCGAGGTCGTTCCCGCTGCCCAGATTCATGCGCCAGGGCCTCCTACTGACAATTCACTTTGATTTATTGCGCTATCTGTAATAGCACCCGAGATATCACCAGATATATATTGGATTTTTGCCTGACCCTGAGTTCTCGGCCCCATGTGACTGTGGTTTTCTCGGCCCCTGGTGGTCCGAGGTCGTTCCCGCTGCACAGATTCATGCGGCAGGACCTCCTGCAGATAATTCACTTTGGTTTATTGCGCTATCTCTAATAGCGCCCGAGATATCACCAGATATATATTGGATTGTCCCCTGACCCTGAGTGTCCGGCCCCATGAGACTGTGGTTTTCTCGGCCCCTGGTCGTCCGAGGTCGTTCCCGCTGCACAGATTCATGCGCCAGGGCCTCCTACAAGTAATGCACTTTGATTTATTGCGCTATCTGTAATAGCACCCGAGATATCACCAGATATATATTGGATTTTTCCCTGACCCTGAGTGTCCGGCCCCATGAGATGGTGGTTGTCTCGTCCCTGGTGGTCCGAGGTCGTTCCCGCTGCACAGATTCATGCGCCAGTGCCTTCTACAGACAATGCACTTTGATTTATTGCGCTATCTGTAATAGCACCCGAGATATCACCAGATATATATTGGATATTTCCCTCACCCTGAGTGTCCAGCCCCATGAGACGGTGGTTTTCTCGGCCCCTGGTGGACCGAGGTCGTTCCCGCTGCACAGATTCATGCGCCAGGGCCTCCTGCAGATAATTCACTTTGGTTTATTGCGCTGTCTCTAATAGCGCCCAAGATATCACCAGATATGTATTGGATTTTGCCCTGACCCTGAGTGTCCGGCCCCATGAGACTGTGGTTTTCTCGGCCCCTGGTGGTCCGAGGTCGTTCCCGCTGCCCAGATTCATGCGCCAGGGCATCCTACTGACAATGCACTTTGATTTATTGCGCTATCTGTAATAGCACCCGAGATATCACCAGATATATATTTTATATTTCCCTCACCCTGAGTGTCCAGCCCCATGAGACGGTGGTTTTCTCGGCCCCTGGTGGACCGAGGTCGTTCCCTCTGCACAGATTCATGCGCCAGGGCCTCCTGCAGATAATTCACTTTGGTTTATTGCGCTATCTCTAATAGCGCCCGAGATATCACCAGATATGTATTGGATTTTTCCCTGACCCTGAGTGTCCGGCCCCATGAGACTGCGGTTTTCTCGGCCCCTGGTGGTCCGAGGTCGTTCCCGCTGCACACATTCATGCGCCAGGGCCTCCTGCAGATAATTCACTTTGGTTTATAGCGCTATCTCTAATAGCACCCGAGATATCACCAGATATATATTGGATTTTCCCCTGACCCTGAGTGTCCGGCCCCATGAGACTGTGGTTTTCTCGGCCCCTGGTGGTCCGAGGTCGTTCCCGCTGCACAGATTCATGCGCCAGGGCCCGTTACAGACAGTGCACCTTGATTTATTGCGCTATCTGTAATAGCACCCGAGATATCACCAGATATATATTGGATTTTTGCCTGACCCTGAGTTCTCGGCCCCATGTGACTGTGGTTTTCTCGGCCCTTGGTGTTCCGAGGTCGTTCCCGCTGCACAGATTCATGCGGCAGGGCCTCCTGCAGATAATTCACTTTGGTTTATTGCGCTATCTCTAATAGCGGCCGAGATATCACCAGATATATATTGGATTGTCCCCTGACCCTGAGTGTCCGGCCCCATGAGACTGTGGTTTTCTCGGCCCCTGGTCGTCCGAGGTCGTTCCCGCTGCACAGATTCATGCGCCAGGGCCTCCTACAGACAATGCACTTTGATTTATTGCGCTATCTGTAATAGCACCCGAGATATCACCACATATATATTGGATTTTTCAATGACCCAGAGTGTCCGGCCCCATGAGACGGTGGTTTTCTCGGCCCCTGGTGGTCCGAGGTCGTTCCCGCTGCACACATTCATGCGCCAGGGCCTCCTGCAGATAATTCCCTTTGGCTTATTGCGCTATCTCTAATAGCACCCGAGATATCACCAGATATATATTGGATTTTTCCCTGACCCTGAGTGTCCGGCCCCATGAGACTGTGGTTTTTTCGGCCCCTGGTGGTCCGAGGTCGTTCCCGTTGCACAGATTCATGCGCCAGGGCCTCCTGCAGATAATTCACTTTGGTTTATTGCGCTATCTCTAATAGCACCCGAGATATCACCAGATATATATTGGATTTTTCACTGACCCTAAGTGTCCGGCCCCTCGGGACGGTGGTTTTCTCGGCCCCTGGTGGTCGGAGGTCGTTCCCGCTGCACAGATTCTTGCGCCAGGGCCTCCTACAGATAACTCACTTTGGTTTATTGCGCTATCTCTAATAGCACCCGAGATATCACCAGATATGTATTGGATTTTGCCCTGACCCTGAGTGTCCGGCCCCATGAGACTGTGGTTTTCTCGGCCCCTGGTGGTCCGAGGTCGTTCCCGCTGCACAGATTCATGCGCCAGGGCCCGTTACAGACAGTGCACCTTGATTTATTGCGCTATCTGCAATAGCACCCGAGATATCACCAGATATATATTGGATTTTTGCCTGACCCTGAGTTCTCGGCCCCATGTGACTGTGGTTTTCTCGGCCCCTGGTGGTCCGAGGTCGTTCCCGCTGCACAGATTCATGCGGCAGGGCCTCCTGCAGATAATTCACTTTGGTTTATTGCGCTATCTCTAATAGCGCCCGAGATATCACCAGATATATATTGGATTGTCCCCTGACCCTGAGTGTCCGGCCCCATGAGACTGTGGTTTTCTCGGCCCCTGGTCGTCCGAGGTCGTTCCCGCTGCACAGATTCATGCGCCAGGGCCTCCTACAAGTAATGCACTTTGATTTATTGCGCTATCTGTAATAGCACCCGAGATATCACCAGATATATATTGGATTTTTCCCTGACCCTGAGTGTCCGGCCACATGAGATGGTGGTTGTCTCGTCCCTGGTGGTCCGAGGTCGTTCCCGCTGCACAGATTCATGCGCCAGTGCCTTCTACAGACAATGCACTTTGATTTATTGCGCTATCTGTAATAGCACCCGAGATATCACCAGATATATATTGGATATTTCCCTCACCCTGAGTGTCCAGTCCCATGAGACGGTGGTTTTCTCGGCCCCTGGTGGTCCGAGGTCGTTCCCGCTGCACAGATTCGTGCGCCAGGGCCCCTTACAGACAGTGCACTTTGATTTATTGCGCTATCTGTAATAGGACCCGAGATATCACCAGATATATATTGGATTTTCCCCTGACCATGAGTGTCCGGCCCCATGAGACTGTGGTTTTCTCGGCCCCTGGTGGTCCGAGGTCGTTCCCGCTGCACAGAATCATGCGCCAGGGCCTCCTACAAGTAATGCACTTTGTTTTATTGCGCTATCTGTAATAGCACCCGAGATATCACCAGATATATATTGGATTTTTCCCTGACCCTGACTGTCCGGCCCCATGAGACGGTGGTTGTCTCGCCCCTGGTGGTCCGAGGTCGTTCCCGCTGCACAGATTCATGCGACAGTGCCTTCTACAGACAATGCACTTTGATTTATTGCGCTATCTGTAATAGCAGCCGAGATATCACCAGATATATATTGGATTTTTCACTGACCCTGAGTGTCCGGCCCCATGAGACGGTTGTTTTCTCGGCCCCTGGTGGTCCGAGGTCGTTCCCGCTGCACAGATTCATGCGCCTGGGCCTCCTACAGACAATGCACTTTGATTTATTGCGCTATCTCTAATAGCACCCAAGATATCACCAGATATATATAGGATTTTTCCCTGACCCTGACTGTCCTGCCCCATGAGACGGTGATTTTCTCGGCCCCTACGAGTCCGAGGTCGTTCCCGCTGCACAGATTCATGCGCCAGGGCCTCCTGCAGATAATTCACTTTGGTTTATTGCGCTATCTCTAACAGCACCCAAGATATCACCAGATATATATTGGATTTTTCCCTGGCCCTGAGTGTGCGGCCCCATGAGACTGTGGTTTTTTCGGCCCCTGGTGGTCCGAGGTCGTTCCCGTTGCACAGATTCATGCGCCAGGGCCTCCTGCAGATAATTCACTTTGGTTTATTGCGCTATCTCTAATAGCACCCGAGATATCACCAGATATATATTGGATTTTTCACTGACCCTAAGTGTCCGGCCCCTCGGGACGGTGGTTTTCTCGGCCCCTGGTGGTCCGAGGTCGTTCCCGCTGCACAGATTCTTGCGCCAGGGCCTCCTACAGATAACTCACTTTGGTTTATTGCGCTATCTCTAATAGCACCCGAGATATCACCAGATATATATTGGATTTTCCCCTGACCCTGAGTGTCCGGTCCCATGAGACGGTGGTTTTCTCGGCCGCTGGTGGTCCGAGGTCGTTCCCGCTGAACAGATTCATTCGCAAGGGTCTCCTTCGGACAATGCACTTTGATTTATTGCGCTATCGGTAATAGCACCCGAGATATCACCAGATATATATTGGATTTTTCCCTGACCCTGAGTGTCCGGCCCCATGAGACTGCGGTTTTCTCGGCCCCTGGTGGTCCGAGGTCGTTCCCGCTGCACACATTCATGCGCCAGGGCCTCCTGCAGATAATTCACTTTGGTTTATTGCGCTATCTCTAACAGCACCCAAGATATCACCAGATATATATTGGATTTTTCCCTGGCCCTGAGTGTGCGGCCCCATGAGACTGTGGTTTTTTCGGCCCCTGGTGGTCCGAGGTCGTTCCCGCTGCACAGATTCATGCGCCAGGGCCTCCTACAAGTAATGCACTTTGATTTATTGCGCTATCTGTAATAGCACCCGAGATATCACCAGATATATATTGGATTTTTCCCTGACCCTGAGTGTCCGGCCCCATGAGATGGTGGTTGTCTCGTCCCTGGTGGTCCGAGGTCGTTCCCGCTGCACAGATTCATGCGCCAGTGCCTTCTACAGACAATGCACTTTGATTTATTGCGCTATCTGTAATAGCACCCGAGATATCACCAGATATATATTGGATATTTCCCTCACCCTGAGTGTCCAGCCCCATGAGACGGTGGTTTTCTCGGCCCCTGGTGGACCGAGGTCGTTCCCGCTGCACAGATTCATGCGCCAGGGCCTCCTGCAGATAATTCACTTTGGTTTATTGCGCTGTCTCTAATAGCGCCCAAGATATCACCAGATATGTATTGGATTTTGCCCTGACCCTGAGTGTCCGGCCCCATGAGACTGTGGTTTTCTCGGCCCCTGGTGGTCCGAGGTCGTTCCCGCTGCCCAGATTCATGCGCCAGGGCATCCTACTGACAATGCACTTTGATTTATTGCGCTATCTGTAATAGCACCCGAGATATCACCAGATATATATTTTATATTTCCCTCACCCTGAGTGTCCAGCCCCATGAGACGGTGGTTTTCTCGGCCCCTGGTGGACCGAGGTCGTTCCCTCTGCACAGATTCATGCGCCAGGGCCTCCTGCAGATAATTCACTTTGGTTTATTGCGCTATCTCTAATAGCGCCCGAGATATCACCAGATATGTATTGGATTTTTCCCTGACCCTGAGTGTCCGGCCCCATGAGACTGCGGTTTTCTCGGCCCCTGGTGGTCCGAGGTCGTTCCCGCTGCACACATTCATGCGCCAGGGCCTCCTGCAGATAATTCACTTTGGTTTATAGCGCTATCTCTAATAGCACCCGAGATATCACCAGATATATATTGGATTTTCCCCTGACCCTGAGTGTCCGGCCCCATGAGACTGTGGTTTTCTCGGCCCCTGGTGGTCCGAGGTCGTTCCCGCTGCACAGATTCATGCGCCAGGGCCCGTTACAGACAGTGCACCTTGATTTATTGCGCTATCTGTAATAGCACCCGAGATATCACCAGATATATATTGGATTTTTGCCTGACCCTGAGTTCTCGGCCCCATGTGACTGTGGTTTTCTCGGCCCTTGGTGTTCCGAGGTCGTTCCCGCTGCACAGATTCATGCGGCAGGGCCTCCTGCAGATAATTCACTTTGGTTTATTGCGCTATCTCTAATAGCGGCCGAGATATCACCAGATATATATTGGATTGTCCCCTGACCCTGAGTGTCCGGCCCCATGAGACTGTGGTTTTCTCGGCCCCTGGTCGTCCGAGGTCGTTCCCGCTGCACAGATTCATGCGCCAGGGCCTCCTATAAGTAATGCACTTTGATTTATTGCGCTATCTGTAATAGCACCCGAGATATCACCAGATATATATTGGATTTTTCCCTGACCCTGAGTGTCCGGCCCCATGAGATGGTGGTTGTCTCGTCCCTAGTGGTCCGAGGTCGTTCCCGCTGCACAGATTCATGCGCCAGTGCCTTCTACAGACAATGCACTTTGATTTATTGCGCTATCTCTAATAGCACCCGAGATATCACCAGATATATATTGGATTTTCCCCTGACCCTGAGTGTCCGGCCCCATGAGACTGTGGTTTTCTCGGCCCCTGGTGGTCCGAGGTCGTTCCCGCTGCACAGATTCGTGCGCCAGGGCCCCTTACAGACAGTGCACTTTGATTTATTGCGCTATCTGTAATAGGACCCGAGATATCACCAGATATATATTGGATTTTCCCCTGACCATGAGTGTCCGGCCCCATGAGACTGTGGTTTTCTCGGCCCCTGGTGGTCCGAGGTCGTTCCCGCTGCACAGAATCATGCGCCAGGGCCTCCTACAAGTAATGCACTTTGTTTTATTGCGCTATCTGTAATAGCACCCGAGATATCACCAGATATATATTGGATTTTTCCCTGACCCTGACTGTCCGGCCCCATGAGACGGTGGTTGTCTCGCCCCTGGTGGTCCGAGGTCGTTCCCGCTGCACAGATTCATGCGACAGTGCCTTCTACAGACAATGCACTTTGATTTATTGCGCTATCTGTAATAGCAGCCGAGATATCACCAGATATATATTGGATTTTTCACTGACCCTGAGTGTCCGGCCCCATGAGACGGTTGTTTTCTCGGCCCCTGGTGGTCCGAGGTCGTTCCCGCTGCACAGATTCATGCGCCTGGGCCTCCTACAGACAATGCACTTTGATTTATTGCGCTATCTCTAATAGCACCCAAGATATCACCAGATATATATAGGATTTTTCCCTGACCCTGACTGTCCTGCCCCACGAGACGGTGATTTTCTCGGCCCCAACGAGTCCGAGGTCGTTCCCGCTGCACAGATTCATGCGCCAGGGCCTCCTGCAGAAAATTCACTTTGGTTTATTGCGCTACCTCTAACAGCACCCAAGATATCACCAGATATATATTGGATTTTTCCCTGACCCTGAGTGTCCGGCCCCATGAGACTGTGGTTTTTTCGGCCCCTCGTGGTCCGAGGTGGTTCCCGTTGCACAGATTCATGCGCCAGGGCCTCCTGCAGATAATTCACTTTGATTTATTGCGCTATCTGTAATAGCACACGAGATATCACCAGATATATATTGGATTTTTCACTGACCCTAAGTGTCCGGCCCCTCGGGACGGTGGTTTTCTCGGCCCCTGGTGGTCCGAGGTCGTTCCCGCTGCACAGATTCTTGCGCCAGGGCCTCCTACAGATAACTCACTTCGGTTTATTGCGCTATCTATAATAGCACCCGAGATATCACCAGATATATATTGGATTTTTCCCTGACCCTGAGTGTCCGGCCCCATGAGACGGTAGTTTTCTCGGCCCCTGGTGGTCCGAGGTCGTTCCCGCTGCACAGATTCATGCGCCAGGGCCTCCTACAGACAATGCACTTTGATTTATTGCGCTATCTGTAATAGCACCCGAGATATCACCACATATATATTGGATTTTTCAATGACCCAGAGTGTCCGGCCCCATGAGACGGTGGTTTTCTCGGCCCCTGGTGGTCCGAGGTCGTTCCCGCTGCACACATTCATGCGCCAGGGCCTCCTGCAGATAATTCCCTTTGGCTTATTGCGCTATCTCTAATAGCACCCGAGATATCACCAGATATATATTGGATTTTTCCCTGACCCTGAGTGTCCGGCCCCATGAGACGGTAGTTTTCTCGGCCCATGGTGGTCCGAGGTCGTTCCCGTTGCACAGATTCATGCGCCAGGGCCTCCTGCAGATAATTCACTTTGGTTTATTGCGCTATCTCTAATAGCACCCGAGATATCGCCAGATATATATTGGATTTTCCCCTGACCCTGAGTGTCCGGTCCCATGAGACGGTGGTTTTCTCGGCCGCTGGTGGTCCGAGGTCGTTCCCGCTGAACAGATTCATTCGCAAGTGTCTCCTTCGGACAATGCACTTTGATTTATTGCGCTATCGGTAATAGCACCCGAGATATCACCAGATATATATTGGATTTTTCCCTGACCCTGAGTGTCCGGCCCCATGAGACGGTGGTTTTCTCGGCGCCTGGTGGTCCGAGGTCGTTCCCGCTGCACAGATTCGTGCGCCAGGGCCTCCTACAGACAATGCACTTTGATTTATTGCGCTATCTGTAATAGCACCCGAGATATCACCAGATATATGCTGCATTTTTACATGACCTTGGGTGACGGATTCCGAATATCACTAATTTTCTCGGCCCCTGGTGGTCCGAGGTCGTTCCTGCTGCACAGATTCATTCGCCAGTGCCTCCTACAGACAATGCACTTTGATTTATTGCGGTATCTCTAATAGCACCCTAGATATCACCAGATATATATTGGGTTTTTCCCTGACCCTTACAGTCCGGCCCCATGAGACGGTGATGTTCTCGGCCCCTGGTGGTCCGAGGTCGTTCCCGCTGCACAGAATCATGCGCCAGGGCCTCCTGCAGACAATGCACTTTGGTTTATTGCGCTATCTCTAATAGCACCCGAGATATCACCAGATATATATTGGATTTTCCCCTGACCCTGAGTGTCCGGCCCTATGGGACTGTGGTTTTCTCGGCCCCTGGTCGTCCGAGGTCGTTCCCGCTGCACAGATTCATGCGCCAGGGCCTCCTACAGACAATGCACTTTGATTTATTGCGCTATCTGTAATAGCACCCGAGATATCACCAGATATATATTGGATTTTCCCCTGACCCTGAGTGTCCGGCCCCATGAGACTGTGGTTTTCTCGGCCCCTGGTGGTCCGAGGTCGTTCCCGTTGCACAGATTCATGCGCCAGGGCCTCCTGCAGATAATTCACTGTGGTTTATTGCGCTATCTCTAGTAGCACCCGAGATATCGCCAGATATATATTGGATTTTCCCCTGACCCTGAGTGTCCGGCCTCATGAGACGGTGGTTTTCTTGGCCCCTGGTTGTCCGAGGGCGTTCCCGCTGCACAGATGCATGCGCCAGGGCCTCCTGCAGATAATTCACTTTGGTTTATTGCGCTATCTCTAACAGCACCCGAGATATCACCAGATATATATTGGATTTTCCCCTGACCCTGAGTGTCCGGCCCCATGAGACGGTGGTTTTCTCGGCCCCTGGTGGTCCGAGGTCGTTCCCGCTGCACAGATGCATGCGCCAGGGCCTCCTGCAGATAATTCACTTTGGTTTATTGCGCTATCTCTAATAGCACCAGAGATATCACCAGATATATATTGGATTTTCCCCTGACCCTGAGTGTCCGGCACCATGAGACTGTGGTTTTCTCGGCCCCTGGTGGTCCGATGTTGTTCCCGCGGGCCAGATTCATGCGCCAGGGCCTCCTACAGACAATGCACTTTAATTTATTGCGCTATCTGTAATAGCAAACGAGATATCACCTGATATATATTTGATTTTTCCCTGACCCTGCGTGTCCGGCCCCATGAGATGGTGGTTTTCTCGGCCCCTGGTGGTCCGAGGTCGTTCGTGCTTCACAGATGCATGCGCCAGGGCCTCCTGCAGATAATTCACTTTGGTTTATGGCGCTACCTCTAATAGCACCCGAGATATCACCAGATATATATTGGATATTCCCCTGACCCTGAGTGGCCGGCCCCATGAGACGGTGGTCTTCTCGGCCCCTGGTGGTCCGAGGTCGTTCCCGCTGCCCAGATTCATGCGCCAGGGCCTCCTACTGACAATGCACTTTGATTTATTGCGCTATCTGTAATAGCACCCGAGATATCACCAGATATATATTGGATATTTCCCTCACCCTGAGTGTCCAGCCCCATGAGACGGTGGTTTTCTCGGCCCCTGGTGGACCGAGGTCGTTCCCGCTGCACACATTCATGCGCCAGGGCCTCCTGCAGATAATTCACTTTGGTTTATAGCGCTATCTCTAATAGCACCCGAGATATCACCAGATATGTATTGGATTTTGCCCTGACCCTGAGTGTCCGGCCCCATGAGACTGTGGTTTTCTCGGCCCCTGGTGGTCCGAGGTCGTTCCCGCTGCACAGATTCATGCGCCAGGGCCCGTTACAGACAGTGCACCTTGATTTATTGCGCTATCTGCAATAGCACCCGAGATATCACCAGATATATATTGGATTTTTGCCTGACCCTGAGTTCTCGGCCCCATGTGACTGTGGTTTTCTCGGCCCCTGGTGGTCCGAGGTCGTTCCCGCTGCACAGATTCATGCGGCAGGACCTCCTGCAGATAATTCACTTTGGTTTATTGCGCTATCTCTAATAGCGCCCGAGATATCACCAGATATATATTGGATTGTCCCCTGACCCTGAGTGTCCGGCCCCATGAGACTGTGGTTTTCTCGGCCCCTGGTCGTCCGAGGTCGTTCCCGCTGCACAGATTCATGCGCCAGGGCCTCCTACAAGTAATGCACTTTGATTTATTGCGCTATCTGTAATAGCACCCGAGATATCACCAGATATATATTGGATTTTTCCCTGACCCTGAGTGTCCGGCCCCATGAGATGGTGGTTGTCTCGTCCCTGGTGGTCCGAGGTCGTTCCCGCTGCACAGATTCATGCGCCAGTGCCTTCTACAGACAATGCACTTTGATTTATTGCGCTATCTGTAATAGCACCCGAGATATCACCAGATATATATTGGATATTTCCCTCACCCTGAGTGTCCAGCCCCATGAGACGGTGGTTTTCTCGGCCCCTGGTGGACCGAGGTCGTTCCCGCTGCACAGATTCATGCGCCAGGGCCTCCTGCAGATAATTCACTTTGGTTTATTGCGCTGTCTCTAATAGCGCCCGAGATATCACCAGATATGTATTGGATTTTGCCCTGACCCTGAGTGTCCGGCCCCATGAGACTGTGGTTTTCTCGGCCCCTGGTGGTCCGAGGTCGTTCCCGCTGCCCAGATTCATGCGCCAGGGCATCCTACTGACAATGCACTTTGATTTATTGCGCTATCTGTAATAGCACCCGAGATATCACCAGACATATATTTTATATTTCCCTCACCCTGAGTGTCCAGCCCCATGAGACGGTGGTTTTCTCGGCCCCTGGTGGACCGAGGTCGTTCCCTCTGCACAGATTCATGCGCCAGGGCCTCCTGCAGATAATTCACTTTGGTTTATTGCGCTATCTCTAATAGCGCCCGAGATATCACCAGATATGTATTGGATTTTTCCCTGACCCTGAGTGTCCGGCCCCATGAGACTGCGGTTTTCTCGGCCCCTGGTGGTCCGAGGTCGTTCCCGCTGCACACATTCATGCGCCAGGGCCTCCTGCAGATAATTCACTTTGGTTTATAGCGCTATCTCTAATAGCACCCGAGATATCACCAGATATATATTGGATTTTCCCCTGACCCTGAGTGTCCGGCCCCATGAGACTGTGGTTTTCTCGGCCCCTGGTGGTCCGAGGTCGTTCCCGCTGCACAGATTCATGCGCCAGGGCCCGTTACAGACAGTGCACCTTGATTTATTGCGCTATCTGTAATAGCACCCGAGATATCACCAGATATATATTGGATCTTTGCCTGACCCTGAGTTCTCGGCCCCATGTCCGAGGTCGTTCCCGCTGCACAGATTCATGCGGCAGGGCCTCCTGCAGATAATTCACTTTGGTTTATTGCGCTATCTCTAATAGCGGCCGAGATATCACCAGATATATATTGGATTGTCCCCTGACCCTGAGTGTCCGGCCCCATGAGACTGTGGTTTTCTCGGCCCCTGGTCGTCCGAGGTCGTTCCCGCTGCACAGATTCATGCGCCAGGGCCTCCTACAAGTAATGCACTTTGATTTATTGCGCTATCTGTAATAGCACCCGAGATATCACCAGATATATATTGGATTTTTCCCTGACCCTGAGTGTCCGGCCCCATGAGATGGTGGTTGTCTCGTCCCTAGTGGTCCGAGGTCGTTCCCGCTGCACAGATTCATGCGCCAGTGCCTTCTACAGACAATGCACTTTGATTTATTGCGCTATCTCTAATAGCACCCGAGATATCACCAGATATATATTGGATTTTCCCCTGACCCTGAGTGTCCGGCCCCATGAGACTGTGGTTTTCTCGGCCCCTGGTGGTCCGAGGTCGTTCCCGCTGCACAGATTCGTGCGCCAGGGCCCCTTACAGACAGTGCACTTTGATTTATTGCGCTATCTGTAATAGGACCCGAGATATCACCAGATATATATTGGATTTTCCCCTGACCATGAGTGTCCGGCCCCATGAGACGGTGGTTTTCTCGGCCCCTGGTGTTCCGAGGTCGTTCCCGCTGCACAGATTCATGCGCCAGGGCCTCCTACAGACAATGCACTTTGATTTATTGTGCTATCTGTAATAGCACCCGAGATATCACCAGATATATATTGGATTTCTCCCTCACCCTGAGTGTCCGGCCCCATGAGACGGTGGTTTTCTCGGCCCCTGGTGGTCCGAGGTCGTTCCCGCGGGCCAGATTCATGCGCCAGGGCCTCCTACAGACAATGCACTTTAATTTATTGCGCTATCTGTAATAGCACCCGAGATATCACCAGATATATATTTGATTTTTCCCAGACCCTGAGTGTCCGGCCCCATGAGACGGTGGTTTTCTCGGCCCCTGGTGGTCCGAGGTCGTTACCGCTGCGCATATGCATGCGCCACGGCCTCCTGCAGATAATTCACTTTGGTTTATTGCGCTATCTCCAATAGCACCCGAGATATCACCGGATACATATTCGATTTTCCCCTGACCCTGAGTGTCCGGCCCCATGTGACTGTGGTTTTCTCGGCCCCTGGTGTTCCGAGGTCGTCCGAGCTGCACAGATTCATGCGCCAGGGCCTCCTACAGACAATGCACTTTGATTTATTGTGCTATCTGTAATAGCACCCGAGATATCACCAGACATATATTGGATTTCTCCCTCACCCTGAGTGTCCGGCCCCATGAGACGGTGGTTTTCTCGGCCCCTGGTGGTCCGAGGTCGTTCTCGCGGGCCAGATTCATGCGCCAGGGCCTCCTACAGACAATGCACTTTAATTTATTGCGCTATCTGTAATAGCACCCGAGATATCACCAGATATATATTTGATTTTTCCCAGACCCTGAGTGTCCGGCCCCATGAGACGGTGGTTTTCCCGGCCCCTGGTGGTCCGAGGTCGTTACCGCTGCACAGATGCATGCGCCACGGCCTCCTGCAGATAATTCACTTTGGTTTATTGCGCTATCTCCAATAGCACCCGAGATATCACCGGATACATATTCGATTTTCCCCTGACCCTGAGTGTCCGGCCCCATGTGACTGTGGTTTTCTCGGCCCCTGGTGTTCCGAGGTCGTCCGAGCTGCACAGATTCATGCGCCAGGGCCTCCTACAGACAATGCACTTTGATTTATTGTGCTATCTGTAATAGCACCCGAGATATCACCAGACATATATTGGATATTCCCCTGACCCTGAGTGTCCGGCCCCATGAGACGGTGGGTGTCCCGGCCCCTAGTGGTCCGAGGTCGTTCCAGCTGCACAGATTCATGCGCCAGGGCCTCCTACAGACAATGCACTTTGATTTATTGCGCTATCTGTAATAGCACCCGAGATATCACCAGATATATATCGGATTTTTCCCTGACCCTGAGTGTCCGGCCCCATGAGACGGTGGTTTTCTCGGCACTTGGTGGTCCGAGGTCGTTCCCGCTGGCGAGATTCATGCGCCAGGGCCTCCTACAGACAATGCACTTTGATTTATTGCGCTATCTGTAATAGCACCCGAGATATCACCAGATATATATTGGATTTTCCCCTGTCCCTGAGTGTCCGGCCGCATGTGACTGTGGTTTTCTCGGCCACTGGTGTTCCGAGGTCGTCCGAGCTGCACAGATTCATGCGCCAGGGCCTCCTACAGACAATGCACTTTGATTTATTGTGCTATCTGTAATAGCACCCGAGATATCACCAGATATATATTGGATTTTTCCCTGACCCTGAGTGTCCGGCCCCATGAGACGGTGGTTTTCTCGGCCCCTGGTGGTCGGAGGTCGTTCCCGCTGTCCAGATTCATGCGCCAGGGCCTCCTACAGACAATGCACTTTGATTTATTGCGCTATCTGTAATAGCAGCCGAGATATCACCAGATATATATTGGATTTTCCCCTGACCCTGAGTGTCCGGCCCCACGAGACGGTGGTTTTCTCGGCCCCTGGTGGTCCGAGGTCGTTCCGGCTGGCCAGATTCATGCGCCAGGGCCTTCTACAGACAACGCACTTTGATTTATTGCGCTATCTCTAATGGCACCCGAGATATCACCAGATATATATTGGATTTTTCCCTGACCCTGAGTGTCCGGCCCCATGAGACTGTGGTTTTCTCGGCCCCTAGTGTTCCCAGGTCATTCCCGCTGGCCAGATTCATGCGCCAGGGCCTCCTACAGACAATTCACTTTGATTTATTGCGCTATCTCTAATAGCACCCGAGATATCACCAGATATATATTGGATTTTTCCCTGACCCTGAGTGTCCAGCCCCATGAAACGGTGGTTTTCTTGGCCCCTGGTGGTCCGAGGTCGTTCCCTCTGCACAGATGCATGCGCCAGGGCCTCCTGCAGATAATAGACTTTGGTTTATTGCGCTATCTCTAATAGCACCCGAGATAGCACCAGATATATATTGGATTTTCCCCTGACCCTGAGTGTCCGGCCCCATGAGACGGTGGTTTTCTCGGGTCCTGGTGGTCCGAGGTCGTTGGAGCTGCACCGATTCATGCGCCAGGGCCTCCTACAGAGAATGCACTTTGATTTATTGCGCTATCTGTAATAGCACCCGAGATATCACCAGATATATATTGGATTTTCCCCTGACCCTGAGTGTCCGGCCCCATGAGACGGTGGTTTTCTTGTCCCCTGGTGGTCCGAGGTCGTTCCCTCTGCACAGATGCATGCGCCAGGGCCTCCTGCAGATAATCCACTTTGGTTTATTGCGCTATCTCTAATAGCACCCCAGATATCACCAGATATATATTGGATTATCCCCTCACCCTGAGTGTCCGGCCCCATGAGACTGTGGTTTTCTCGGCCCCTGGTGGTCCGAGGTCGTTCCCGCGGGCCAGATTCATGCGCCAGGGCCTACTACAGATAATGCACTTTGATTTATTGCGCTATCTGTAATAGCACCCGAGATATCACCGGATATGTATTTGATTTTTCCCCGACCCTGAGTGTCCGGCCCCATGAGATGATGGTTTTCTGGTCCCCTGGTGGCCCGAGGCCGTTCCCGCTGCACAGATGCATGCGCCAGGGCCTCCTGCAAATAATTCACTTTGGTTTATTGCGCTATCTCTTATAACACCCGTGATTTCACCAGATATATATTGGATTTTTCCCTGACCCTGAGTGTCCGGCCCCATGAGACGGTGGTTGTCTCGGCCCCTGGTGGTCCGAGGTCGCGCTCACTGCACAGATTCATGCGCCAGGGCCTCCTACAGACAACGCACTTTGATTTATTGCGCTATCTGTAATAGCACCCGAGATATCACCAGATATATATTGGATTTTTCCCTGACCCTGTGTGTCCGGCCCCATGTGTCGTTGGTTTTCTCGGCCCCTGGTGATCCGAGGTCGTTCCCGCTGCACAGGTTCATGCGCCAGGGCCTCCTACATACAATGCACTTTGATTTATTGCCCTATCTGTAATAGCACCCGAGATATCACCAGATATATATTTGATTTTTCCCCGACCCTGAGTCTCCGGCTCCATGAGATGATGGTTTTCTCGTCCCCTGGTGGTCCGAGGTCGTTCCCGCTGCACAGATTCATGCGCCAGGGCCTTCTACAGATAATGCACTTTGATTTATAGCGCTATCTGTAATAGCACCCGAGATATCACCAGATATATTTTGGATTTTTCCCTGACCCTGATTGTCCGGCCCCATGAACCGGTGGTTTTCTCGGACCCTGGTGGTCCGAGGTCGTTCCTGCTGCACAGATTCATTCGCCAGGGCCTCCTGCAGATAATTCACTTTGGTTTATTGCGCTATCTATAATAGCACCCGAGATATCACCAGATATATATTGGATTTTGCCCTGACCCTCAGTGTCCGCCCCCATGAGACGGTGGTTGTCTCGGCCCCTAGTGGTCCGAGGTCGTTCCCGCTGCACAGATTCATGCGCCAGGGCCTCCTACAGACAATGCACTTTGATTTATTGCGCTATCTGTAATAGCGCCCGAGATATCACCGGATATGTATTTGTTTTTTCCCCGACCCTGAGTGTCCGGCCCCATGAGATGATGGTTTTCTCGTCCCCTGGTGGTCCGAGGTCGTTCCCGCTGCACAGATTCATGCGCCAGGGCCTCCTGCAGATAATTCACTTTGGTTTATTGCGCTATCTATAATAGCACCCGAGATATCACCAGTTATATATTGGATTTTGCCCTGACCCTGAGTGTCCGGCCCCATGAGACGGTGGGTGTCCCGGCCCCTAGTGGTCCGAGGTCGTTCCAGCTGCACAGATTCATGCGCCAGGGCCTCCTACAGACAATGCACTTTGATTTATTGCGCTATCTGTAATAGCACCCGAGATATCACCAGATCTATATTGGATTTTCCCGTGACCCTGAGTGTCCGACCCCATGTGACTGTGGTTTTCTCGGCCCCTGGTGTTCCGAGGTCGTCCGAGCTGCACAGATTCATGCGCCAGGGCCTCCTACAGACAATGCACTTTGATTTATTGTGCTATCTGTAATAGTACCCGAGATATCACCAGATATATATTGGATTTTTCCCTGACCCTGAGTGTCCGGCCCCATGAGACGGTGGTTTTCTCGGCCCCTGGTGGTCGGAGGTAGTTCCCGCTGTCCAGATTCATGCGCCAGGGCCTCCTACAGACAATGCACTTTGATTTATTGCGCTATCTGTAATAGCACCCGAGATATCACCAGATATATATTGGATTATTCCCTGAACCTGAGTGTCCGGCCCCATGAGCCGGTGGTTTTCTCGGCCCGTGGTGGTCCGAGGTCGTTCCCGCTGCACAGATTCATGCGCCAGGGCCTCCTGCAGATAATTCACTTTGGTTTATTGCGCTATCTCTAATAGCACCCGATATATCATCAGATATACATTGGATTTTCCCCTGACCCTGAGTGTCCGGCCCCATGAGACTGTGGTTTTCTCGGCCCCTGGAGGTCCGAGAACGTTCCCGCTGCACAGGTTCATGCGCCAGGGTCTCCTACAGACAATGCACTTTGATTTATTGCGCTATCTGTAATAGCACCCGAGATATCACCAGATATATATTGGATTTTTCACTGACCCTGAGTGTCCTGCCCAATGAGACTGTGGTTTTCTCGGCCCCTGGTGGTCCGAGGTTGTTCCCGCTGTACAGATTCATGCGCCAGGGCCTCCTACAGACAATGCACTTTGATTTATTGCGCTATCTGTAATAGCACCCGAGATATCACCAGATATATATTGGATTTTTCACTGACCCTGAGTGTGCGGCCCCATGAGACGGTGGTTTTCTCGGACCCTGGTGGTCCGAGGTCGTTCCCGCTGCACAGATTCATGCGCCAGGGCCTCCTACAAACAATGCACTCTGATTTATTGCGCTATCTGTAATAGCAGCCGAGATATCACCAGATATATATTGGATTTTACCCTGACCCTGAGTGTCCGGCCCTATGTGACGGTGGTTGTCTCGGCCCCTGGAGGTCCGAGGTCGTTCCCGCTGCACAGATTCATGCGCCAGGGCCTCCTGCAGATAATTCACTTTGGTTTATTGCGCTATCTCTGATAGCACCCGAGATATCACCAGATATATATTGGATTTTCCCCTGACCCTGAGTGTCCGGCCCTATGAGACTGTGGTTTTCTCGGCCCCTGGTGGTCCGAGGTCGTTCCCGCTGCACAGATTCATTCGCCAGGGCCTCCTACAGACAATGCACTTTGATTTATTGCGCTATCTGTAATAGCACCCGAGATATCACCGGATATATATTGGATTTTTCCCAGACCCTGAGTGTCCGGCCCCATGAGACGGTGGTTGTCTCGGCCTCTGGTGGTCCGGGGTCGTTCCCGCTGCACAGATTCATGCGCCAGGGCCTCCTACAGACAATGCACTTTGATTTATTGCGCTATCTGTAATAGCACCCGAGTTATCACCAGATCTATATTGCATTTTCCCCTGACCCTGAGTGTCCGGCCCCATGAGACTGTGGTTTTCTCGGCCCCTTGTGGTCCGAGGTCGTTCCCGTTGCACAGATTCATGCGCCCGGGCCTCCTGCAGGTAATGCACTTTGATTTATTGCGCTATCTGTAATAGCACCCGAGATATCTCCAGATCTATATTGGATTTTCCCCTGACCCTGAGAGTCCGGCCCCATGAGACTGTGGTTTTCTCGGCCCCTGGAGGTCCGAGGACGTTCCCGCTGCACAGATTCATGCGCCAGGGCCTCCTACAGGCAATGCACTTTGATTTATTGCGCTATCTGTAATAGCACCCGAGATATCACCAGATATATATTGGATTTTTCCCTGACCCTGAGTGTCCGGCCCCATGAGAAGGTGGTTGTCTCGCCCCTGGTGCTCCGAGGTCGTTCCCGCTGCACAGATTCATGCGCCAGGGGCTCCAAAGACAATGCACTTTGATTTATTGCGCTATCTGTAATAGCACCCGAGATATCACCAGATATATATTGGATTTTACCCTGACCCTGAGTGTCCGGCCCCATGAGACGGTCGTTGTCTCGGCCCCTGGAGGTCCGAGGACGTTCCCGCTGCACAGATTCATGCGCCAGCGCCTCCTACAGACAATGCACTTTGGTTTAATGCGCTATCTCTAATAGCACCCGAGATATCAGCAGATATATATTGGATTTTTCACTGACAGTGAGTGTCCGGCCCCATGAGACGGTCGTTTTCTCGGCCCCTGGTGGTCCGAGGTCGTTCCCGCTGCACAGATTCATGCGCCAGGGCCTCCTGCAGATAATTCACTTTGGTTTATTGCGCTATCTCTAATAGCACCCGAGATATCACCAGATATATTTTGGATTTTTCCCTGACCCTGAGTGAACGGCCCCATGAGACTGTGGTATTCTCGGCCCCTGGTTTTCCGAGGTCGTTCCCGCTGCACAGGTTCATGCGCCAGGGTCTCCTACAGACAATGCACTTTCATTTATTGCGCTATCTGTAATAGCACCCGAGATATCACCACCTATATATTGGATTTTTCCCTGACCCTGAGCGTCCGGCCCCATGAGACGGTCGTTTTCTCGGCCCCTGGTGGTCCGAGGTCGTTCCCGCTGCACAGGTTCATGCGCCAGGGTCTCCTACAGACAATGCACTTTGATTTATTGCGGTATCTGTAATAGCACCCGAGATATCACCATATATATATTGGATTTTCTCCTGACCCTGAGGGTCCGGCCCCATGAGACTGTGGTTTTCTCGGCCCCTGGTGGTCCGAGGTCGTTCCCGTTGCACAGATTCATGCGCCAGGGCCTCCTGCAGATAATTCACTTTGGTTTATTGCGCTATCTCTAATAGCACCCGAGATATCACCAGATATATATTGGATTTTCCCCTGACCCTGAGTGTCCGGCCCCATGAGACTGTGGTTTTCTCGGCCCCTGGTCGTCCGAGGTCGTTCCCGCTGAACAGATTCATGCGCCAGGGCCTCCTACAGACAATGCACTTTGATTTATTGCGCTATCTGTAATAGCACCCGAGATATCACCAGATATATATTGGATTTTACCCTGACCCTGAGTGACCGGCCCCATGAGACGGTCGTTGTCTCGGCCCCTGGAGGTCCGAGGACGTTCCCGCTGCACAGATTCATGCGCCAGGGCCTCCTACAGGTAATGCACTTTGATTTATTGCGCTATCTGTAATAGCACCCGAGATATCACCAGATATATATTGGATTTTACCCTGACCCTGAGTGTCCGGCCCCATGAGACTGTGGTTTTTTCGGCCCCTGGTGGTCCGAGGTCGTTCCCCCTGCACAGATTCATGCGCCAGGGCCTCCTGCAGACAATTCACTTTGGTTTATTGAGCTATCTCTAATAGCACCCGAGATATCACCAGATATATATTGGATTTTACCCTGACCCTGAGTGTCCGGCTCCATGAGACGGTCGTTGTCTCGGCCCCTGGAGGTCCGAGGACGTTCCCGCTGCACAGATTCATGCGCCAGGGCCTCCTACAGGTAATGCACTTTGATTTATTGCGCTATCTGTAATAGCACCCGAGATATCACCAGATATATATTGGATTTTTCCCTGACCCTGAGTGTCCGGCCCCATGAGACGGTCGTTGTCTCATCCCTGGAGGTCCGAGGTCGTTCCCGCTGCACAGATTCATGCGCCAGGGCCTCCTACAGACAATGCACTTTGATTTATTGCGCTATCTGTAATAGCAATCGAGATATCACCAGATATATATTGGATTTTCCCCCGACCCTGAGTGTCCGGCCCCATGAGACTGTGGTTTTCTCGGCCCCTGGTGCTCCGAGGTCGTTCCCGCTGCACAGATTCATGCGCCAGGTCCTCCTACAGACGATGCAATTTGATTTATTGCGCGATCTGTAAAAGCAGCCGAGATATCACCAGATATATATTGGATTTTTCACTGACTCTGAGTGTCCGGCCCCATGAGGCGGTCGTTTTCTCGGCCCCTGGTGGTCCGAGGTCGTTCCCGCTGCACAGATTCATGCGCCAGGGCCTCCTACAGACAATGCACTTTGATTTATTGCGCTATCTGTAATAGCACCCGAGATATCACCACATATATATTGGATTTTTCACTGACCCTGAGTGTCCGGCCCCATGAGACGGTGGTTTTCTCGGTCCCTGGTGTTCTGAGGTCGTTCCCGCTGCACAGATTCATGCGCCAGGGCCTCCTACAGACAATGCACTTTGATTTATTGCGCTATCTGTAATAGGACCCGAGATATCACCAGATATATATTGGATTTTTCCCTGACCCTGAGTGTCCGGCCCCATGAGAAGGTGGTTGTCTCGCCCCCGGAGCTCCGAGGTCGTTCCCGCTGCACAGATTCATGCGCCAGGGCCTCCTACAGACAATGCACTTTGATTTATTGCGCTATCTGTAATAGCAGCCGAGATATCACCAGATATATATTGGATTTTTCACTGACCCTGAGTGTCCGGCCCCATGAGACTGTGGTTTTCTCGGCCCCTGGTCGTCCGAGGTCGTTCCCGCTGAACAGATTCATGCGCCAGGGCCTCCTACAGACAATGCACTTTGATTTATTGCGCTATCTGTAATAGCACCCGAGATATCACCAGATATATATTGGATTTTACCCTGACCCTGAGTGTCCGGCCCCATGAGACTGTCGTTGTCTCGGCCCCTGGAGGTCCGAGGTCGTTCCCGCTGCACAGACTCATGCACCAGGGCCTCCTGCAGATAATTCACTTTGGGTTATTGCGCTATCTCTAATAGCACCCGAGATATCAGCAGATATATATTGGATTTTTCACTGACAGTGAGAGTCCGGCCCCATGAGACGGTCGTTTTCTCGGCCCCTGGTGGTCCGAGGTCGTTCCCGCTGCACAGATTCATGCACCAGGGCCTCCTGCAGACAATTCACTTTGGTTTATTGCGCTATCTGTAATAGCACCCGAGATATCAGCAGATATATATTGGATTTCTCACTGACCCTGAGTGTCCGGCCCCATGAGACGGTCGTTTTCTCGGCCCCTGGTGGTCCGAGGTCGTTCCCGCTGCACCGATTCATGCGCCAGGGCCTCCTATAGACAATGCACTTTGGTTTATTGCGCTATCTCTAATAGCACCCGAGATATCACCAGGTATATATTGGATTTTCCCCTGACCCTGAGTGTCCGGCCCCATGAGACTGTGGTTTTCTCGGCCCCTGGTGGTCCGAGGTCGTTCCCGTTGCACAGATTCATGCGCCAGGGCCTCCTACAGACAATGCACTTTGATTTATTGCGCTATCTGTAATAGCACCCGAGATATCACCAGATTTATATTGGATTTTATCCTGACCCTGAGTGTCCTGCCCCATGTGACTGTGGTTTTTTCGGCCCCTGGTGGTCCGAGGTCTTTCCCGCTGCACAGATTCATGAGCCAGGGCCTCCTGCAGACAATTCACTTTGGTTTATTGCGCTATCTCTAATAGCACCCGAGATATCACCAGATATATATTGGATTTTACCCTGACCCTGAGTGTCCGGCCCCATGAGACGGTCGTTGTCTCGGCCCCTGGAGGTCCGAGGACGTTCCCGCTGCACAGATTCATGCGCCAGGGCCTCCTACAGGTAATGCACTTTGATTTATTGCGCTATCTGTAATAACACCCGAGATATCACCAGATCTATATTGGATTTTCCCCTGACCCTGAGTGTCCGGCCCCATGAGACTGTGGTTTTCTCGGCCCCTGGATGTCCGAGGACGTTCCCGCTGCACAGATTCATGCGCCAGGGCCTCCTACAGGTAATGCACTTTGGTTTATTGCGCTATCTGTAATAGGACCCGAGATATCACCAGATATATATTGGATTTTTCCCTGACCCTGAGTGTCCGGCCCCATGAGAAGGTGGTTGTCTCGCCCCTGGTGCTCCGAGGTCGTTTCCGCTGCACAGATTCATGCGCCAGGGTCTCCTACAGACAATGCACTTTGACTTATTGCGCTATCTGTAATAGCACCCGAGATATCACCACCTATATATTGGATTTTTCCCTGACCCTCAGAGCCGGCCCCATGAGACGGTCGTTTTCTCGGCCCCTGGTGGTCCGAGGTCGTTCCCGCTGCACAGGTTCATGCGCCAGGGCCTCCTGCAGATAATTCACTTTGGTTTATTGCGGTATCTGTAATAGCACCCGAGATATCACCAGATATATATTGGATTTTACCCTGACCCTGAGTGTCCGGCCCCATGAGACTGTCGTTGTCTCGGCCCCTGGAGGTCCGAGGTCGTTCCCGCTGCACAGACTCATGCACCAGGGCCTCCTGCAGATAATTCACTTTGGTTTATTGCGCTATCTCTAATAGCACCCGAGATATCACCAGATATATATTGGATTTTACCCTGACCCTGAGTGTCCGGCCCCATGAGACGGTCGTTGTCTCGGCCCCTGGAGGTCCGAGGACGTTCCCGCTGCACAGATTCATGCGCCAGGGCCTCCTACAGGTAATGCACGTTGATTTATTGCGCTATCTGTAATAGCACCCGAGATATCACCAGATCTATATTGGATTTTCCCCTGACCCTGAGTGTCCGGCCCCATGAGACTGTGGTTTTCTCGGCCCCTGGATGTCCGAGGACGTTCCCGCTGCACAGATTCATGCGCCAGGGCCTCCTACAGGTAATGCACTTTGATTTATTGCGCTATCTGTAATAGGACCCGAGATATCACCAGATATATATTGGATTTTTCCCTGACCCTGAGTGTCCGGCCCCATGAGAAGGTGGTTGTCTCGGCCCCTGGTGGTCCGAGGTCGTTCCCGTTGCACAGATTCATGCGCCAGGGCCTCCTACAGACAATGCACTTTGATTTATTGCGCTATCTGTAATAGCACCCGAGATATCACCAGATTTATATTGGATTTTACCCTGACCCTGAGTGTCCTGCCCCATGAGACTGTGGTTTTTTCGGCCCCTGGTGGTCCGAGGTCTTTCCCGCTGCACAGATTCATGAGCCAGGGCCTCCTGCAGACAATTCACTTTGGTTTATTGCGCTATCTCTAATAGCACCCGAGATATCACCAGATATATATTGGATTTTACCCTGACCCTGAGTGTCCGGCCCCATGAGACTGTCGTTGTCTCGGCCCCTGGAGGTCCGAGGTCGTTCCCGCTGCACAGACTCATGCACCAGGGCCTCCTGCAGATAATTCACTTTGGGTTATTGCGCTATCTCTAATAGCACCCGAGATATCAGCAGATATATATTGGATTTTTCACTGACAGTGAGAGTCCGGCCCCATGAGACGGTCGTTTTCTCGGCCCCTGGTGGTCCGAGGTCGTTCCCGCTGCACAGATTCATGCACCAGGGCCTCCTGCAGACAATTCACTTTGGTTTATTGCGCTATCTGTAATAGCACCCGAGATATCAGCAGATATATATTGGATTTCTCACTGACCCTGAGTGTCCGGCCCCATGAGACGGTCGTTTTCTCGGCCCCTGGTGGTCCGAGGTCGTTCCCGCTGCACAGATTCATGCGCCAGGGCCTCCTATAGACAATGCACTTTGGTTTATTGCGCTATCTCTAATAGCACCCGAGATATCACCAGGTATATATTGGATTTTCCCCTGACCCTGAGTGTCCGGCCCCATGAGACTGTGGTTTTCTCGGCCCCTGGTGGTCCGAGGTCGTTCCCGTTGCACAGATTCATGCGCCAGGGCCTCCTACAGACAATGCACTTTGATTTATTGCGCTATCTGTAATAGCACCCGAGATATCACCAGATTTATATTGGATTTTATCCTGACCCTGAGTGTCCTGCCCCATGAGACTGTGGTTTTTTCGGCCCCTGGTGGTCCGAGGTCTTTCCCGCTGCACAGATTCATGAGCCAGGGCCTCCTGCAGACAATTCACTTTGGTTTATTGCGCTATCTCTAATAGCACCCGAGATATCACCAGATATATATTGGATTTTACCCTGACCCTGAGTGTCCGGCCCCATGAGACGGTCGTTGTCTCGGCCCCTGGAGGTCCGAGGACGTTCCCGCTGCACAGATTCATGCGCCAGGGCCTCCTACAGGTAATGCACTTTGATTTATTGCGCTATCTGTAATAGGACCCGAGATATCACCAGATATATATTGGATTTTTCCCTGACCCTGAGTGTCCGGCCCCATGAGAAGGTGGTTGTCTCGCCCCTGGTGCTCCGAGGTCGTTCCCGCTGCACAGATTCATGCGCCAGGGTCTCCTACAGACAATGCACTTTGACTTATTGCGCTATCTGTAATAGCACCCGAGATATCACCACCTATATATTGGATTTTTCCCTGACCCTCAGAGCCGGCCCCATGAGACGGTCGTTTTCTCGGCCCCTGGTGGTCCGAGGTCGTTCCCGCTGCACAGGTTCATGCGCCAGGGCCTCCTGCAGATAATTCACTTTGGTTTATTGCGGTATCTGTAATAGCACCCGAGATATCACCAGATATATATTGGATTTTACCCTGACCCTGAGTGTCCGGCCCCATGAGACTGTCGTTGTCTCGGCCCCTGGAGGTCCGAGGTCGTTCCCGCTGCACAGACTCATGCACCAGGGCCTCCTGCAGATAATTCACTTTGGTTTATTGCGCTATCTCTAATAGCACCCGAGATATCACCAGATATATATTGGATTTTACCCTGACCCTGAGTGTCCGGCCCCATGAGACGGTCGTTGTCTCGGCCCCTGGAGGTCCGAGGACGTTCCCGCTGCACAGATTCATGCGCCAGGGCCTCCTACAGGTAATGCACGTTGATTTATTGCGCTATCTGTAATAGCACCCGAGATATCACCAGATCTATATTGGATTTTCCCCTGACCCTGAGTGTCCGGCCCCATGAGACTGTGGTTTTCTCGGCCCCTGGATGTCCGAGGACGTTCCCGCTGCACAGATTCATGCGCCAGGGCCTCCTACAGGTAATGCACTTTGATTTATTGCGCTATCTGTAATAGGACCCGAGATATCACCAGATATATATTGGATTTTTCCCTGACCCTGAGTGTCCGGCCCCATGAGAAGGTGGTTGTCTCGGCCCCTGGTGGTCCGAGGTCGTTCCCGTTGCACAGATTCATGCGCCAGGGCCTCCTACAGACAATGCACTTTGATTTATTGCGCTGTCTGTAATAGCACCCGAGATATCACCAGATTTATATTGGATTTTACCCTGACCCTGAGTGTCCTGCCCCATGAGACTGTGGTTTTTTCGGCCCCTGGTGGTCCGAGGTCTTTCCCGCTGCACAGATTCATGAGCCAGGGCCTCCTGCAGACAATTCACTTTGGTTTATTGCGCTATCTCTAATAGCACCCGAGATATCACCAGATATATATTGGATTTTACCCTGACCCTGAGTGTCCGGCCCCATGAGACGGTCGTTGTCTCGGCCCCTGGAGGTCCGAGGACGTTCCCGCTGCACAGATTCATGCGCCAGGGCCTCCTACAGGTAATGCACTTTGATTTATTGCGCTATCTGTAATAGCACCCGAGATATCACCAGATATATATTGGATTTTTCCCTGACCCTGAGAGTCCGGCCCCATGAGAAGGTGGTTGTCTCATCCCTGGAGGTCCGAGGTCGTTCCCGCTGCACAGATTCATGCTCCAGGGCCTCCTACAGACAATGCACTTTGATTTATTGCGGTATCTGTAATAGCACCCGAGATATCACCATATATATATTGGATTTTCCCCTGACCCTGAGTGTCCGGCCCCATGAGACTGTGGTTTTCTCGGCCCCTGGTCGTCCGAGGTCGTTCCCGCAGAACAGATTCATGCGCCAGGGCCTCCTACAGACAATGCACTTTGATTTATTGCGCTATCTGTAATAGCACCCGAGATATCACCAGATATATATTGGATTTTACCCTGACCCTGAGTGTCCGGCCCCATGAGACTGTGGTTTTCTCGGCCCCTGGTCGTCCGAGGTCGTTCCCGCAGAACAGATTCATGCGCCAGGGCCTCCTACAGACAATGCACTTTGATTTATTGCGCTATCTGTAATAGCACCCGAGATATCACCAGATATATATTGGATTTTACCCTGACCCTGAGTGTCCGGCCCCATGAGACGGTCGTTGTCTCGGCCCCTGGAGGTCCGAGGACGTTCCCGCTGCACAGATTCATGCGCCAGGGCCTCCTACAGGTAATGCACTTTGATTTATTGCGCTATCTGTAATAGCACCCGAGATATCACCAGATCTATATTGGATTTTCCCCTGACCCTGAGTGTCCGGCCCCATGAGACTGTGGTTTTCTCGGCCCCTGGAGGAGCGAGGACGTTCCCGCTGCACAGGTTCATGCGCCAGGGCCTCCTGCAGATAATTCACTTTGGTTTATTGCGCTATCTCTAATAGCACCCGAGATATCACCAGATATATATTGGATTTTTCCCTGACCCTGAGTGAACGGCCCCATGAGACTGTGGTTTTCTCGGCCCCTGGTGGTCCGAGGTCGTTCCCGCTGCACAGGTTCATGCGCCAGGGTCTCCTACAGACAATGCACTTTGACTTATTGCGCTATCTGTAATAGCACCCGAGATATCACCACCTATATATTGGATTTTTCCCTGACCCTGAGTGTCCGGCCCCATGAGACGGTCGTTTTCTCGGCCCCTGGTGGTCCGAGGTCGTTCCCGCTGCACAGATTCATGCGCCAGGGCCTCCTACAGACAATGCACCTTGATTTATTGCGCTATCTCTAATAGCACCCGAGATATCACCAGGTATATATTGGATTTTCCCCTGACCATGAGTGTCCGGCCCCATGAGACTGTGGTTTTCTCGGCCCCTGGTGGTCCGAGGTCGTTCCCGTTGCACAGATTCATGCGCCAGGGCCTCCTACAGACAGTGCACTTTGATTTATTGCGCTATCTGTAATAGCACCCGAGATATCACCAGATTTATATTGGATTTTACCCTGACCCTGAGTGTCCGGCCCCATGAGACTGTGGTTTTTTCGGCCCCTGGTGGTCCGAGGTCGTTCCCGCTGCACAGATTCATGCGCCAGGGCCTCCTGCAGACAATTCACTTTGGTTTATTGCGCTATCTCTAATAGCACCCGAGATATCACCAGATATATATTGGATTTTACCCTGACCCTGAGTGTCCGGCCCCATGAGACGGTCGTTGTCTCGGCCCCTGGAGGTCCGAGGACGTTCCCGCTGCACAGATTCATGCGCCAGGGCCTCCTACAGACAATGCACTTTGGTTTATTGCGCTATCTCTAATAGCACCCGAGATATCACCAGATATATATTGGATTTTCCCCTGACCCTGAGTGTCCGGCCCCATGAGACTGTGGTTTTCTCGGCCCCTGGTGGTCCGAGGTCGTTCCCGCTGCACAGATTCATGCGCCAGGGCCTCCTACAGACAATGCACTTTGATTTATTGCGCTATCTGTAATAGCACCCGAGATATCACCAGATATATATTGGATTTTCCCCTGACCCTGAGTGTCCTGCCCCATGAGACTGTGGTTTTTTCGGCCCCTGGTGGTCCGAGGTCTTTCCCGCTGCACAGATTCATGAGCCAGGGCCTCCTGCAGACAATTCACTTTGGTTTATTGCGCTATCTCTAATAGCACCCGAGATATCACCAGATATATATTGGATTTTACCCTGACCCTGAGTGTCCGGCCCCATGAGACGGTCGTTGTCTCGGCCCCTGGAGGTCCGAGGACGTTCCCGCTGCACAGATTCATGCGCCAGGGCCTCCTACAGGTAATGCACTTTGATTTATTGCGCTATCTGTAATAGCACCCGAGATATCACCAGATATATATTGGATTTTTCCCTGACCCTGAGAGTCCGGCCCCATGAGAAGGTGGTTGTCTCATCCCTGGAGGTCCGAGGTCGTTCCCGCTGCACAGATTCATGCTCCAGGGCCTCCTACAGACAATGCACTTTGATTTATTGCGCTATCTGTAATAGCAATCGAGATATCACCAGATATATATTGGATTTTTCACTGACCCTGAGTGTCCGGCCCCATGAGGCGGTCGTTTTCTCGGCCCCTGGTGGTCCGAGGTCGTTCCCGCTGCACAGGTTCATGCGCCAGGGTCTCCTACAGACAATGCACTTTGATTTATTGCGGTATCTGTAATAGCACCCGAGATATCACCATATATATATTGGATTTTCCCCTGACCCTGAGTGTCCGGCCCCATGTGACTGTGGTTTTCTCGGCCCCTGGTCGTCCGAGGTCGTTCCCGCAGAACAGATTCATGCGCCAGGGCCTCCTACAGACAATGCACTTTGATTTATTGCGCTATCTGTAATAGCACCCGAGATATCACCAGATATATATTGGATTTTACCCTGACCCTGAGTGTCCGGCCCCATGAGACGGTCGTTGTCTCGGCCCCTGGAGGTCCGAGGACGTTCCCGCTGCACAGATTCATGCGCCAGGGCCTCCTACAGGTAATGCACTTTGATTTATTGCGCTATCTGTAATAGCACCCGAGATATCACCAGATCTATATTGGATTTTCCCCTGACCCTGAGTGTCCGGCCCCATGAGACTGTGGTTTTCTCGGCCCCTGGAGGAGCGAGGACGTTCCCGCTGCACAGGTTCATGCGCCAGGGCCTCCTGCAGATAATTCACTTTGGTTTATTGCGCTATCTCTAATAGCACCCGAGATATCACCAGATATATATTGGATTTTTCCCTGACCCTGAGTGAACGGCCCCATGAGACTGTGGTTTTCTCGGCCCCTGGTGGTCCGAGGTCGTTCCCGCTGCACAGGTTCATGCGCCAGGGTCTCCTACAGACAATGCACTTTGACTTATTGCGCTATCTGTAATAGCAACCGAGATATCACCTTATATATATTGGATTTTCCCCTGACCCTGAGTGTCCGGCCCCATGAGACTGTGGTTTTCTCGGCCCCTGGTGTTCCGAGGTCGTCCGAGCTGCACAGATTCATGCGCCAGGGCCTCCTACAGACAATGCACTTTGATTTATTGTGCTATCTGTAATAGTACCCGAGATATCACCAGATATATATTGGATTTTTCCCTGACCCTGAGTGTCCGGCCCCATGAGACGGTGGTTTTCTCGGCCCCTGGTGGTCGGAGGTAGTTCCCGCTGTCCAGATTCATGCGCCAGGGCCTCCTACAGACAATGCACTTTGATTTATTGCGCTATCTGTAATAGCACCCGAGATATCACCAGATATATATTGGATTATTCCCTGAACCTGAGTGTCCGGCCCCATGAGCCGGTGGTTTTCTCGGCCCGTGGTGGTCCGAGGTCGTTCCCGCTGCACAGATTCATGCGCCAGGGCCTCCTGCAGATAATTCACTTTGGTTTATTGCGCTATCTCTAATAGCACCCGATATATCATCAGATATACATTGGATTTTCCCCTGACCCTGAGTGTCCGGCCCCATGAGACTGTGGTTTTCTCGGCCCCTGGTCGTCCGAGGTCGTTCCCGCTGCACAGATTCATGCGCCAGGGCCTCCTACAGACAATGCACTTTGATTTATTGCGCTATCTGTAATAGCACCCGAGATATCACCAGATCTATATTGGATTTTCCCCTGACCCTGAGTATCCGGCCCCATGAGACTGTGGTTTTCTCGGCCCCTGGTGGTCCGAGGTCGTTCCCGTTGCACAGATTCATGCGCCAGGGCCACCTGCAGATAATTCACTTTGGTTTATTGCGCTATCTCTAATAGCACCCGAGATATCACCAGATATATATTGGATTTTCCCCTGACCCTGAGTGTCCGGCCCCATGAGACTGTGGTTTTCTCGGCCCCTGGAGGTCCGAGAACGTTCCCGCTGCACAGGTTCATGCGCCAGGGTCTCCTACAGACAATGCACTTTGATTTATTGCGCTATCTGTAATAGCACCCGAGATATCACCAGATATATATTGGATTTTTCACTGACCCTGAGTGTCCTGCCCAATGAGACTGTGGTTTTCTCGGCCCCTGGTGGTCCGAGGCTGATCCCGCTGTACAGATTCATGCGCCAGGGCCTCCTACAGACAATGCACTTTGATTTATTGCGCTATCTGTAATAGCAGCCGAGATATCACCAGATATATATTGGATTTTACCCTGACCCTGAGTGTCCGGCCCTATGTGACGGTGGTTGTCTCGGCCCCTGGAGGTCCGAGGTCGTTCCCGCTGCACAGATTCATGCGCCAGGGCCTCCTGCAGATAATTCACTTTGGTTTATTGCGCTATCTCTGATAGCACCCGAGATATCACCAGATATATATTGGATTTTCCCCTGACCCTGAGTGTCCGGCCCTATGAGACTGTGGTTTTCTCGGCCCCTGGTGGTCCGAGGTCGTTCCCGCTGCACAGATTCATGCGCCAGGGCCTCCTACAGACAATGCACTTTGATTTATTGCGCTATCTGTAATAGCACCCGAGATATCACCGGATATATATTGGATTTTTCCCAGACCCTGAGTGTCCGGCCCCATGAGACGGTGGTTGTCTCGGCCTCTGGTGGTCCGGGGTCGTTCCCGCTGCACAGATTCATGCGCCAGGGCCTCCTACAGACAATGCACTTTGATTTATTGCGCTATCTGTAATAGCACCCGATTTATCACCAGATCTATATTGGATTTTCCCCTGACCCTGAGTGTCCGGCCCCATGAGACTGTGGTTTTCTCGGCCCCTTGTGGTCCGAGGTCGTTCCCGTTGCACAGATTCATGCGCCAGGGCCTCCTGCAGGTAATGCACTTTGATTTATTGCGCTATCTGTAATAGCACCCGAGATATCTCCAGATCTATATTGGATTTTCCCCTGACCCTGAGAGTCCGGCCCAATGAGACTGTGGTTTTCTCGGCCCCTGGAGGTCCGAGGACGTTCCCGCTGCACAGATTCATGCGCCAGGGCCTCCTACAGGTAATGCACTTTGATTTATTGCGCTATCTGTAATAGCACCCGAGATATCACCAGATATATATTGGATTTTTCCCTGACCCTGAGTGTCCGGCCCCATGAGAAGGTGGTTGTCTCGCCCCTGGTGCTCCGAGGTCGTTCCCGCTGCACAGATTCATGCGCCAGGGCCTCCAAAGACAATGCACTTTGATTTATTGCGCTATCTGTAATAGCACCCGAGATATCACCAGATATATATTGGATTTTACCCTGACCCTGAGTGTCCGGCCCCATGAGACGGTCGTTGTCTCGGCCCCTGGAGGTCCGAGGACGTTCCCGCTGCACAGATTCATGCGCCAGGGCCTCCTACAGACAATGCACTTTGGTTTAATGCGCTATCTCTAATAGCACCCGAGATATCAGCAGATATATATTGGATTTTTTACTGACAGTGAGTGTCCGACCCCATGAGACGGTCGTTTTCTCGGCCCCTGGTGGTCCGAGGTCGTTCCCGCTGCACAGATTCATGCGCCAGGGCCTCCTGCAGATAATTCACTTTGGTTTATTGCGCTATCTCTAATAGCACCCGAGATATCACCAGATATATATTGGATTTTTTCCTGACCCTGAGTGAACGGCCCCATGAGACTGTGGTATTCTCGGCCCCTGGTTTTCCGAGGTCGTTCCCGCTGCACAGGTTCATGCGCCAGGGTCTCCTACAGACAATGCACTTTCATTTATTGCGCTATCTGTAATAGCACCCGAGATATCACCACCTATATATTGGATTTTTCCCTGACCCTGAGCGTCCGGCCCCATGAGACGGTCGTTTTCTCGGCCCCTGGTGGTCCGAGGTCGTTCCCGCTGCACAGGTTCATGCGCCAGGGTCTCCTACAGACAATGCACTTTGATTTATTGCGGTATCTGTAATAGCACCCGAGATATCACCATATATATATTGGATTTTCTCCTGACCCTGAGGGTCCGGCCCCATGAGACTGTGGTTTTCTCGGCCCCTGGTGGTCCGAGGTCGTTCCCGTTGCACAGATTCATGCGCCAGGGCCTCCTGCAGATAATTCACTTTGGTTTATTGCGCTATCTCTAATAGCACCCGAGATATCACCAGATATATATTGGATTTTCCCCTGACCCTGAGTGTCCGGCCCCATGAGACTGTGGTTTTCTCGGCCCCTGGTCGTCCGAGGTCGTTCCCGCTGAACAGATTCATGCGCCAGGGCCTCCTACAGACAATGCACTTTGATTTATTGCGCTATCTGTAATAGCACCCGAGATATCACCAGATATATATTGGATTTTACCCTGACCCTGAGTGACCGGCCCCATGAGACGGTCGTTGTCTCGGCCCCTGGAGGTCCGAGGACGTTCCCGCTGCACAGATTCATGCGCCAGGGCCTCCTACAGGTAATGCACTTTGATTTATTGCGCTATCTGTAATAGCACCCGAGATATCACCAGATATATATTGGATTTTACCCTGACCCTGAGTGTCCGGCCCCATGAGACTGTGGTTTTTTCGGCCCCTGGTGGTCCGAGGTCGTTCCCCCTGCACAGATTCATGCGCCAGGGCCTCCTGCAGACAATTCACTTTGGTTTATTGCGCTATCTCTAATAGCACCCGAGATATCACCAGATATATATTGGATTTTACCCTGACCCTGAGTGTCCGGCCCCATGAGACGGTCGTTGTCTCGGCCCCTGGAGGTCCGAGGACGTTCCCGCTGCACAGATTCATGCGCCAGGGCCTCCTACAGGTAATGCACTTTGATTTATTGCGCTATCTGTAATAGCACCCGAGATATCACCAGATCTATATTGGATTTATCCCTGACCCTGAGTGTCCGGCCCCATGAGAAGGTGGTTGTCTCATCCCTGGAGGTCCGAGGTCGTTCCCGTTGCACAGATTCATGCGCCAGGGCCTCCTACAGACAATGCACTTTGATTTATTGCGCTATCTGTAATAGCAATCGAGATATCACCAGATATATATTGGATTTTCCCCCGCCCCTGAGTGTCCGGCCCCATGAGACTGTGGTTTTCTCGGCCCCTGGTGCTCCGAGGTCGTTCCCGTTGCACAGATTCATGCGCCAGGGCCTCCTACAGACAATGCACTTTGATTTATTGCGCTATCTGTAATAGCACCCGAGATATCACCAGATTTATATTGGATTTTACCCTGACCCTGAGTGTCCTGCCCCATGAGACTGTGGTTTTTTCGGCCCCTGGTGGTCCGAGGTCTTTCCCGCTGCACAGATTCATGAGCCAGGGCCTCCTGCAGACAATTCACTTTGGTTTATTGCGCTATCTCTAATAGCACCCGAGATATCACCAGATATATATTGGATTTTACCCTGACCCTGAGTGTCCGGCCCCATGAGACGGTCGTTGTCTCGGCCCCTGGAGGTCCGAGGACGTTCCCGCTGCACAGATTCATGCGCCAGGGCCTCCTACAGGTAATGCACTTTGATTTATTGCGCTATCTGTAATAGCACCCGAGATATCACCAGATATATATTGGATTTTTCCCTGACCCTGAGAGTCCGGCCCCATGAGAAGGTGGTTGTCTCATCCCTGGAGGTCCGAGGTTGTTCCCGCTGCACAGATTCATGCTCCAGGGCCTCCTACAGACAATGCACTTTGATTTATTGCGCTATCTGTAATAGCAATCGAGATATCACCAGATATATATTGGATTTTTCACTGACCCTGAGTGTCCGGCCCCATGAGGCGGTCGTTTTCTCGGCCCCTGGAGGTCCGAGGACGTTCCCGCTGCACAGATTCATGCGCCAGGGCCTCCTACAGACAATGCACTTTGGTTTAATGCGCTATCTCTAATAGCACCCGAGATATCAGCAGATATATATTGGATTTTTCACTGACAGTGAGTGTCCGGCCCCATGAGACGGTCGTTTTCTCGGCCCCTGGTGGTCCGAGGTCGTTCCCGCTGCACAGATTCATGCGCCAGGGCCTCCTGCAGATAATTCACTTTGGTTTATTGCGCTATCTCTAATAGCACCCGAGATATCACCAGATATATATTGGATTTTTCCCTGACCCTGAGTGAACGGCCCCATGAGACTGTGGTATTCTCGGCCCCTGGTTTTCCGAGGTCGTTCCCGCTGCACAGGTTCATGCGCCAGGGTCTCCTACAGACAATGCACTTTCATTTATTGCGCTATCTGTAATAGCACCCGAGATATCACCACCTATATATTGGATTTTTCCCTGACCCTGAGCGTCCGGCCCCATGAGACGGTCGTTTTCTCGGCCCCTGGTGGTCCGAGGTCGTTCCCGCTGCACAGGCTCATGCGCCAGGGTCTCCTACAGACAATGCACTTTGATTTATTGCGGTATCTGTAATAGCACCCGAGATATCACCATATATATATTGGATTTTCTCCTGACCCTGAGGGTCCGGCCCCATGAGACTGTGGTTTTCTCGGCCCCTGGTGGTCCGAGGTCGTTCCCGTTGCACAGATTCATGCGCCAGGGCCTCCTGCAGATAATTCACTTTGGTTTATTGCGCTATCTCTAATAGCACCCGAGATATCACCAGATATATATTGGATTTTCCCCTGACCCTGAGTGTCCGGCCCCATGAGACTGTGGTTTTCTCGGCCCCTGGTCGTCCGAGGTCGTTCCCGCTGAACAGATTCATGCGCCAGGGCCTCCTACAGACAATGCACTTTGATTTATTGCGCTATCTGTAATAGCACCCGAGATATCACCAGATATATATTGGATTTTACCCTGACCCTGAGTGACCGGCCCCATGAGACGGTCGTTGTCTCGGCCCCTGGAGGTCCGAGGACGTTCCCGCTGCACAGATTCATGCGCCAGGGCCTCCTACAGGTAATGCACTTTGATTTATTGCGCTATCTGTAATAGCACCCGAGATATCACCAGATATATATTGGATTTTACCCTGACCCTGAGTGTCCGGCCCCATGAGACTGTGGTTTTTTCGGCCCCTGGTGGTCCGAGGTCGTTCCCCCTGCACAGATTCATGCGCCAGGGCCTCCTGCAGACAATTCACTTTGGTTTATTGCGCTATCTCTAATAGCACCCGAGATATCACCAGATATATATTGGATTTTACCCTGACCCTGAGTGTCCGGCCCCATGAGACGGTCGTTGTCTCGGCCCCTGGAGGTCCGAGGACGTTCCCGCTGCACAGATTCATGCGCCAGGGCCTCCTACAGGTAATGCACTTGGATTTATTGCGCTATCTGTAATAGCACCCGAGATATCACCAGATCTATATTGGATTTATCCCTGACCCTGAGTGTCCGGCCCCATGAGAAGGTGGTTGTCTCATCCCTGGAGGTCCGAGGTCGTTCCCGCTGCACAGATTCATGCGCCAGGGCCTCCTACAGACAATGCACTTTGATTTATTGCGCTATCTGTAATAGCAATCGAGATATCACCAGATATATATTGGATTTTCCCCCGACCCTGAGTGTCCGGCCCCATGAGACTGTGGTTTTCTCGGCCCCTGGTGCTCCGAGGTCGTTCCCGTTGCACAGATTCATGCGCCAGGGCCTCCTACAGACAATGCACTTTGATTTATTGCGCTATCTGTAATAGCACCCGAGATATCACCAGATTTATATTGGATTTTACCCTGACCCTGAGTGTCCTGCCCCATGAGACTGTGGTTTTTTCGGCCCCTGGTGGTCCGAGGTCTTTCCCGCTGCACAGATTCATGAGCCAGGGCCTCCTGCAGACAATTCACTTTGGTTTATTGCGCTATCTCTAATAGCACCCGAGATATCACCAGATATATATTGGATTTTACCCTGACCCTGAGTGTCCGGCCCCATGAGACGGTCGTTGTCTCGGCCCCTGGAGGTCCGAGGACGTTCCCGCTGCACAGATTCATGCGCCAGGGCCTCCTACAGGTAATGCACTTTGATTTATTGCGCTATCTGTAATAGCACCCGAGATATCACCAGATATATATTGGATTTTTCCCTGACCCTGAGAGTCCGGCCCCATGAGAAGGTGGTTGTCTCATCCCTGGAGGTCCGAGGTTGTTCCCGCTGCACAGATTCATGCTCCAGGGCCTCCTACAGACAATGCACTTTGATTTATTGCGCTATCTGTAATAGCAATCGAGATATCACCAGATATATATTGGATTTTTCACTGACCCTGAGTGTCCGGCCCCATGAGGCGGTCGTTTTCTCGGCCCCTGGTGGTCCGAGGTCGTTCCCGCTGCACAGGTTCATGCGCCAGGGTCTCCTACAGACAATGCACTTTGATTTATTGCGGTATCTGTAATAGCACCCGAGATATCACCATATATATATTGGATTTTCCCCTGACCCTGAGTGTCCGGCCCCATGAGACTGCGGTTTTCTCGGCCCCTGGAGGTCCGAGGACGTTCCCGCTGCACAGATTCATGCGCCAGGGCCTCCTACAGACAATGCACTTTGATTTATTGCGCTATCTGTAATAGGACCCGAGATATCACCAGATATATATTGGATTTTTCCCTGACCCTGAGTGTCCGGCCCCATGAGAAGGTGGTTGTCTCGCCCCCTGGAGGTCCGAGGACGTTCCCGCTGCACAGATTCATGCGCCAGGGCCTCCTACAGGTAATGCACTTTGATTTATTGCGCTATCTGTAATAGCACCCGAGATATCAGCAGATATATATTGGATTTTTCACTGACCCTGAGTGTCCGGCCCCATGAGACGGTAGTTTTCTCGGCCCCTGGTGGTCCGAGGTCGTTCCCGCTGCACAGATTCATGCGCCAGGGCCTCCTGCAGATAATTCACTTTGGTTTATTGCGCTATCTCTAATAGCACCCGAGATATCACCAGATATATATTGGATTTTCCCCTGACCCTGAGTGTCCGGCCCCATGAGACTGCGGTTTTCTCGGCCCCTGGAGGTCCGAGGACGTTCCCGCTGCACAGATTCATGCGCCAGGGCCTCCTACAGACAATGCACTTTGATTTATTGCGCTATCTGTAATAGGACCCGAGATATCACCAGATATATATTGGATTTTTCCCTGACCCTGAGTGTCCGGCCCCATGAGAAGGTGGTTGTCTCGCCCCCTGGAGGTCCGAGGACGTTCCCGCTGCACAGATTCATGCGCCAGGGCCTCCTACAGGTAATGCACTTTGATTTATTGCGCTATCTGTAATAGCACCCGAGATATCAGCAGATATATATTGGATTTTTCACTGACCCTGAGTGTCCGGCCCCATGAGACGGTAGTTTTCTCGGCCCCTGGTGGTCCGAGGTCGTTCCCGCTGCACAGATTCATGCGCCAGGGCCTCCTGCAGATAATTCACTTTGGTTTATTGCGCTATCTCTAATAGCACCCGAGATATCACCAGATATATATTGGATTTTCCCCTGACCCTGAGTGTCCGGCCCCATGAGACTGTGGTTTTTTCGGCCCCTGGCGGTCCGAGGTCGTTCCCGCTGCACAGATTCATGCGTCAGGGTCTCCTACAGACAATGCACTTTGATTTATTGCGCTATCTGTAATAGCACCCGAGATATCACCACATATATATTGGATTTTCCCCTGACCCTGAGTGTCCGGCCCCATGAGACTGTGGTTTTCTCGGCCCCTGGTGGTCCGAGGTCGTTCCCGCTGCACAGATTCATGCGCCAGGGCCTCCTACAGACAATGCACTTTGATTTATTGCGCTATCTGTAATAGCACCCGAGATATCACCAGATATATATTGGATTTTTCACTGACCCTGGGTGTCCGGCCCCATGAGCCGGTGGTTTTCTCGGCCCGTGGTGGTCCGAGGTCGTTCCCGCTGCACAGATTCATGCGCCAGGGCCTCCTGCAGATAATTCACTTTGGTTTATTGCGCTATCTCTAATAGCACCCGATATATCATCAGATATACATTGGATTTTCCCCTGACCCTGAGTGTCCGGCCCCATGAGACTGCGGTTTTTTCGGCCCCTGGTGGTCCGAGGTCGTTCCCGCTGCACAGATTCATGCGCCAGGGCCTCCTACAGACAATGCACTTTGATTTATTGCGCTATCTGTAATAGCACCCGAGATATCAGCAGATATATATTGGATTTTTCACTGATCCTGAGTGACCGGCCCCATGAGACGGTAGTTTTCTCGGCCCCTGGTGGTCCGAGGTCGTTCCCGCTGCACAGATTCATGCGCCAGGGCCTCCTGCAGATAATTCACTTTGGTTTATTGCGCTATCTCTAATAGCACCCGAGATATCACCAGATATATATTGGATTTTCCCCTGACCCTGAGTGTCCGGCCCCATGAGACTGTGGTTTTCTCGGCCCCTGGTGGTCCGAGGTCGTTCCCGCTGCACAGGTTCATGCGCCAGGGTCTCCTACAGACAATGCACATTGATTTATTGCGCTATCTGTAATAGCACCCGAGATATCACCACATATATATTGGATTTTTCACTGACCCTGAGTGTCCGGCCCCATGAGACGGTGGTTTTCTCGGTCCCTGGTGTTCCAAGGTCGTTCCCGCTGCACAGATTCATGCGCCAGGGCCTCCTACAGACAATGCACTTTGATTTATTGCGCTATCTGTAATAGCACCCGAGATATCACCAGATATATATTGGATTTTTCACTGACCCTGAGTGTCCGGCCCCATGAGGCGGTCGTTTTCTCGGTCCCTGGTAGTCCAAGGTCGTTCCCGCTGCACAGATTCATGCGCCAGGGCCTCCTACAGACAATGCACTTTGATTTATTGCGCTATCTGTAATAGCACCCGAGATATCACCAGATATATATTGGATTTTACACTGACCCTGAGTGTCCGGCCCCATGAGACTGTGGTTTTTTCGGCCCCTGTCGGTCCGAGGTCGTTCCCGCTGCACAGATTCATGCGCCAGGGCCTCCTGCAGATAATTCACTTTGGTTTATTGCGCTACCTCTAATAGCACCCGAGATATCACCAGATATATATTGGATTTTCCCCTGACCCTGAGTGTCCGGCCCCATGAGACTGTGGTTTTCTCGGCCCCTGGTGGTCCGAGGTCGTTCCCGCTGCACAGATTCATGCGCCAGGGCCTCCTACAGACAATGCACTTTGATTTATTGCTCTATCTGTAATAGCACCCGAGATATCAGCAGATATATATTGGATTTTTCACTGACCCTGAGTGTCCGGCCCCATGAGACGGTCGTTTTCTCGGCCCCTGGTGGTCCGAGGTCGTTCCCGCTGCACAGATTCATGCGCCAGGGCCTCCTACAGACAATGCACTTTGATTTATTGCGCTATCTGTAATAGCACCCGGGATATCACCAGATATATATTGGATTTTACCCTGACCCTGAGTGTCCGGCCCCATGAGACTGTGGTTTTTTCGGCCCCTGGCGGTCCGAGGTCGTTCCCGCTGCACAGATTCATGCGCCAGGGCCTCCTGCAGATAATTCACTTTGGTTTATTGTGCTACCTCTAATAGCACCCGAGATATCACCAGATATATATTGGATTTTCCCCTGACCCTGAGTGTCCGGCCCCATGAGACTGTGGTTTTCTCGGCCCCTGGTTGTCCGAGGTCGTTCCCGCTGCACAGATTCATGCGCCAGGGCCTCCTACAGACAATGCACTTTGATTTATTGCGCTATCTGTAATAGCACCCGAGATATCACCAGATATATATTGGATTTTACCCTGACCCTGAGTGTCCGGCCCCATGAGACTGTGGTTTTCTCGGCCCCTGGTGGTCCGAGGTCGTTCCCGCTGCACAGATTCAAGCGCCAGGGCCTACTACAGACAATGCACTTTGATTTATTGCGCTATCTGTAATAGCACCCGAGATATCACCAGATATATATTGTATTTTACCCTGACCCTGAGTGTCCGGCCCCATGAGACTGCGGTTTTTTCGGCCCCTGGTGGTCCGAGGTCGTTCCCGCTGCACAGGTTCATGCGCCAGGGCCTCCTACAGACAATGCACTTTGATTTATTGCGCTATCTGTAATAGCACCCGAGATATCAGCAGATATATATTGGATTTTTCACTGATCCTGAGTGACCGGCCCCATGAGACGGTAGTTTTCTCGGCCCCTGGTGGTCCGAGGTCGTTCCCGCTGCACAGATTCATGCGCCAGGGCCTCCTGCAGATAATGCACTTTGATTTATTGCGCTATCTGTAATAGCACCCGAGATATCAGCAGATATATATTGGATTTTTCACTGACCCTGAGTGTCCGGCCCCATGAGACTGTGGTTTTCTCGGCCCCTGGTGGTCCGAGGTCGTTCCCGCTGCACAGGTTCATGCGCCAGGGTCTCCTACAGACAATGCACATTGATTTATTGCGCTATCTCTAATAGCACCCGAGATATCACCAGATATATATTGGATTTTCCCCTGACCCTGAGTGTCCGGCCCCATGAGACTGTGGTTTTCTCGGCCCCTGGTGGTCCGAGGTAGTTCCCGCTGCACAGATTCATGCGCCAGGGCCTCCTGCAGATAATTCACTTTGGTTTATTGTGCTATCTCTAATAGCACCCGAGATATCACCAGATATATATTGGATTTTACCCTGACCCTGAGTGTCCGGCCCCATGAGACTGTGCTTTTCTCGGCCCCTGGTGGTCCGAGGTCGTTCCCGCTGCACAGATTCATGCGCCAGTGTCTCCTACAGGTAATGCACTATGATTTATTGCGCTATCTGTAATAGCACCCGAGATATCACCAGATATATATTGCATTTTACCCTGACCCTGAGTGTCCGGCCCCATGAGACGGTCGTTGTCTCGGCCCCTGTAGGTCCGAGGACGTTCCCGTTGCACAGATTCATGCGCCAGTGCCTCCTACAGGTAATGCACTATGATTTATTGCGCTACCTGTAATAGCACCCGAGATATCACCAGATCTATATTGGATTTTCCCCTGACCCTGAGTGTCCGGCCCCATGAGACTGTGGTTTTCTCGGCCCCTGGTGGTCCGAGGTCGTTCCCGTTGCACAGATTTATGCGCCAGGGCCTCCTGCAGATAATTCACTTTGGTTTATTGCGCTATCTGTAATAGCACCCGAGATATCACCAGATATATATTGGATTTTCCCCTGACCCTGAGTGTCCGGCCCCATGAGACTGTGGTTTTCTCGGCCCCTGGTCGTCCGAGGTCGTTCCCGCTACACAGATTCATGCGCCAGGGCCTCATACAGACAATGCACTTTGATTTATTACGCTATCGGTAATAGCAGCCGAGATATCACCAGATATATATTGGATTTTCCCCTGACCCTGAGTGTCCGGCCCCATGAGACGGTCGTTGTCTCGGCCCCTGGAGGTCCGAGGACGTTGCCGCTGCACAGATTCATGCGCCAGGGCCTCCTACAGGTAATGCACTTTGATTTATTGCGCTATCTGTAATATCACCGGAGATATCACCAGATATATATTGGATTTTCCCCTGACCCTGAGTGTCCGGCCCCATGAGACTGTGGTTTTCTCGGTCCCTGGTGTTCCGAGATCGTTCCCGCTGCACAGATTCATGCGCCAGGGCCTCCTACAGACAATGCACTTTGATTTATTGCGCTATCTCTAATAGCACCCGAGATATCACCAGATATATATTGGATTTTCCCCTGACCCTGAGTGTCCGGCCCCATGAGACTGTGGTTTTCTCGGCCCCTGGTGGTCCGAGGTCGTTCCCGTTGCACAGATTCATGCGCCAGGGCCTCCTGCAGATAATTCACTTTGGTTTATTGGGCTGTCTCTAATAGCACCCGAGATATCAGCAGATATATATTGGATTTTTCACTGACCCTGAGTGACCGGCCCCATGAGACGGTAGTTTTCTCGGCCCCTTGTGGTCCGAGGTCGTTCCCGCTGCACAGATTCATGCGCCAGGGCCTCCTGCAGAAAATTCACTTTGGTTTATTGCGCTATCTGTAATAGCACCCGAGATATCACCAGATATATATTGGATTTTACCCTGACCCTGAGTGTCCGGCCCCATGAGACGGTCGTTGTCTCGGCCCCTGGAGGTCCGAGGACGTTCCCGCTGCACAGATTCATGCGCCAGGGCCTCCTGCAGATAATTCACTTTGGTTTATTGCGCTATCTCTAATAGCACCCGAGATATCACCAGATATATATTGGATTTTTCACTGACCCTGAGGGTCCGGCCCAATGAGGCGGTCGTTTTCTCGGCCCCTGGTGGTCCGAGGTCGTTCCCGCTGCACAGATTCATGCGCCAGGGCCTCCTACAGACAATGCACTTTGATTTATTGCGCTATCTGTTATAGCACCCGAGATATCAGCAGATATATATTGGATTTTCCCCTGACCCTGAGTGTCCGGCCCCATGAGACTGTGGTTTTCTCGGCCCCTGGTCGTCCGAGGTCGTTCCCGCTACACAGATTCATGCGCCAGGGCCTCATACAGACAATGCACTTTGATTTATTACGCTATCGGTAATAGCAGCCGAGATATCACCAGATATATATTGGATTTTCCCCTGACCCTGAGTGTCCGGCCCCATGAGACTGTGGTTTTCTCGGCCCCTGGTGGTCCGAGGTCGTTCCCGCTGCACAGATTCATGCGCCAGGGCCTCCTACAGAAAATGCACTTTGATTTATTGCGCTATCGGTAATAGCAGCCGAGATATCACCAGATATATATTGGATTTTTCACTGACCCTGAGTGTCCGGCCCCATGAGACGGTCGTTTTCTCGGCCCCTGGTGGTCCGAGGTCGTTGCCGCTGCACAGATTCATGCGCCATGGCCTCCTGCAGATAATTCAATTTGGTTTATTGCGCTATCTGTAATAGCACCCGAGATATCACCAGATATATATTGGATTTTACCCTGACCCTGAGTGTCCGGCCCCATGAGACTGTGGTTTTTTCGGCCCCTGGTGGTCCGAGGTCGTTCCCGCTGCACAGATTCATGCGCCAGGGCCTCCTACAAACAATTCACTTTGATTTATTGCGCTATCTGTAATAGCACCCGAGATATCAGCAGATATATATTGGATTTTTCACTGACCCTGAGTGTCCGGCCCCATGAGACGGTCGTTGTCTCGGCCCCTGGAGGTCCGAGGACGTTCCCGCTGCACAGATTCATGCGCCAGGGCCTCCTACAGGTAATGCACTTTGATTTATTGCGCTATCTGTAATATCACCGGAGATATCACCAGATATATATTGGATTTTCCCCTGACCCTGAGTGTCCGGCCCCATGAGACTGTGGTTTTCTCGGTCCCTGGTGTTCCGAGATCGTTCCCGCTGCACAGATTCATGCGCCAGGGCCTCCTACAGACAATGCACTTTGATTTATTGCGCTATCTCTAATAGCACCCGAGATATCACCAGATATATATTGGATTTTCCCCTGACCCTGAGTGTCCGGCCCCATGAGACTGTGGTTTTCTCGGCCCCTGGTGGTCCGAGGTCGTTCCCGTTGCACAGATTCATGCGCCAGGGCCTCCTGCAGATAATTCACTTTGGTTTATTGGGCTGTCTCTAATAGCACCCGAGATATCAGCAGATATATATTGGATTTTTCACTGACCCTGAGTGACCGGCCCCATGAGACGGTAGTTTTCTCGGCCCCTTGTGGTCCGAGGTCGTTCCCGCTGCACAGATTCATGCGCCAGGGCCTCCTGCAGAAAATTCACTTTGGTTTATTGCGCTATCTGTAATAGCACCCGAGATATCACCAGATATATATTGGATTTTACCCTGACCCTGAGTGTCCGGCCCCATGAGACGGTCGTTGTCTCGGCCCCTGGAGGTCCGAGGTCGTTCCCGTTGCACAGATTCATGCGCCAGGGCCTCCTGCAGATAATTCACTTTGGTTTATTGGGCTGTCTCTAATAGCACCCGAGATATCAGCAGATATATATTGGAATTTTCACTGACCCTGAGTGACCGGCCCCATGAGACGGTAGTTTTCTCGGCCCCTTGTGGTCCGAGGTCGTTCCCGCTGCACAGATTCATGCGCCAGGGCCTCCTGCAGAAAATTCACTTTGGTTTATTGCGCTATCTGTAATAGCACCCGAGATATCACCAGATATATATTGGATTTTACCCTGACCCTGAGTGTCCGGCCCCATGAGACGGTCGTTGTCTCGGCCCCTGGAGGTCCGAGGACGTTCCCGCTGCACAGATTCATGCGCCAGGGCCTCCTGCAGATAATTCACTTTGGTTTATTGCGCTATCTCTAATAGCACCCGAGATATCACCAGATATATATTGGATTTTTCACTGACCCTGAGGGTCCGGCCCAATGAGGCGGTCGTTTTCTCGGCCCCTGGTGGTCCGAGGTCGTTCCCGCTGCACAGATTCATGCGCCAGGGCCTCCTACAGACAATGCACTTTGATTTATTGCGCTATCTGTTATAGCACCCGAGATATCAGCAGATATATATTGAATTATTTACTGACCCTGAGTGTCCGGCCCCATGAGACGGTCGTTTTCTCGGCCCCTGGTGGTCCGAGGTCGTTCCCGCTGCACAGATTCATGCGCCAGGGCCTCCTGCAGATAATTCACTTTGGTTTATTGCGCTATCTCTAATAGCACCCGAGATATCACCAGATATATATTGGATTTTTCACTGACCCTGAGTGTCCGGCCCCATGTGACGGTCGTTTTCTCGGCCCCTGGTGGTCCGAGGTCGTTGCCGCTGCACAGATTCATGCGCCAGGGCCTCCTGCAGATAATTCACTTTGGTTTATTGCGCTATCTGTAATAGCACCCGAGATATCACCAGATATATATTGGATTTTACCCTGACCCTGAGTGTCCGGCCCCATGAGACTGTGGTTTTTTCGGCCCCTGGTGGTCCGAGGTCGTTCCCGCTGCACAGATTCATGCGCCAGGGCCTCCTACAAACAATTCACTTTGATTTATTGCGCTATCTGTAATAGCACCCGAGATATCAGCAGATATATATTGGATTTTTCACTGACCCTGAGTGTCCGGCCCCATGAGACTGTGGTTTTCTCGGCCCCTGGTCGTCCGAGGTCGTTCCCGCTACACAGATTCATGCGCCAGGGCGTCCTGCAGATAATTCACTGTGGTTTATTGCGCTATCTGTAATAGCACCCGAGATATCACCAGATCTATATTGGATTTTCCCCTGACCCTGAGTGTCCGGCCCCATGAGACGGTCGTTTTCTCGGCCCCTGGTGGTCCGAGGTCGTTCCCGCTACACAGGTTCATGCGCCAGTGTCTCCTACAGACAATGCACTTTGATTTATTGCGCTATCTGTAATAGCACCCGAGATATCACCACATATATATTGGATTTTTCACTGACACTGAGTGTCCGGCCCCATGAGACGGTGGTTTTCTCGGTCCCTGGTGTTCCGAGATCGTTCCCGCTGCACAGATTCATGCGCCAGGGCCTCCTACAGACAATGCACTTTGATTTATTGCGCTATCTCTAATAGCACCCGAGATATCACCAGATATATATTGGATTTTCCCCTGACCCTGAGTGTCCGGCCCCATGAGACTGTGGTTTTCTCGGCCCCTGGTGGTCCGAGGTCGTTCCCGTTGCACAGATTCATGCGCCAGGGCCTCCTGCAGATAATTCACTTTGGTTTATTGGGCTGTCTCTAATAGCACCCGAGATATCAGCAGATATATATTGGATTTTTCACTGACCCTGAGTGACCGGCCCCATGAGACGGTCGTTGTCTCGGCCCCTGGAGGTCCGAGGACGTTCCCGCTGCACAGATTCATGCGCCAGGGCCTCCTACAGGTAATGCACTTTGATTTATTGCGCTATCTGTAATAGCACCCGAGATATCACCAGATCTATATTGGATTTATCCCTGACCCTGAGTGTCCGGCCCCATGAGAAGGTGGTTGTCTCATCCCTGGAGGTCCGAGGTCGTTCCCGCTGCACAGATTCATGCGCCAGGGCCTCCTACAGACAATGCACTTTGATTTATTGCGCTATCTGTAATAGCAATCGAGATATCACCAGATATATATTGGATTTTCCCCCGCCCCTGAGTGTCCGGCCCCATGAGACTGTGGTTTTCTCGGCCCCTGGTGCTCCGAGGTCGTTCCCGTTGCACAGATTCATGCGCCAGGGCCTCCTACAGACAATGCACTTTGATTTATTGCGCTATCTGTAATAGCACCCGAGATATCACCAGATTTATATTGGATTTTACCCTGACCCTGAGTGTCCTGCCCCATGAGACTGTGGTTTTTTCGGCCCCTGGTGGTCCGAGGTCTTTCCCGCTGCACAGATTCATGAGCCAGGGCCTCCTGCAGACAATTCACTTTGGTTTATTGCGCTATCTCTAATAGCACCCGAGATATCACCAGATATATATTGGATTTTACCCTGACCCTGAGTGTCCGGCCCCATGAGACGGTCGTTGTCTCGGCCCCTGGAGGTCCGAGGACGTTCCCGCTGCACAGATTCATGCGCCAGGGCCTCCTACAGGTAATGCACTTTGATTTATTGCGCTATCTGTAATAGCACCCGAGATATCACCAGATATATATTGGATTTTTCCCTGACCCTGAGAGTCCGGCCCCATGAGAAGGTGGTTGTCTCATCCCTGGAGGTCCGAGGTTGTTCCCGCTGCACAGATTCATGCTCCAGGGCCTCCTACAGACAATGCACTTTGATTTATTGCGCTATCTGTAATAGCAATCGAGATATCACCAGATATATATTGGATTTTTCACTGACCCTGAGTGTCCGGCCCCATGAGGCGGTCGTTTTCTCGGCCCCTGGAGGTCCGAGGACGTTCCCGCTGCACAGATTCATGCGCCAGGGCCTCCTACAGACAATGCACTTTGGTTTAATGCGCTATCTCTAATAGCACCCGAGATATCAGCAGATATATATTGGATTTTTCACTGACAGTGAGTGTCCGGCCCCATGAGACGGTCGTTTTCTCGGCCCCTGGTGGTCCGAGGTCGTTCCCGCTGCACAGATTCATGCGCCAGGGCCTCCTGCAGATAATTCACTTTGGTTTATTGCGCTATCTCTAATAGCACCCGAGATATCACCAGATATATATTGGATTTTTCCCTGACCCTGAGTGAACGGCCCCATGAGACTGTGGTATTCTCGGCCCCTGGTTTTCCGAGGTCGTTCCCGCTGCACAGGTTCATGCGCCAGGGTCTCCTACAGACAATGCACTTTCATTTATTGCGCTATCTGTAATAGCACCCGAGATATCACCACCTATATATTGGATTTTTCCCTGACCCTGAACGTCCGGCCCCATGAGACGGTCGTTTTCTCGGCCCCTGGTGGTCCGAGGTCGTTCCCGCTGCACAGGTTCATGCGCCAGGGTCTCCTACAGACAATGCACTTTGATTTATTGCGGTATCTGTAATAGCACCCGAGATATCACCAGATATATATTGGATTTTCCCCCGACCCTGAGTGTCCGGCCCCATGAGACGGTAGTTTTCTCGGCCCCTTGTGGTCCGAGGTCGTTCCCGCTGCACAGATTCATGCGCCAGGGCCTCCTGCAGAAAATTCACTTTGGTTTATTGCGCTATCTGTAATAGCACCCGAGATATCACCAGATATATATTGGATTTTACCCTGACCCTGAGTGTCCGGCCCCATGAGACGGTCGTTGTCTCGGCCCCTGGAGGTCCGAGGACGTTCCCGCTGCACAGATTCATGCGCCAGGGCCTCCTGCAGATAATTCACTTTGGTTTATTGCGCTATCTCTAATAGCACCCGAGATATCACCAGATATATATTGGATTTTTCACTGACCCTGAGGGTCCGGCCCAATGAGGCGGTCGTTTTCTCGGCCCCTGGTGGTCCGAGGTCGTTCCCGCTGCACAGATTCATGCGCCAGGGCCTCCTACAGACAATGCACTTTGATTTATTGCGCTATCTGTTATAGCACCCGAGATATCAGCAGATATATATTGAATTATTTACTGACCCTGAGTGTCCGGCCCCATGAGACGGTCGTTTTCTCGGCCCCTGGTGGTCCGAGGTCGTTCCCGCTGCACAGATTCATGCGCCAGGGCCTCCTGCAGATAATTCACTTTGGTTTATTGCGCTATCTCTAATAGCACCCGAGATATCACCAGATATATATTGGATTTTTCACTGACCCTGAGTGTCCGGCCCCATGTGACGGTCGTTTTCTCGGCCCCTGGTGGTCCGAGGTCGTTGCCGCTGCACAGATTCATGCGCCAGGGCCTCCTGCAGATAATTCACTGTGGTTTATTGCGCTATCTGTAATAGCACCCGAGATATCACCAGATCTATATTGGATTTTACCCTGACCCTGAGTGTCCGGCCCCATGAGACGGTCGTTGTCTCGGCCCCTGGAGGTCCGAGGACGTTCCCGCTGCACAGATTCATGCGCCAGGGCCTCCTGCAGATAATTCACTTTGGTTTATTGCGCTATCTCTAATAGCACCCGAGATATCACCAGATATATATTGGATTTTTCACTGACCCTGAGGGTCCGGCCCAATGAGGCGGTCGTTTTCTCGGCCCCTGGTGGTCCGAGGTCGTTCCCGCTGCACAGATTCATGCGCCAGGGCCTCCTACAGACAATGCACTTTGATTTATTGCGCTATCTGTTATAGCACCCGAGATATCAGCAGATATATATTGGATTTTCCCCTGACCCTGAGTGTCCGGCCCCATGAGACTGTGGTTTTCTCGGCCCCTGGTCGTCCGAGGTCGTTCCCGCTACACAGATTCATGCGCCAGGGCCTCATACAGACAATGCACTTTGATTTATTACGCTATCGGTAATAGCAGCCGAGATATCACCAGATATATATTGGATTTTCCCCTGACCCTGAGTGTCCGGCCCCATGAGACGGTCGTTTTCTCGGCCCCTGGTGGTCCGAGGTCGTTGCCGCTGCACAGATTCATGCGCCATGGCCTCCTGCAGATAATTCAATTTGGTTTATTGCGCTATCTGTAATAGCACCCGAGATATCACCAGATATATATTGGATTTTACCCTGACCCTGAGTGTCCGGCCCCATGAGACTGTGGTTTTTTCGGCCCCTGGTGGTCCGAGGTCGTTCCCGCTGCACAGATTCATGCGCCAGGGCCTCCTACAAACAATTCACTTTGATTTATTGCGCTATCTGTAATAGCACCCGAGATATCAGCAGATATATATTGGATTTTTCACTGACCCTGAGTGTCCGGCCCCATGAGACGGTCGTTGTCTCGGCCCCTGGAGGTCCGAGGACGTTCCCGCTGCACAGATTCATGCGCCAGGGCCTCCTACAGGTAATGCACTTTGATTTATTGCGCTATCTGTAATATCACCGGAGATATCACCAGATATATATTGGATTTTCCCCTGACCCTGAGTGTCCGGCCCCATGAGACTGTGGTTTTCTCGGTCCCTGGTGTTCCGAGATCGTTCCCGCTGCACAGATTCATGCGCCAGGGCCTCCTACAGACAATGCACTTTGATTTATTGCGCTATCTCTAATAGCACCCGAGATATCACCAGATATATATTGGATTTTCCCCTGACCCTGAGTGTCCGGCCCCATGAGACTGTGGTTTTCTCGGCCCCTGGTGGTCCGAGGTCGTTCCCGTTGCACAGATTCATGCGCCAGGGCCTCCTGCAGATAATTCACTTTGGTTTATTGGGCTGTCTCTAATAGCACCCGAGATATCAGCAGATATATATTGGATTTTTCACTGACCCTGAGTGACCGGCCCCATGAGACGGTAGTTTTCTCGGCCCCTTGTGGTCCGAGGTCGTTCCCGCTGCACAGATTCATGCGCCAGGGCCTCCTGCAGAAAATTCACTTTGGTTTATTGCGCTATCTGTAATAGCACCCGAGATATCACCAGATATATATTGGATTTTACCCTGACCCTGAGTGTCCGGCCCCATGAGACGGTCGTTGTCTCGGCCCCTGGAGGTCCGAGGTCGTTCCCGTTGCACAGATTCATGCGCCAGGGCCTCCTGCAGATAATTCACTTTGGTTTATTGGGCTGTCTCTAATAGCACCCGAGATATCAGCAGATATATATTGGATTTTTCACTGACCCTGAGTGACCGGCCCCATGAGACGGTAGTTTTCTCGGCCCCTTGTGGTCCGAGGTCGTTCCCGCTGCACAGATTCATGCGCCAGGGCCTCCTGCAGAAAATTCACTTTGGTTTATTGCGCTATCTGTAATAGCACCCGAGATATCACCAGATATATATTGGATTTTACCCTGACCCTGAGTGTCCGGCCCCATGAGACGGTCGTTGTCTCGGCCCCTGGAGGTCCGAGGACGTTCCCGCTGCACAGATTCATGCGCCAGGGCCTCCTGCAGATAATTCACTTTGGTTTATTGCGCTATCTCTAATAGCACCCGAGATATCACCAGATATATATTGGATTTTTCACTGACCCTGAGGGTCCGGCCCAATGAGGCGGTCGTTTTCTCGGCCCCTGGTGGTCCGAGGTCGTTCCCGCTGCACAGATTCATGCGCCAGGGCCTCCTACAGACAATGCACTTTGATTTATTGCGCTATCTGTTATAGCACCCGAGATATCAGCAGATATATATTGAATTATTTACTGACCCTGAGTGTCCGGCCCCATGAGACGGTCGTTTTCTCGGCCCCTGGTGGTCCGAGGTCGTTCCCGCTGCACAGATTCATGCGCCAGGGCCTCCTGCAGATAATTCACTTTGGTTTATTGCGCTATCTCTAATAGCACCCGAGATATCACCAGATATATATTGGATTTTTCACTGACCCTGAGTGTCCGGCCCCATGTGACGGTCGTTTTCTCGGCCCCTGGTGGTCCGAGGTCGTTGCCGCTGCACAGATTCATGCGCCAGGGCCTCCTGCAGATAATTCACTTTGGTTTATTGCGCTATCTGTAATAGCACCCGAGATATCACCAGATATATATTGGATTTTACCCTGACCCTGAGTGTCCGGCCCCATGAGACTGTGGTTTTTTCGGCCCCTGGTGGTCCGAGGTCGTTCCCGCTGCACAGATTCATGCGCCAGGGCCTCCTACAAACAATTCACTTTGATTTATTGCGCTATCTGTAATAGCACCCGAGATATCAGCAGATATATATTGGATTTTTCACTGACCCTGAGTGTCCGGCCCCATGAGACTGTGGTTTTCTCGGCCCCTGGTCGTCCGAGGTCGTTCCCGCTACACAGATTCATGCGCCAGGGCGTCCTGCAGATAATTCACTGTGGTTTATTGCGCTATCTGTAATAGCACCCGAGATATCACCAGATCTATATTGGATTTTCCCCTGACCCTGAGTGTCCGGCCCCATGAGACGGTCGTTTTCTCGGCCCCTGGTGGTCCGAGGTCGTTCCCGCTACACAGGTTCATGCGCCAGTGTCTCCTACAGACAATGCACTTTGATTTATTGCGCTATCTGTAATAGCACCCGAGATATCACCACATATATATTGGATTTTTCACTGACACTGAGTGTCCGGCCCCATGAGACGGTGGTTTTCTCGGTCCCTGGTGTTCCGAGATCGTTCCCGCTGCACAGATTCATGCGCCAGGGCCTCCTACAGACAATGCACTTTGATTTATTGCGCTATCTCTAATAGCACCCGAGATATCACCAGATATATATTGGATTTTCCCCTGACCCTGAGTGTCCGGCCCCATGAGACTGTGGTTTTCTCGGCCCCTGGTGGTCCGAGGTCGTTCCCGTTGCACAGATTCATGCGCCAGGGCCTCCTGCAGATAATTCACTTTGGTTTATTGGGCTGTCTCTAATAGCACCCGAGATATCAGCAGATATATATTGGATTTTTCACTGACCCTGAGTGACCGGCCCCATGAGACGGTCGTTGTCTCGGCCCCTGGAGGTCCGAGGACGTTCCCGCTGCACAGATTCATGCGCCAGGGCCTCCTACAGGTAATGCACTTTGATTTATTGCGCTATCTGTAATAGCACCCGAGATATCACCAGATCTATATTGGATTTATCCCTGACCCTGAGTGTCCGGCCCCATGAGAAGGTGGTTGTCTCATCCCTGGAGGTCCGAGGTCGTTCCCGCTGCACAGATTCATGCGCCAGGGCCTCCTACAGACAATGCACTTTGATTTATTGCGCTATCTGTAATAGCAATCGAGATATCACCAGATATATATTGGATTTTCCCCCGCCCCTGAGTGTCCGGCCCCATGAGACTGTGGTTTTCTCGGCCCCTGGTGCTCCGAGGTCGTTCCCGTTGCACAGATTCATGCGCCAGGGCCTCCTACAGACAATGCACTTTGATTTATTGCGCTATCTGTAATAGCACCCGAGATATCACCAGATTTATATTGGATTTTACCCTGACCCTGAGTGTCCTGCCCCATGAGACTGTGGTTTTTTCGGCCCCTGGTGGTCCGAGGTCTTTCCCGCTGCACAGATTCATGAGCCAGGGCCTCCTGCAGACAATTCACTTTGGTTTATTGCGCTATCTCTAATAGCACCCGAGATATCACCAGATATATATTGGATTTTACCCTGACCCTGAGTGTCCGGCCCCATGAGACGGTCGTTGTCTCGGCCCCTGGAGGTCCGAGGACGTTCCCGCTGCACAGATTCATGCGCCAGGGCCTCCTACAGGTAATGCACTTTGATTTATTGCGCTATCTGTAATAGCACCCGAGATATCACCAGATATATATTGGATTTTTCCCTGACCCTGAGAGTCCGGCCCCATGAGAAGGTGGTTGTCTCATCCCTGGAGGTCCGAGGTTGTTCCCGCTGCACAGATTCATGCTCCAGGGCCTCCTACAGACAATGCACTTTGATTTATTGCGCTATCTGTAATAGCAATCGAGATATCACCAGATATATATTGGATTTTTCACTGACCCTGAGTGTCCGGCCCCATGAGGCGGTCGTTTTCTCGGCCCCTGGAGGTCCGAGGACGTTCCCGCTGCACAGATTCATGCGCCAGGGCCTCCTACAGACAATGCACTTTGGTTTAATGCGCTATCTCTAATAGCACCCGAGATATCAGCAGATATATATTGGATTTTTCACTGACAGTGAGTGTCCGGCCCCATGAGACGGTCGTTTTCTCGGCCCCTGGTGGTCCGAGGTCGTTCCCGCTGCACAGATTCATGCGCCAGGGCCTCCTGCAGATAATTCACTTTGGTTTATTGCGCTATCTCTAATAGCACCCGAGATATCACCAGATATATATTGGATTTTTCCCTGACCCTGAGTGAACGGCCCCATGAGACTGTGGTATTCTCGGCCCCTGGTTTTCCGAGGTCGTTCCCGCTGCACAGGTTCATGCGCCAGCGTCTCCTACAGACAATGCACTTTCATTTATTGCGCTATCTGTAATAGCACCCGAGATATCACCACCTATATATTGGATTTTTCCCTGACCCTGAACGTCCGGCCCCATGAGACGGTCGTTTTCTCGGCCCCTGGTGGTCCGAGGTCGTTCCCGCTGCACAGGTTCATGCGCCAGGGTCTCCTACAGACAATGCACTTTGATTTATTGCGGTATCTGTAATAGCACCCGAGATATCACCAGATATATATTGGATTTTCCCCCGACCCTGAGTGTCCGGCCCCATGAGACTGTGGTTTTCTCGGCCCCTGGTGCTCCGAGGTCGTTCCCGTTGCACAGATTCATGCGCCAGGGCCTCCTACAGACAATGCACTTTGATTTATTGCGCTATCTGTAATAGCACCCGAGATATCACCAGATTTATATTGGATTTTACCCTGACCCTGAGTGTCCTGCCCCATGAGACTGTGGTTTTTTCGGCCCCTGGTGGTCCGAGGTCTTTCCCGCTGCACAGATTCATGAGCCAGGGCCTCCTGCAGACAATTCACTTTGGTTTATTGCGCTATCTCTAATAGCACCCGAGATATCACCAGATATATATTGGATTTTACCCTGACCCTGAGTGTCCGGCCCCATGAGACGGTCGTTGTCTCGGCCCCTGGAGGTCCGAGGACGTTCCCGCTGCACAGATTCATGCGCCAGGGCCTCCTACAGGTAATGCACCTTGATTTATTGCGCTATCTGTAATAGCACCCGAGATATCACCAGATATATATTGGATTTTTCCCTGACCCTGAGAGTCCGGCCCCATGAGAAGGTGGTTGTCTCATCCCTGGAGGTCCGAGGTTGTTCCCGCTGCACAGATTCATGCTCCAGGGCCTCCTACAGACAATGCACTTTGATTTATTGCGCTATCTGTAATAGCAATCGAGATATCACCAGATATATATTGGATTTTTCACTGACCCTGAGTGTCCGGCCCCATGAGGCGGTCGTTTTCTCGGCCCCTGGTGGTCCGAGGTCGTTCCCGCTGCACAGGTTCATGCGCCAGGGTCTCCTACAGACAATGCACTTTGATTTATTGCGGTATCTGTAATAGCACCCGAGATATCACCATATATATATTGGATTTTCCCCTGACCCTGAGAGTCCGGCCCCATGAGAAGGTGGTTGTCTCATCCCTGGAGGTCCGAGGTTGTTCCCGCTGCACAGATTCATGCTCCAGGGCCTCCTACAGACAATGCACTTTGATTTATTGCGCTATCTGTAATAGCAATCGAGATATCACCAGATATATATTGGATTTTTCACTGACCCTGAGTGTCCGGCCCCATGAGGCGGTCGTTTTCTCGGCCCCTGGTGGTCCGAGGTCGTTCCCGCTGCACAGATTCATGCGCCAGGGCCTCCTACAGACAATTCACTTTGATTTATTGCGCTATCTGTAATAGGACCCGAGATATCACCAGATATATATTGGATTTTTCCCTGACCCTGAGTGTCCGGCCCCATGAGAAGGTGGTTGTCTCGCCCCCTGGAGGTCCGAGGACGTTCCCGCTGCACAGATTCATGCGCCAGGGCCTCCTACAGGTAATGCACTTTGATTTATTGCGCTATCTGTAATAGCACCCGAGATATCAGCAGATATATATTGGATTTTTCACTGACCCTGAGTGTCCGGCCCCATGAGACGGTAGTTTTCTCGGCCCCTGGTGGTCCGAGGTCGTTCCCGCTGCACAGATTCATGCGCCAGGGCCTCCTGCAGATAATTCACTTTGGTTTATTGCGCTATCTCTAATAGCACCCGAGATATCACCAGATATATATTGGATTTTCCCCTGACCCTGAGTGTCCGGCCCCATGAGACTGTGGTTTTTTCGGCCCCTGGCGGTCCGAGGTCGTTCCCGCTGCACAGATTCATGCGTCAGGGTCTCCTACAGACAATGCACTTTGATTTATTGCGCTATCTGTAATAGCACCCGAGATATCACCACATATATATTGGATTTTCCCCTGACCCTGAGTGTCCGGCCCCATGAGACTGTGGTTTTCTCGGCCCCTGGTGGTCCGAGGTCGTTCCCGCTGCACAGATTCATGCGCCAGGGCCTCCTACAGACAATGCACTTTGATTTATTGCGCTATCTGTAATAGCACCCGAGATATCAGCAGATATATATTGGATTTTTCACTGACCCTGAGTGTCCGGCCCCATGAGACGGTAGTTTTCTCGGCCCCTGGTGGTCCGAGGTCGTTCCCGCTGCACAGATTCATGCGCCAGGGCCTCCTGCAGATAATTCACTTTGGTTTATTGCGCTATCTCTAATAGCACCCGAGATATCACCAGATATATATTGGATTTTCCCCTGACCCTGAGTGTCCGGCCCCATGAGACTGTGGTTTTCTCGGCCCCTGGTGGTCCGAGGTCGTTCCCGCTGCACAGGTTCATGCGCCAGGGTCTCCTACAGACAATGCACATTGATTTATTGCGCTATCTGTAATAGCACCCGAGATATCACCGCATATATATTGGATTTTTCACTGACCCTGAGTGTCCGGCCCCATGAGACGGTGGTTTTCTCGGTCCCTGGTGTTCCAAGGTCGTTCCCGCTGCACAGATTCATGCGCCAGGGCCTCCTACAGACAATGCACTCTGATTTATTGCGCTATCTGTAATAGCACCCGAGATATCACCAGATATATATTGGATTTTTCACTGACCCTGAGTGTCCGGCCCCATGAGGCGGTCGTTTTCTCGGTCCCTGGTGGTCCAAGGTCGTTCCCGCTGCACAGATTCATGCGCCAGGGCCTCCTACAGACAATGCACTTTGATTTATTGCGCTATCTGTAATAGCACCCGAGATATCACCAGATATATATTGGATTTTACCCTGACCCTGAGTGTCCGGCCCCATGAGACTGTGGTTTTTTCGGCCCCTGGCGGTCCGAGGTCGTTCCCGCTGCACAGATTCATGCGCCAGGGCCTCCTGCAGATAATTCACTTTGGTTTATTGTGCTACCTCTAATAGCACCCGAGATATCACCAGATATATATTGGATTTTCCCCTGACCCTGAGTGTCCGGCCCCATGAGACTGTGGTTTTCTCGGCCCCTGGTTGTCCGAGGTCGTTCCCGCTGCACAGATTCATGCGCCAGGGCCTCCTACAGACAATGCACTTTGATTTATTGCGCTATCTGTAATAGCACCCGAGATATCAGCAGATATATATTGGATTTTTCACTGATCCTGAGTGACCGGCCCCATGAGACGGTAGTTTTCTCGGCCCCTGGTGGTCCGAGGTCGTTCCCGCTGCACAGATTCATTCGCCAGGGCCTCCTACAGACAATGCACTTTGATTTATTGCGCTATCTGTAATAGCACCCGAGATATCAGCAGATATATATTGAATTTTTCACTGACCCTGAGTGTCCGGCCCCATGAGACGGTCGTTGTCTCGGCCCCTGGAGGTCCGAGGACGTTCCCGCTGCACAGATTCATGCGCCAGGGCCTCCTACAGGTAATGCACTTTGATTTATTGCGCTATCTGTAATAGCACCCGAGATATCACCAGATATATATTGGATTTTACCCTGACCCTGAGTGTCCGGCCCCTTGAGACTGTGGTTTTCTCGGCCCCTGGTGGTCCGAGGTCGTTCCCGCTGCACAGATTCAAGCGCCAGGGCCTACTACAGACAATGCACTTTGATTTATTGCGCTATCTGTAATAGCACCCGAGATATCACCAGATATATATTGGATTTTACCCTGACCCTGAGTGTCCGGCCCCATGAGACTGCGGTTTTTTCGGCCCCTGGTGGTCCGAGGTCGTTCCCGCTGCACAGGTTCATGCGCCAGGGCCTCCTACAGACAATGCACTTTGATTTATTGCGCTATCTGTAATAGCACCCGAGATATCAGCAGATATATATTGGATTTTTCACTGATCCTGAGTGACCGGCCCCATGAGGCTGTGGTTTTTTCGGCCCCTGGCAGTCCGAGGTCGTTCCCGCTGCACAGATTCATGCGCCAGGGCCTCCTACAGGTAATGCACTTTGATTTATTGCGCTATCTGTAATAGCACCCGAGATATCAGCAGATATATATTGGATTTTTCACTGATCCTGAGTGACCGGCCCCATGAGACGGTAGTTTTCTCGGCCCCTGGTGGTCCGAGGTCGTTCCCGCTGCACAGATTCATGCGCCAGGGACTCCTGCAGATAATTCACTTTGGTTTATTGCGCTATCTCTAATAGCACCCGAGATATCACCAGATATATATTGGATTTTTCACTGACCCTGAGTGTCCGGCCCCATGAGACGGTGGTTTTCTCGGTCCCTGGTGTTCCAAGGTCGTTCCCGCTGCACAGATTCATGCGCCAGGGCCTCCTACAGACAATGCACTTTGATTTATTGCGCTATCTGTAATAGCACCCGAGATATCACCAGATATATATTGGATTTTTCACTGACCCTGAGTGTCCGGCCCCATGAGCCGGTGGTTTTCTCGGCCCGTGGTGGTCCGAGGTCGTTCCCGCTGCACAGATTCATGCGCCAGGGCCTCCTGCAGATAATTCACTTTGGTTTATTGCGCTATCTCTAATAGCACCCGATATATCATCAGATATACATTGGATTTTCCCCTGACCCTGAGTGTCCGGCCCCATGAGACTGCGGTTTTTTCGGCCCCTGGTGGTCCGAGGTCGTTCCCGCTGCACAGATTCATGCGCCAGGGCCTCCTACAGACAATGCACTTTGATTTATTGCGCTATCTGTAATAGCACCCGAGATATCAGCAGATATATATTGGATTTTTCACTGATCCTGAGTGACCGGCCCCATGAGACGGTAGTTTTCTCGGCCCCTGGTGGTCCGAGGTCGTTCCCGCTGCACAGATTCATGCGCCAGGGCCTCCTGCAGATAATTCACTTTGGTTTATTGCGCTATCTCTAATAGCACCCGAGATATCACCAGATATATATTGGATTTTCCCCTGACCCTGAGTGTCCGGCCCCATGAGACTGTGGTTTTCTCGGCCCCTGGTGGTCCGAGGTCGTTCCCGCTGCACAGGTTCATGCGCCAGGGTCTCCTACAGACAATGCACATTGATTTATTGCGCTATCTGTAATAGCACCCGAGATATCACCGCATATATATTGGATTTTTCACTGACCCTGAGTGTCCGGCCCCATGAGACGGTGGTTTTCTCGGTCCCTGGTGTTCCAAGGTCGTTCCCGCTGCACAGATTCATGCGCCAGGGCCTCCTACAGACAATGCACTCTGATTTATTGCGCTATCTGTAATAGCACCCGAGATATCACCAGATATATATTGGATTTTTCACTGACCCTGAGTGTCCGGCCCCATGAGGCGGTCGTTTTCTCGGTCCCTGGTGGTCCAAGGTCGTTCCCGCTGCACAGATTCATGCGCCAGGGCCTCCTACAGACAATGCACTTTGATTTATTGCGCTATCTGTAATAGCACCCGAGATATCACCAGATATATATTGGATTTTACCCTGACCCTGAGTGTCCGGCCCCATGAGACTGTGGTTTTTTCGGCCCCTGTCGGTCCGAGGTCGTTCCCGCTGCACAGATTCATGCGCCAGGGCCTCCTGCAGATAATTCACTTTGGTTTATTGCGCTACCTCTAATAGCACCCGAGATATCACCAGATATATATTGGATTTTCCCCTGACCCTGAGTGTCCGGCCCCATGAGACTGTGGTTTTCTCGGCCCCTGGTGGTCCGAGGTCGTTCCCGCTGCACAGATTCATGCGCCAGGGCCTCCTACAGACAATGCACTTTGATTTATTGCTCTATCTGTAATAGCACCCGAGATATCAGCAGATATATATTGGATTTTTCACTGACCCTGAGTGTCCGGCCCCATGAGACGGTCGTTTTCTCGGCCCCTGGTGGTCCGAGGTCGTTCCCGCTGCACAGATTCATGCGCCAGGGCCTCCTACAGACAATGCACTTTGATTTATTGCGCTATCTGTAATAGCACCCGAGATATCACCAGATATATATTGGATTTTACCCTGACCCTGAGTGTCCGGCCCCATGAGACTGTGGTTTTTTCGGCCCCTGGCGGTCCGAGGTCGTTCCCGCTGCACAGATTCATGCGCCAGGGCCTCCTGCAGATAATTCACTTTGGTTTATTGTGCTACCTCTAATAGCACCCGAGATATCACCAGATATATATTGGATTTTCCCCTGACCCTGAGTGTCCGGCCCCATGAGACTGTGGTTTTCTCGGCCCCTGGTTGTCCGAGGTCGTTCCCGCTGCACAGATTCATGCGCCAGGGCCTCCTACAGACAATGCACTTTGATTTATTGCGCTATCTGTAATAGCACCCGAGATATCAGCAGATATATATTGGATTTTTCACTGATCCTGAGTGACCGGCCCCATGAGACGGTAGTTTTCTCGGCCCCTGGTGGTCCGAGGTCGTTCCCGCTGCACAGATTCATTCGCCAGGGCCTCCTACAGACAATGCACTTTGATTTATTGCGCTATCTGTAATAGCACCCGAGATATCAGCAGATATATATTGAATTTTTCACTGACCCTGAGTGTCCGGCCCCATGAGACGGTCGTTGTCTCGGCCCCTGGAGGTCCGAGGACGTTCCCGCTGCACAGATTCATGCGGCAGGGCCTCCTACAGGTAATGCACTTTGATTTATTGCGCTATCTGTAATAGCACCCGAGATATCACCAGATATATATTGGATTTTACCCTGACCCTGAGTGTCCGGCCCCATGAGACTGTGGTTTTCTCGGCCCCTGGTGGTCCGAGGTCGTTCCCGCTGCACAGATTCAAGCGCCAGGGCCTACTACAGACAATGCACTTTGATTTATTGCGCTATCTGTAATAGCACCCGAGATATCACCAGATATATATTGGATTTTACCCTGACCCTGAGTGTCCGGCCCCATGAGACTGTGGTTTTCTCGGCCCCTGGTGGTCCGAGGTCGTTCCCGCTGCACAGGTTCATGCGCCAGGGTCTCCTACAGACAATGCACATCGATTTATTGCGCTATCTGTAATAGCACCCGAGATATCACCACATATATATTGGATTTTTCACTGACCCTGAGTGTCCGGCCCCATGAGACGGTGGTTTTCTCGGTCCCTGGTGTTCCAAGGTCGTTCCCGCTGCACAGATTCATGCGCCAGGGCCTCCTACAGGCAATGCACTTTGATTTATTGCGCTATCTGTAATAGCAGCCGAGATATCACCAGATATATATTGGATTTTTCACTGACCCTGAGTGTCCGGCCCCATGAGGCGGTCGTTTTCTCGGTCCCTGGTGGTCCAAGGTCGTTCCCGCTGCACAGATTCATGCGCCAGGGCCTCCTACAGACAATGCACTTTGATTTATTGCGCTATCTGTAATAGCACCCGAGATATCACCAGATATATATTGGATTTTACCCTGACCCTGAGTGTCCGGCCCCATGAGACGGTGGTTTTCTCGGTCCCTGGTGTTCCGAGGTCGTTCCCGCTGCACAGATTCATGCGCCAGGCCTCCTACAGACAATGCACTTTGGTTTATTGCGCTATCTCTAATAGCACCCGAGATATCACCAGATATATATTGGATTTTCCCCTGACCCTGAGTGTCCGGCCCCATGAGACTGTGGTTTTCTCGGCCCCTGGTGGTCCGAGGTAGTTCCCGCTGCACAGATTCATGCGCCAGGGCCTCCTACAGACAATGCACTTTGATTTATTGCGCTATCTGTAATAGCACCCGAGATATCACCATATATATATTGGATTTTACCGTGACCCTGAGTGTCCGGCCCCATGAGACTGTGGTTTTTTCGGCCCCTGGTGGTCCGAGGTCGTTCCCGCTGCCCAGATTCATGCGCCAGGGCCTCCTGCAGACAATTCACTTTGGTTTATTGCGCTATCTCTAATAGCACCCGAGATATCACCAGATATATATTGGATTTTACCCTGACCCTGAGTGTCCGGCCCCATGAGACGGTCGTTGTCTCGGCCCCTGGAGGTCCGAGGACGTTCCCGCTGCACAGATTCATGCGCCAGGGCCTCCTACAGGTAATGCACTTTGATTTATTGCGCTATCTGTAATAGCAGCCGAGATATCACCAGATATATATTGGATTTTTCACTGACCCTGAGTGTCCGGCCCCATGAGGCGGTCGTTTTCTCGGCCCCTGGTGGTCCGAGGTCGTTCCCGCTGCACAGATTCAAGCGCCAGGGCCTACTACAGACAATGCACTTTGACTTATTGCGCTATCTGTAATAGCACCCGAGATATCACCAGATATATTTTGGATTTTACCCTGACCCTGAGTGTCCGGCCCCATGAGACTGCGGTTTTTTCGGCCCCTGGTGGTCCGAGGTCGTTCCCGCTGCACAGATTCATGCGCCAGGGCCTCCTACAGACAATGCACTTTGATTTATTGCGCTATCTGTAATAGCACCCGAGATATCAGCAGATATATATTGGATTTTTCACTGACCCTGAGTGTCCGGCCCCATGAGACGGTCGTTTTCTCGGCCCCTGGTGGTCCGAGGTCGTTCCCACTGCACAGATTCATGCGCCAGGGCCTCCTGCAGATAATTCACTTTGGTTTATTGCGCTATCTCTAATAGCACCCGAGATATCAGCAGATATATATTGGATTTTTCACTGATCCTGAGTGACCGGCCCCATGAGACGGTAGTTTTCTCGGCCCCTGGTGGTCCGAGGTCGTTCCCGCTGCACAGATTCATGCGCCAGGGCCTCCTGCAGATAATTCACTTTGGTTTATTGCGCTATCTCTAATAGCACCCGAGATATCACCAGATATATATTGGATTTTCCCCTGACCCTGAGTGTCCGGCCCCATGAGACTGTGGTTTTCTCGGCCCCTGGTGGTCCGAGGTCGTTCCCGCTGCACAGGTTCATGCGCCAGGGTCTCCTACAGACAATGCACATTGATTTATTGCGCTATCTGTAATAGCACCCGAGATATCACCACATATATATTGGATTTTTCACTGACCCTGAGTGTCCGGCCCCATGAGACTGTGGTTTTCTCGGCCCCTGGTGGTCCGAGGTCGTTCCCGCTGCACAGATTCATGCGCCAGGGCCTCCTACAGACAATGCACTTTGATTTATTGCGCTATCGGTAATAGCAGCCGAGATATCACCAGATATATATTGGATTTTTCACTGACCCTGAGTGTCCGGCCCCATGAGACGGTCGTTTTCTCGGCCCCTGGTGGTCCGAGGTCGTTGCCGCTGCACAGATTCATGCGCCATGGCCTCCTGCAGATAATTCACTTTGGTTTATTGCGCTATCTGTAATAGCACCCGAGATATCACCAGATATATATTGGATTTTACCCTGACCCTGAGTGTCCGGCCCCATGAGACTGTGGTTTTTTCGGCCCCTGGTGGTCCGAGGTCGTTCCCGCTGCACAGATTCATGCGCCAGGGCCTCCTACAAACAATTCACTTTGATTTATTGCGCTATCTGTAATAGCACCCGAGATATCAGCAGATATATATTGGATTTTTCACTGACCCTGAGTGTCCGGCCCCATGAGACGGTCGTTTTCTCGGCCCCTGGTGGTCCGAGGTCGTTCTCGCTGCACAGATTCATGCGCCAGGGCCTCCTGCAGATAATTCACTTTGGTTTATTGCGCTATCTCTAATAGCACCCGAGATATCAGCAGATATATATTGGATTTTTCACTGACCCTGAGTGTCCGGCCCCATGAGACGGTCGTTGTCTCGGCCCCTGGAGGTCCGAGGACGTTCCCGCTGCACAGATTCATGCGCCAGGGCCTCCTACAGGTAATGCACTTTGATTTATTGCGCTATCTGTAATATCACCGGAGATATCACCAGATATATATTGGATTTTCCCCTGACCCTGAGTGTCCGGCCCCATGAGACTGTGGTTTTCTCGGCCCCTGGTGGTCCGAGGTAGTCCCCGCTGCACAGATTCATGCGCCAGGGCCTCCTGCAGATAATTCACTTTGGTTTATTGTGCTATCTCTAATAGCACCCGAGATATCACCAGATATATATTGGATTTTACCCTGACCCTGAGTGTCCGGCCCCATGAGACTGTGCTTTTCTCGGCCCCTGGTGGTCCGAGGTCGTTCCCGCTGCACAGATTCATGCGCCAGTGTCTCCTACAGGTAATGCACTATGATTTATTGCGCTATCTGTAATAGCACCCGAGATATCACCAGATATATATTGCATTTTACCCTGACCCTGAGTGTCCGGCCCCATGAGACGGTCGTTGTCTCGGCCCCTGTAGGTCCGAGGACGTTCCCGTTGCACAGATTCATGCGCCAGTGCCTCCTACAGGTAATGCACTATGATTTATTGCGCTACCTGTAATAGCACCCGAGATATCACCAGATCTATATTGGATTTTCCCCTGACCCTGAGTGTCCGGCCCCATGAGACTGTGGTTTTCTCGGCCCCTGGTGGTCCGAGGTCGTTCCCGTTGCACAGATTTATGCGCCAGGGCCTCCTGCAGATAATTCACTTTGGTTTATTGCGCTATCTCTAATAGCACCCGAGATATCACCAGATATATATTGGATTTTTCACTGACCCTGAGCGTCCGGCCCCATGAGACGGTCGTTTTCTCGGCCCCTGGTGGTCCGAGGTCGTTCCCGCTGCACAGGTTCATGCGCCAGGGTCTCCTACAGACAATGCACTTTGATTTATTGCGCTATCTGTAATAGAACCCGAGATATCACCACATATATATTGGATTTTTCACTGACCCTGAATGTCCGGCCCCATGAGACGGTGGTTTTCTCGGTCCCTGGTGTTCCGAGGTCGTTCCCGCTGCACAGATTCATGCGCCAGGGCCTCCTGCAGATAATTCACTTTGGTTTATTGCGCTATCTGTAATAGCACCCGAGATATCACCAGATATATATTGGATTTTCCCCTGACCCTGAGTGTCCGGCCCCATGAGACTGTGGTTTTCTCGGCCCCTGGTCGTCCGAGGTCGTTCCCGCTACACAGATTCATGCGCCAGGGCCTCATACAGACAATGCACTTTGATTTATTACGCTATCGGTAATAGCAGCCGAGATATCACCAGATATATATTGGATTTTCCCCTGACCCTGAGTGTCCGGCCCCATGAGACTGTGGTTTTCTCGGCCCCTGGTGGTCCGAGGTCGTTCCCGCTGCACAGATTCATGCGCCAGGGCCTCCTACAGACAATGCACTTTGATTTATTGCGCTATCGGTAATAGCAGCCGAGATATCACCAGATATATATTGGATTTTCCCCTGACCCTGAGTGTCCGGCCCCATGAGACTGTGGTTTTCTCGGCCCCTGGTGGTCCGAGGTCGTTCCCGTTGCACAGATTCATGCGCCAGGGCCTCCTGCAGATAATTCACTTTGGTTTATTGGGCTGTCTCTAATAGCACCCGAGATATCAGCAGATATATATTGGATTTTTCACTGACCCTGAGTGACCGGCCCCATGAGACGGTAGTTTTCTCGGCCCCTTGTGGTCCGAGGTCGTTCCCGCTGCACAGATTCATGCGCCAGGGCCTCCTGCAGAAAATTCACTTTGGTTTATTGCGCTATCTGTAATAGCACCCGAGATATCACCAGATATATATTGGATTTTACCCTGACCCTGAGTGTCCGGCCCCATGAGACGGTCGTTGTCTCGGCCCCTGGAGGTCCGAGGACGTTCCCGCTGCACAGATTCATGCGCCAGGGCCTCCTGCAGATAATTCACTTTGGTTTATTGCGCTATCTCTAATAGCACCCGAGATATCACCAGATATATATTGGATTTTTCACTGACCCTGAGGGTCCGGCCCAATGAGGCGGTCGTTTTCTCGGCCCCTGGTGGTCCGAGGTCGTTCCCGCTGCACAGATTCATGCGCCAGGGCCTCCTACAGACAATGCACTTTGATTTATTGCGCTATCTGTTATAGCACCCGAGATATCAGCAGATATATATTGAATTATTCACTGACCCTGAGTGGCCGGCCCCATGAGACGGTCGTTTTCTCGGCCCCTGGTGGTCCGAGGTCGTTCCCGCTGCACAGATTCATGCGCCAGGGCCTCCTGCAGATAATTCACTTTGGTTTATTGCGCTATCTCTAATAGCACCCGAGATATCACCAGATATATATTGGATTTTTCACTGACCCTGAGTGTCCGGCCCCATGAGACTGTGGTTTTCTCGGCCCCTGGTCGTCCGAGGTCGTTCCCGCTACAGAGATTCATGCGCCAGGGCGTCCTGCAGATAATTCACTGTGGTTTATTGCGCTATCTGTAATAGCACCCGAGATATCACCAGATCTATATTGGATTTTCCCCTGACCCTGAGTGTCCGGCCCCATGAGACGGTCGTTTTCTCGGCCCCTGGTGGTCCGAGGTCGTTCCCGCTACACAGGTTCATGCGCCAGTGTCTCCTACAGACAATGCACTTTGATTTATTGCGCTATCTGTAATAGCACCCGAGATATCACCACATATATATTGGATTTTTCACTGACACTGAGTGTCCGGCCCCATGAGACGGTGGTTTTCTCGGTCCCTGGTGTTCCGAGATCGTTCCCGCTGCACAGATTCATGCGCCAGGGCCTCCTACAGACAATGCACTTTGATTTATTGCGCTATCTCTAATAGCACCCGAGATATCACCAGATATATATTGGATTTTCCCCTGACCCTGAGTGTCCGGCCCCATGAGACTGTGGTTTTCTCGGCCCCTGGTGGTCCGAGGTCGTTCCCGTTGCACAGATTCATGCGCCAGGGCCTCCTGCAGATAATTCACTTTGGTTTATTGGGCTGTCTCTAATAGCACCCGAGATATCAGCAGATATATATTGGATTTTTCACTGACCCTGAGTGACCGGCCCCATGAGACGGTAGTTTTCTCGGCCCCTTGTGGTCCGAGGTCGTTCCCGCTGCACAGATTCATGCGCCAGGGCCTCCTGCAGAAAATTCACTTTGGTTTATTGCGCTATCTGTAATAGCACCCGAGATATCACCAGATATATATTGGATTTTACCCTGACCCTGAGTGTCCGGCCCCATGAGACGGTCGTTGTCTCGGCCCCTGGAGGTCCGAGGACGTTCCCGCTGCACAGATTCATGCGCCAGGGCCTCCTGCAGATAATTCACTTTGGTTTATTGCGCTATCTCTAATAGCACCCGAGATATCACCAGATATATATTGGATTTTTCACTGACCCTGAGGGTCCGGCCCAATGAGGCGGTCGTTTTCTCGGCCCCTGGTGGTCCGAGGTCGTTCCCGCTGCACAGATTCATGCGCCAGGGCCTCCTACAGACAATGCACTTTGATTTATTGCGCTATCTGTTATAGCACCCGAGATATCAGCAGATATATATTGAATTATTCACTGACCCTGAGTGTCCGGCCCCATGAGACGGTCGCTTTCTCGGCCCCTGGTGGTCCGAGGTCGTTCCCGCTGCACAGATTCATGCGCCAGGGCCTCCTGCAGATAATTCACTTTGGTTTATTGCGCTATCTCTAATAGCACCCGAGATATCACCAGATATATATTGGATTTTTCACTGACCCTGAGTGTCCGGCCCCATGTGACGGTCGTTTTCTCGGCCCCTGGTGGTCCGAGGTCGTTGCCGCTGCACAGATTCATGCGCCAGGGCCTCCTGCAGATAATTCACTTTGGTTTATTGCGCTATCTGTAATAGCACCCGAGATATCACCAGATATATATTGGATTTTACCCTGACCCTGAGTGTCCGGCCCCATGAGACTGTGGTTTTTTCGGCCCCTGGTGGTCCGAGGTCGTTCCCGCTGCACAGATTCATGCGCCAGGGCCTCCTACAAACAATTCACTTTGATTTATTGCGCTATCTGTAATAGCACCCGAGATATCAGCAGATATATATTGGATTTTTCACTGACCCTGAGTGTCCGGCCCCATGAGACGGTCGTTGTCTCGGCCCCTGGAGGTCCGAGGACGTTCCCGCTGCACAGATTCATGCGCCAGGGCCTCCTACAGGTAATGCACTTTGATTTATTGCGCTATCTGTAATAGCACCCGAGATATCACCAGATCTATATTGGATTTTCCCTTGACCCTGAGTGTCCGGCCCCATGGGACGGTCGTTTTCTCGGCCCCTGGTGGTCCGAGGTCGTTCCCGCTACACAGGTTCATGCGCCAGGGTCTCCTACAGACAATGCACTTTGATTTATTGCACTATCTGTAATAGCACCCGAGATATCACCACATATATATTGGATTTTTCACTGACACTGAGTGTCCGGCCCCATGAGACGGTGGTTTTCTCGGTCCCTGGTGTTCCGAGATCGTTCCCGCTGCACAGATTCATGCGCCAGGGCCTCCTACAGACAATGCACTTTGATTTATTGCGCTATCTCTAATAGCACCCGAGATATCACCAGATATATATTGGATTTTCCCCTGACCCTGAGTGTCCGGCCCCATGAGACTGTGGTTTTCTCGGCCCCTGGTGGTCCGAGGTCGTTCCCGTTGCACAGATTCATGCGCCAGGGCCTCCTGCAGATAATTCACTTTGGTTTATTGGGCTGTCTCTAATAGCACCCGAGATATCACCAGATATATATTGGATTTTACCCTGACCCTGAGTGTCCGGCCCCATGAGACGGTCGTTGTCTCGGCCCCTGGAGGTCCGAGGACGTTCCCGCTGCACAGATTCATGCGCCAGGGCCTCCTGCAGATAATTCACTTTGGTTTATTGCGCTATCTGTAATAGCACCCGAGATATCACCAGATATATATTGGATTTTACCCTGACCCTGAGTGTCCGGCCCCATGAGACTGTGGTTTTTTCGGCCCCTGGTGGTCCGAGGTCGTTCCCGCTACACAGGTTCATGCGCCAGGGTCTCCTACAGACAATGCACTTTGATTTATTGCGCTATCTGTAATAGCACCCGAGATATCACCACATATATATTGGATTTTTCACTGACACTGAGTGTCCGGCCCCATGAGACGGTGGTTTTCTCGGTCCCTGGTGTTCCGAGATCGTTCCCGCTGCACAGATTCATGCGCCAGGGCCTCCTACAGACAATGCACTTTGATTTATTGCGCTATCTCTAATAGCACCCGAGATATCACCAGATATATATTGGATTTTCCCCTGACCCTGAGTGTCCGGCCCCATGAGACTGTGGTTTTCTCGGCCCCTGGTGGTCCGAGGTCGTTCCCGTTGCACAGATTCATGCGCCAGGGCCTCCTGCAGATAATTCACTTTGGTTTATTGGGCTGTCTCTAATAGCACCCGAGATATCAGCAGATATATATTGGATTTTTCACTAACCCTGAGTGACCGGCCCCATGAGACGGTAGTTTTCTCGGCCCCTTGTGGTCCGAGGTCGTTCCCGCTGCACAGATTCATGCGCCAGGGCCTCCTGCAGAAAATTCACTTTGGTTTATTGCGCTATCTCTAATAGCACCCGAGATATCAGCAGATATATATTGGATTTTTCACTGACCCTGGGTGACCGGCCCCATGAGACGGTAGTTTTCTCGGCCCCTGGGGGTCCGAGGTCGTTCCCGCTGCACAGATTCATGCGCCAGGGCCTCCTGCAGAAAATTCACTTTGGTTTATTGCGCTATCTCTAATAGCACCCGAGATATCACCAGATATATATTGGATTTTCCCCTGACCCTGAGTGTCCGGCCCCATGAGACTGTGGTTTTCTCAGCCCCTGGTGGTCCGAGGTCGTTCCCGCTGCACAGATTCATGCGTCAGGGCCTCCTACAATCAATTCACTTTGATTTATTGCGCTATCTGTAATAGCACCCGAGATATCAGCAGATATATATTGGATTTTTCACTGACCCTGAGTGTCCGGCCCCATGAGACGGTCGTTTTCTCGGCCCCTGGTGGTCCGAGGTCGTTCCCGCTGCACAGATTCATGCGCCAGGGCCTCCTGCAGATAATTCACTTTGGTTTATTGCGCTATCTCTAATAGCACCCGAGATATCAGCAGATATATATTGGATTTTTCACTGACCCTGAGTGTCCGGCCCCATGAGACGGTCGTTGTCTCGGCCCCTGGAGGTCCGAGGACGTTCCCGCTGCACAGATTCATGCGCCAGGGCCTCCTACAGGTAATGCACTTTGATTTATTGCGCTATCTGTAATAGCACCGGAGATATCACCAGATATATATTGGATTTTCCCCTGACCCTGAGTGTCCGGCCCCATGAGACTGTGGTTTTCTCGGCCCCTGGTCGTCCGAGGTCGTTCCCGCTACACAGATTCATGCGCCAGGGCCTCCTGCAGATAATTCACTTTGGTTTATTGCGCTATCTGTAATAGCACCCGAGATATCACCAGATCTATATTGGATTTTCCCCTGACCCTGAGTGTCCGGCCCCATGAGACGGTGGTTTTCTCGGTCCCTGGTGTTCCGAGATCGTTCCCGCTGCACAGATTCATGCGCCAGGGCCTCCTACAGACAATGCACTTTGATTTATTGCGCTATCTCTAATAGCACCCGAGATATCACCAGATATATATTGGATTTTCCCCTGACCCTGAGTGTCCGGCCCCATGAGACTGTGGTTTTCTCGGCCCCTGGTGGTCCGAGGTCGTTCCCGTTGCACAGATTCATGCGCCAGGGCCTCCTGCAGATAATTCACTTTGGTTTATTGGGCTGTCTCTAATAGCACCCGAGATATCAGCAGATATATATTGGATTTTTCACTGACCCTGAGTGACCGGCCCCATGAGACGGTAGTTTTCTCGGCCCCTTGTGGTCCGAGGTCGTTCCCGCTGCACAGATTCATGCGCCAGGGCCTCCTGCAGAAAATTCACTTTGGTTTATTGCGCTATCTGTAATAGCACCCGAGATATCACCAGATATATATTGCATTTTACCCTGACCCTGAGTGTCCGGCCCCATGAGACGGTCGTTGTCTCGGCCCCTGGAGGTCCGAGGACGTTCCCGCTGCACAGATTCATGCGCCAGGGCCTCCTGCAGATAATTCACTTTGGTTTATTGCGCTATCTCTAATAGCACCCGAGATATCACCAGAAATATATTGGATTTTTCACTGACCCTGAGGGTCCGGCCCAATGAGGCGGTCGTTTTCTCGGCCCCTGGTGGTCCGAGGTCGTTCCCGCTGCACAGATTCATGCGCCAGGGCCTCCTACAGACAATGCACTTTGATTTATTGCGCTATCTGTAATAGCACCCGAGATATCACCAGATATATATTGGATTTTACCCTGACCCTGAGTGTCCGGCCCCATGAGACTGTGGTTTTTTCGGCCCCTGGTGGTCCGAGGTCGTTCCCGCTGCACAGATTCATGCGCCAGGGCCTCCTACAAACAATTCACTTTGATTTATTGTGCTATCTGTAATAGCACCCGAGATATCAGCAGATATATATTGGATTTATCACTGACCCTGAGTGTCCGGCCCCATGAGACGGTAGTTTTCTCGGCCCCTGGGGGTCCGAGGTCGTTCCCGCTGCACAGATTCATGCGGCAGGGCCTCCTGCAGAAAATTCACTTTGGTTTATTGCGCTATCTCTAATAGCACCCGAGATATCAGCAGATATATATTGGATTTTTCACTGACCCTGAGTGTCCGGGCCCATGAGACTGTGCTTTTCTCGGCCCCTGGTGGTCCGAGGTCGTTCCCGCTGCACAGATTCATGCGTCAGGGCCTCCTACAGGTAATGCACTTTGATTTATTGCGCTATCTGTAATAGCACCCGAGATATCAGCAGATATATATTGGATTTTTCACTGACCCTGAGTGTCCGGCCCCATGAGACGGTAGTTTTCTCGGCCCCTGGTGGTCCGAGGTCGTTCCCGCTGCACAGATTCATGCGCCAGGGCCTCCTGCAGATAATTCACTTTGGTTTATTGCGCTATCTCTAATAGCACCCGAGATATCACCAGATATATATTGGATTTTCCCCTGACCCTGAGTGACCGGCCCCATGAGACGGTAGTTTTCTCGGCCCCTGTGGGTCCGAGGTCGTTCCCGCTGCACAGATTCATGCGCCAGGGCCTCCTGCAGAAAATTCACTTTGGTTTATTGCGCTATCTCTAATAGCACCCGAGATATCACCAGATATATATTGGATTTTCCCCTGACCCTGAGTGTCCGGCCCCATGAGACTGTGGTTTTCTCGGCCCCTGGTGGTCCGAGGTCGTTCCCGCTGCACAGATTCATGCGCCAGGGCCTCCTACAGACAATGCACTTTGATTTATTGCGCTATCTGTAATAGCACCCGAGATATCAGCAGATATATATTGGATTTTTCACTGACCCTGAGTGTCCGGCCCCATGAGACGGTCGTTGTCTCGGCCCCTGGAGGTCCGAGGACGTTCCCGCTGCACAGATTCATGGGCCAGGGCCTCCTACAGGTAATGCACTTTGATTTATTGCGCTATCTGTAATAGCACCCGAGATATCACCAGATCTATATTGGATTTTCCCCTGACCCTGAGTGTCCGGCCCCATGAGACTGTGGTTTTCTCGGCCCCTGGTGGTCCGAGGTCGTTCCCGTTGCACAGATTCATGCGCCAGGGCCTCCTGCAGATAATTCACTTTGGTTTATTGCGCTATCTGTAATAGCACCCGAGATATCACCAGATCTATATTGGATTTTCCCCTGACCCTGAGTGTCCGGCCCCATGAGACTGTGGTTTTCTCGGCCCCTGGTGGTCCGAGGTCGTGCCCGTTGCACAGATTCATGCGCCAGGGCCTCCTGCAGATAATTCACTTTGGTTTATTGGGCTGTCTCTAATAGCACCCGAGATATCAGCAGATATATATTGAATTTTTCACTGACCCTGAGTGACCGGCCCCATGAGACGGTAGTTTTCTCGGCCCCTTGTGGTCCGAGGTCGTTCCCGCTGCACAGATTCATGCGCCAGGGCCTCCTGCAGAAAATTCACTTTGGCTTATTGCGCTATCTGTAATAGCACCCGAGATATCACCAGATATATATTGGATTTTACCCTGACCCTGAGTGTCCGGCCCCATGAGACTGTGGTTTTCTCGGCCCCTGTGGGTCCGAGGTCGTTCCCGCTGCACAGATTCATGCGCCAGGGCCTCCTGCAGAAAATTCACTTTGGTTTATTGCGCTATCTCTAATAGCACCCGAGATATCACCAGATATATATTGGATTTTCCCCTGACCCTGAGTGTCCGGCCCCATGAGACTGTGGTTTTCTCGGCCCCTGGTGGTCCGAGGTCGTTCCCGCTGCACAGATTCATGCGCCAGGGCCTCCTACAGACAATGCACTTTGATTTATTGCGCTATCTGTAATAGCACCCGAGATATCAGCAGATATATATTGGATTTTTCACTGACCCTGAGTGTCCGGCCCCATGAGACGGTCGTTGTCTCGGCCCCTGGAGGTCCGAGGACGTTCCCGCTGCACAGATTCATGGGCCAGGGCCTCCTACAGGTAATGCACTTTGATTTATTGCGCTATCTGTAATAGCACCCGAGATATCACCAGATCTATATTGGATTTTCCCCTGACCCTGAGTGTCCGGCCCCATGAGACTGTGGTTTTCTCGGCCCCTGGTGGTCCGAGGTCGTTCCCGTTGCACAGATTCATGCGCCAGGGCCTCCTGCAGATAATTCACTTTGGTTTATTGCGCTATCTGTAATAGCACCCGAGATATCACCAGATCTATATTGGATTTTCCCCTGACCCTGAGTGTCCGGCCCCATGAGACTGTGGTTTTCTCGGCCCCTGGTGGTCCGAGGTCGTTCCCGTTGCACAGATTCATGCGCCAGGGCCTCCTGCAGATAATTCACTTTGGTTTATTGGGCTGTCTCTAATAGCACCCGAGATATCAGCAGATATATATTGAATTTTTCACTGACCCTGAGTGACCGGCCCCATGAGACGGTAGTTTTCTCGGCCCCTTGTGGTCCGAGGTCGTTCCCGCTGCACAGATTCATGCGCCAGGGCCTCCTGCAGAAAATTCACTTTGGCTTATTGCGCTATCTGTAATAGCACCCGAGATATCACCAGATATATATTGGATTTTACCCTGACCCTGAGTGTCCGGCCCCATGAGACTGTGGTTTTCTCGGCCCCTGGTGGTCCGAGGTCGTTCCCGCTGCACAGATTCATGCGTCAGGGCCTCCTACAGGTAATGCACTTTGATTTATTGCGCTATCTGTAATAGCACCCGAGATATCTCCAGATATATATTGGATTTTACCCTGACCCTGAGTGTCCGGCCCCATGAGACTGTGGTTTTTTCGGCCCCTGGTGGTCCGAGGTCGTTCCCGCTGCACAGATCCATGCGCCAGGGCCTCCTACAAACAATTCACTTTGATTTATTGCGCTATCTGTAATAGCACCCGAGATATCAGCAGATATATATTGGATTTTTCACTGACCCTGAGTGTCCGGCCCCATGAGACGGTCGTTGTCTCGGCCCCTGGAGGTCCGAGGACGTTCCCGCTGCACAGATTCATGGGCCAGGGCCTCCTACAGGTAATGCACTTTCATTTATTGCGCTATCTGTAATAGCACCCGAGATATCACCAGATCTATATTGGATTTTCCCCTGACCCTGAGTGTCCGGCCCCATGAGACTGTGGTTTTCTCGGCCCCTGGTGGTCCGAGGTCGTTCCCGTTGCACAGATTCATGCGCCAGGGCCTCCTGCAGATAATTCACTTTGGTTTATTGCGCAATCTGTAATAGCACCCGAGATATCACCAGATCTATATTGGATTTTCCCCTGACCCTGAGTGTCCGGCCCCATGAGACTGTGGTTTTCTCGGCCCCTGGTGGTCCGAGGTCGTTCCCGTTGCACAGATTCATGCGCCAGGGCCTCCTGCAGATAATTCACTTTGGTTTATTGGGCTGTCTCTAATAGCACCCGAGATAACAGCAGATATATATTGGATTTTTCACTGACCCTGAGTGACCGGCCCCATGAGACGGTAGTTTTCTCGGCCCCTTGTGGTCCGAGGTCGTTCCCGCTGAACAGATTCATGCGCCAGGGCCTCCTGCAGAAAATTCACTTTGGCTTATTGCGCTATCTGTAATAGCACCCGAGATATCACCAGATATATATTGGATTTTACCCTGACCCTGAGTGTCCGGCCCCATGAGACTGTGGTTTTCTCGGCCCCTGGTGGTCCGAGGTCGTTCCCGCTGCACAGATTCATGCGTCAGGGCCTCCTACAGGTAATGCACTTTGATTTATTGCGCTATCTGTAATAGCACCCCAGATATCACCAGATCTATATTGGATTTTCCCCTGACCCTGAGTGTCCGGCCCCATGAGACTGTGGTTTTCTCGGCCCCTGGTGGTCCGAGGTCGTTCCCGTTGCACAGATTCATGCGCCAGGGCCTCCTGCAGATAATTCACTTTGATTTATTGCGCTATCTGTAATAGCACCCGAGATATCGCCAGATATATGTTGGATTTTACCCTGACCCTGAGTGTCCGGCCCCATGAGACAGTGGTTTTTTCGGCCCCTGGTGGTCCGAGGTCGTTCCCGCTGCACAGATTCATGCGCCAGTGCCTCCTACAGACAATGCACTTTGATTTATTGCGCTATCTGTAATAGCACCCGAGATATCAGCAGATATATATTGGAGTTTTCACTGACCCTGAGCGTCCGGCCCCATGAGACGGTCGTTTTCTCGGCCCCTGGTGGTCCGAGGTCGTTCCCGCTGCACAGGTTCATGCGCCAGGGCCTCCTGCAGATAATTCACTTTGGTTTATTGCGCTATCTCTAATAGCACCCGAGATATCACCAGATATATATTGGATTTTCCCCTGACCCTGAGTGTCCGGACCCATGAGACTGTGGTTTTCTCGGCCCCTGGTCGTCCGAGGTCGTTCCCGCTACACAGATTCATGCGCCAGGGCCTCCTACAGACAATGCACTTTGATTTATTGCGCTATCGGTAATAGCAGCCGAGATATCACCAGATATATATTGGATTTTCCCCTGACCCTGAGTGTCCGGCCCCATGAGACTGTGGTTTTCTCGGCCCCTGGTGGTCCGAGGTCGTTGCCGCTGCACAGATTCATGCGCCAGGGCCTCCTGCAGATAATTCACTTTGGTTTATTGCGCTATCTCTAATAGCACCCGAGATATCAGCAGATATATATTGGATTTTTCACTGACCCTGAGTGACCGGCCCCATGAGACGGTAGTTTTCTCGGCCCCTGGTGGTCCGAGGTCGTTCCCGCTGCACAGATTCATGCGCCAGGGCCTCCTGCAGATAATTCACTTTGGTTTATTGCGCTATCTCTAATAGCACCCGAGATATCACCAGATATATATTGGATTTTTCACTGACCCTGAGGGTCCGGCCCAATGAGGCGGTCGTTTTCTCGGCCCCTGGTGGTCCGAGGTCGTTCCCGCTGCACAGATTCATGCGCCAGGGCCTCCTACAGACAATGCACTTTGATTTATTGCGCTATCTGTAATAGCACCCGAGATATCACCAGATATATATTGGATTTTACCCTGACCCTGAGTGTCCGGCCCCATGAGACTGTGGTTTTTTCGGCCCCTGGTGGTCCGAGGTCGTTCCCGCTGCACAGATTCATGCGCCAGGGCCTCCTACAAACAATTCACTTTGATTTATTGCGCTATATGTAATAGCACCCGAGATATCAGCAGATATATATTGGATTTATCACTGACCCTGAGTGTCCGGCCCCATGAGACGGTCGTTTTCTCGGCCCCTGGTGGTCCGAGGTCGTTCCCGCTGCACAGATTCATGCGCCAGGGCCTCCTGCAGATAATTCACTTTGGTTTATTGCGCTATCTCTAATAGCACCCGAGATATCACCAGATATACATAGGATTTTTCACTGACCCTGAGCGTCCGGCCCCATGAGACGGTCGTTGTCTCGGCCCCTGGAGGTCCGAGGACGTTCCCGCTGCACAGATTCATGGGCCAGGGCCTCCTACAGGTAATGCACTTTGATTTATTGCGCTATCTGTAATAGCACCCGAGATATCACCAGATCTATATTGGATTTTCCCCTGACCCTGAGTGTCCGGCCCCATGAGACTGTGGTTTTCTCGGCCCCTGGTGGTCCGAGGTCGTTCCCGTTGCACAGATTCATGCGCCAGGGCCTCCTGCAGACAATTCACTTTGGTTTATTGCGCTATCTGTAATAGCACCCGAGATATCACCAGATCTATATTGGATTTTCCCCTGACCCTGAGTGTCCGGCCCCATTGAGACTGTGGTTTTCTCGGCCCCTGGTGGTCCGAGGTCGTTCCCGCTGCACAGATTCATGCGCCAGGGCCTCCTACAGACAATGCACTTTGATTTATTGCGCTATCTGTAATAGCACCCGAGATATCACCAGATATATATTGGATTTTCCCCTGACCCTGAGTGTCCGGCCGCATGAGACGGTCGTTGTCTCGGCCCCTGGAGTTCCGAGGACGTTCCCGCTGCACAGATTCATGAGCCAGGGCCTCCTACAGGTAATGCACTTTGATTTATTGCGCTATCTGTAAAAGCACCCGAGATATCACCAGATCTATATTGGATTTTCCCCTGACCCTGAGTGTCCGGCCCCATGAGACTGTGGTTTTCTCGGCCCCTGGTGGTCCGAGGTCGTTCCCGCTGCACAGATTCATGCGCCAGGGCCTCCTGCAGATAATTCACTTTGGTTTATTGCGCTACCTCTAATAGCACCCGAGATATCGCCAGATATATATTGGATTTTCCCCTGACCCTGAGTGTCCGGCCCCATGAGACTGTGGTTTTCTCGGCCCCTGGTGGTCCGAGGTCGTTCCCGCTGCACAGATTCATGCGCCAGGGCCTCCTACAGACAATGCACTTTGATTTATTGCGCTATCTGTAATAGCACCCGAGATATCAGCAGATATATATTGGATTTTTCACTGACCCTGAGAGTCCGGCCCCATGAGACGGTCGTTTTCTCGGCCCCTGGTGGTCCGAGGTCGTCCCCGCTGCACAGATTCATGCGCCAGGGCCTCCTGCAGATAATTCACTTTGGTTTATTGCGCTATCTGTAATAGCACCCGAGATATCACCAGATCTATATTGGATTTTCCCCTGACCCTGAGTGTCCGGCCCCATGAGACTGTGGTTTTCTCGGCCCCTGGTGGACCGAGGTCGTTCCCGCTGCACAGATTCATGCATCAGGGCCTACTGCAGATAATTCACTTTGATTTATTGCGCTATCTGTAATAGCACCCGAGATATCACCACATATATATTGGATGTTTCACTGACCCTGAGTATCCGGCCCCATGAGACGGTGGTTTTCTCGGTTCCTGGTGTTCCGAGGTCGTTCCCGCTGCACAGATTCATGCGCCAGGGCCTCCTACAGACAATGCACTTTGGTTTATTGCGCTATCTCTAATAGCACCCGAGATATCACCAGATATATATTGGATTTTCCCCTGACCCTGAGTGTCCGGCCCCATGAGACTGTGGTTTTCTCGGCCCCTGGTGGTCCGAGGTCGTTCCCGTTGCACAGATTCATGCGCCAGGGCCTCCTACAGACAATGCACATTGATTTATTGCGCTATCTGTAATAGCACCCGAGATATCACCAGATATATATTGGATTTTCCCCAGACCCTGAGTGACCGGCCCAATGAGACTGTGGTTTTTTCGGCCCCTGGTGATCCGTGGTCGTTCCCGCTGCACAGATTCATGCGCCAGGGCCTCCAGCAGATAATTCACTTTGGTTTATTGCGCTATCTCTAATAGCACCCGAGATATCACCAGATATATATTGGATTTTACCCTGACCCTGAGTGTCCGGACCCATGAGACTGTGCTTTTCTCGGCCCCTGGTGGTCCGAGGTGGTTCCCGCTGCACAGATTCATGCGCCAGGGCCTCCTACAGACAATTCACTTTGATTTATTGCGCTATCTGTAATAGCACCCGAGATATCACCAGATATATATTGGATTTTACCCTGACCCTGAGTGTCCGGCCCCATGAGACGGTCGTTGTCTCGGCCCCTGGAGGTCCGAGGACGTTCCCGCTGCCCAGATTCATGCGCCAGGGCCTCCTACAGGTAATGCACTTTGATTTATTGCGCTACCTGTAATAGCACCCGAGATATCACCAGATCTATATTGGATTTTCCCCTGACCCTGAGTGTCCGGCCCCATGAGACTGTGGTTTTCTCGGCCCCTGGTGGTCCGAGGTCGTTCCAGTTGCACAGATTCATGCGCCAGGGCCTCCTGCAGATAATTCACTTTGATTTATTGCGCTATCTGTAATAGCACCCGAGATATCACCAGATATATATTGGATTTTCCCCAGACCCTGAGTGACCGGCCCAATGAGACTGTGGTTTTCTCGGCCCCTGGTGGTCCGAGGTCGTTCGCGCTGCACAGATTCATGCGCCAGGGCCTCCTGCAGATAATTCACTTTGGTTTATTGCGCTATCTCTAATAGCACCCGAGATATCACCAGATATATATTGGATTTTACCCTGACCCTGAGTGTCCGGCCCCATGAGACTGTGCTTTTCTCGGCCCCTGGTGGTCCGAGGTCGTTCCCGCTGCACAGATTCATGCGCCAGGGCCTCCTACAGACAATGCACTTTGATTTATTGCGCTATCTGTAATAGCACCCGAGATATCACCAGATATATATTGGATTTTACCCTGACCCTGAGTGTCCGGCCCCATGAGACGGTCGTTGTCTCGGCCCCTGGAGGTCCGAGGACGTTCCCGCTGCACAGATTCATGCGCCAGGGCCTCCTACAGTTAATGCACTTTGATTTATTGCGCTACCTGTAATAGCACCCGAGATATCACCAGATCTATATTGGATTTTCCCCTGACCCTGAGTGTCCGGCCCCATGAGACTGTGGTTTTCTCGGCCCCTGGTGGTCCGAGGTCGTTCCCGTTGCACAGATTCATGCGCCAGGGCCTCCTACAGACAATGCACTTTGATTTATTGCGCTATCTGTAATAGCACCCGAGATATCACCAGATATATATTGGATTTTCCCCTGACCCTGAGTGTCCGGCCCCATGAGACTGTGGTTTTCTCGGCCCCTGGTGGTCCGAGGTCGTTCCCGCTGCACAGATTCATGCGCCAGGGCCTCCTGCAGATAATTCACTTTGGTTTATTGCGCTATCTCTAATAGCACCCGAGATATCACCAGATATATATTGGATTTTACCCTGACCCTGAGTGTCCGGACCCATGAGACTGTGCTTTTCTCGGTCCCTGGTGGTCCGAGGTCGTTCCCTCTGCACAGATTCATGCGCCAGGGCCTCCTACAGACAATGCACTTTGATTTTTTTGCGCTATCTGTAATAGCACCCGAGATTTCACCAGATATATATTGGATTTTACCCTGACCCTGAGTGTCCGGCCCCATGAGACGGTCGTTGTCTCGGCCCCTGGAGGTCCGAGAAGTTTCCGCTGCAGAGATTCATGCGCCAGGGCCTCCTACAGGTAATGCACTTTGATTTATTGCGCTATCTGTAATAGCAGCCGAGATATCACCAGATATATATTGGATTTTCCCCTGACCCTGAGTGTCCGGCCCCATGAGACTGTGGTTTTCTCGGCCCCTGGTCGTCCGAGGTCGTTCCCGCTGCACAGATTCATGTGCCAGGGCCTCCTACAGACAACGCACTTTGATTTATTGCGCTATCTGTAATAGCACCCGAGATATCACCAGATATATATTGGATTTTACCCTGACCCTGAGTGTCCGGCCCCATGAGACGGTCGTTGTCTCGGCCCCTGGAGGTCCGAGGACGTTCCCGCTGCACAGATTCATGCGCCAGGGCCTCCTACAGGTAATACACTTTGATTTATTGCGCTATCTGTAATAGCACCCGAGATATCACCAGATCTATATTGGATTTTCCCCTGACCCTGAGTGTCCGGCCCCATGAGACTGTGGTTTTCTCGGCCCCTGGTGGTCCGAGGGCGTTCCCGTTGCACAGATTCATGCGCCAGGGCCTCCTGCAGATAATTCACTTTGGTTTATTGCGCTATCTGTAATAGCACCCGAGATATCACCAGATCTATATTGGATTTTCCCCTGATCCTGAGTGTCCGGCCCCATGAGACTGTGGTTTTCTCCGCCCCTGGTGGTCCGAGGTCGTTCCCGCTGCACAGATTCATGCGCCAGGGCCTACTGCAGATAATTCACTTTGATTTATTGCGCTATCTGTAATAGCACCCGAGATATCACCACATATATATTGGATTTTTCACTGACCCTGAGTATCCGGCCCCATGAGACGGTGGTTTTCTCGGTCCCTGGTGTTCCGAGGTCGTTCCCGCTGCACAGATTCATGCGCCAGGGCCTCCTACAGACAATGCACTTTGGTTTATTGCGCTATCTCTAATAGCACCCGAGATATCACCAGATATATATTGGATTTTCCCCTGACCCTGAGTGTCCGGCCCCATGAGACTGTGGTTTTTTCGGCCCCTGGTGGTCCGAGGTCGTTCCCGTTGCACAGATTCATGCGCCAGGGCCTCCTACAGACAATGCACTTTGATTTATTGCGCTATCTGTAATAGCAGCCGAGATATCACCAGACATATATTGGATTTTTCACTGACCCTGAGTGTCCGGCCCCATGAGGCGGTCGTTTTCTCGGCCCCTGGTGGTCCGAGGTCATACCCGCTGCACAGATTCATGCGCCAGGGCCTCCTACAGACAATGCACTTTGATTTATTGCGCTACCTGTAATAGCACCCGAGATATCACCAGATATATATTGGATTTTACCCTGACCCTGAGTGTCCGGCCCCATGAGACGGTCGTTGTCTCGGCCCCTGGAGGTCCGAGGACGTTCCCGCTGCACAGATTCATGCGCCAGGGCCTCCTACAGGTAATGCACTTTGATTTATTGCGCTATCTGTAATAGCACCCGAGATATCACCAGATCTATATTGGATTTTCCGCTGACCCTGAGTGTCCGGCCCCATGAGACTGTGGTTTTCTCGGCCCCTGGTGGTCCGAGGTCGTTCCCGTTGCACAGATTCATGCGTCAGGGCCTCCTGCAGATAATTCACTTTGGTTTATTGCGCTATCTGTAATAGCACCCAAGATATCACCAGATATATATTGGATTTTTCCCTGACCCTGAGTGTCCGGCCCCATGAGACTGTGGTTTTCTCGGCCCCTGGTGGTCCGAGGTCGTTCCCGCTGCACAGATTCATGCGCCAGGGCCTCCTGCAGATAATTCACTTTGGTTTATTGCGCTATCTCTAATAGCACCCGAGATATCACCAGATATATATTGGATTTTCCCCTGACCCTGAGTGTCCGGCCCCATGAGACTGTGGTTTTCTCGGCCCCTAGTCGTCCGAGGTCGTTCCCGCTGCACAGATTCATGCGCCAGGGCCTCCTACAGACAACGCACTTTGATTTATTGCGCTATCTGTAATAGCACCCGAGATATCACCAGATAAATATTGGATTTTACCCTGACCCTGAGTGTCCGGCCCCATGAGACGGTCGTTGTCTCGGCCCCTGGAGGTCCGAGGACGTTCCCGCTGCACAGATTCATGCGCCAGGGCCTCCTACAGGTAATGCACTTCGATTTATTGCGCTATCTGTAATAGCACCCGAGATATCACCAGATCTATATTGGATTTTCCCCTGACCCTGAGTGTCCGGCCCCATGAGACTGTGGTTTTCTCGGCCCCTGGTGGTCCGAGGTCGTTCCCGTTGCACAGATTCATGCGCCAGGGCCTCCTGCAGATAATTCACTTTGGTTTATTGCGCTATCTGTAATAGCACCCGAGATATCACCAGATCTATATTGGATTTTCCCCTGACCCTGAGTGTCCGGCCCCATGAGACTGTGGTTTTCTCGGCCCCTGGTGGACCGAGGTCGTTCCCGCTGCACAGATTCATGCGCCAGGGCCTACTGCAGATAATTCACTTTGATTTATTGCGCTATCTGTAATAGCACCCGAGATATCACCACATATATATTGGATTTTTCACTGACCCTGAGTATCCGGCCCCATGAGACGGTGGTTTTCTCGGTTCCTGGTGTTCCGAGGTCGTTCCCGCTGCACAGATTCATGCGCCAGGGCCTCCTACAGACAATGCACTTTGGTTTATTGCGCTATCTCTAATAGCACCCGAGATATCACCAGATATATATTGGATTTTCCCCTGACCCTGAGTGACCGGCCCTATGAGACGGTAGTTTTCTCGGCCCCTGGTGGTCCGAGGTCGTTCCCGCTGCACAGATTCATGCGCCAGGGCCTCCTGCAGATAAATCATTTTGGTTTATTGCGCTATCTCTAATAGCACCCGAGATATCACCAGATATATATTCGATTTTCCCCTGACCCTGAGTGTCCGGCCCCATGAGACTGTGGTTTTCTCGGCCCCTGGTCGTCCGAGGTCGTTCCCTCTGCACAGATTCATGCGCCAGGGCCTCCTACAGACAATGCACTTTGATTTATTGCGCTATCTGTAATAGCACCCGAGATATCACCAGATATATATTGGATTTTACCCTGACCCTGAGTGTCCGGCCCCATGAGACGGTCGTTGTCTCGGCCCCTGGAGGTCCGAGAAGTTTCCGCTGCAGAGATTCATGCGCCAGGGCCTCCTACAGGTAATGCACTTTGATTTATTGCGCTATCTGCAATAGCAGCCGAGATATCACCAGATATATATTGGATTTTTCACTGACCCTGAGTGTCCGGCCCCATGAGGCGGTCGTTTTCTCGGCCCCTGGTGGTCCGAGGCCATACCCGCTGCACAGATTCATGCGCCAGGGCCTCCTACAGACAATGCACTTTGATTTATTGCGCTACCTGTAATAGCACCCGAGATATCACCAGATATATATTGGATTTTACCCTGACCCTGAGTGTCCGGCCCCATGAGACGGTCGTTGTCTCGGCCCCTGGAGGTCCGAGGACGTTCCCGCTGCACAGATTCATGCGCCAGGGCCTCCTACAGGTAATGCACTTTGATTTATTGCGCTATCTGTAATAGCACCCGAGATATCACCAGATCTATATTGGATTTTCCGCTGACCCTGAGTGTCCGGCCCCATGAGACTGTGGTTTTCTCGGCCCCTGGTGGTCCGAGGTCGTTCCCGTTGCACAGATTCATGCGTCAGGGCCTCCTGCAGATAATTCACTTTGGTTTATTGCGCTATCTGTAATAGCACCCAAGATATCACCAGATATATATTGGATTTTTCCCTGACCCTGAGTGTCCGGCCCCATGAGACTGTGGTTTTCTCGGCCCCTGGTGGTCCGAGGTCGTTCCCGCTGCACAGATTCATGCGCCAGGGCCTCCTGCAGATAATGCACTTTGATTTATTGCGCTATCTGTAATAGCAGCCGAGATATCACCAGATATATATTGGATTTTCCCCTGACCCTGAGTGTCCGGCCCCATGAGACTGTGGTTTTCTCGGCCCCTGGTCGTCCGAGGTCGTTCCCGCTGCACAGATTCATGTGCCAGGGCCTCCTACAGACAACGCACTTTGATTTATTGCGCTATCTGTAATAGCACCCGAGATATCACCAGATATATATTGGATTTTACCCTGACCCTGAGTGTCCGGCCCCATGAGACGGTCGTTGTCTCGGCCCCTGGAGGTCCGAGGACGTTCCCGCTGCACAGATTCATGCGCCAGGGCCTCCTACAGGTAATACACTTTGATTTATTGCGCTATCTGTAATAGCACCCGAGATATCACCAGATCTATATTGGATTTTCCCCTGACCCTGAGTGTCCGGCCCCATGAGACTGTGGTTTTCTCGGCCCCTGGTGGTCCGAGGGCGTTCCCGTTGCACAGATTCATGCGCCAGGGCCTCCTGCAGATAATTCACTTTGGTTTATTGCGCTATCTGTAATAGCACCCGAGATATCACCAGATCTATATTGGATTTTCCCCTGATCCTGAGTGTCCGGCCCCATGAGACTGTGGTTTTCTCCGCCCCTGGTGGTCCGAGGTCGTTCCCGCTGCACAGATTCATGCGCCAGGGCCTACTGCAGATAATTCACTTTGATTTATTGCGCTATCTGTAATAGCACCCGAGATATCACCACATATATATTGGATTTTTCACTGACCCTGAGTATCCGGCCCCATGAGACGGTGGTTTTCTCGGTCCCTGGTGTTCCGAGGTCGTTCCCGCTGCACAGATTCATGCGCCAGGGCCTCCTACAGACAATGCACTTTGGTTTATTGCGCTATCTCTAATAGCACCCGAGATATCACCAGATATATATTGGATTTTCCCCTGACCCTGAGTGTCCGGCCCCATGAGACTGTGGTTTTTTCGGCCCCTGGTGGTCCGAGGTCGTTCCCGTTGCACAGATTCATGCGCCAGGGCCTCCTACAGACAATGCACTTTGATTTATTGCGCTATCTGTAATAGCAGCCGAGATATCACCAGACATATATTGGATTTTTCACTGACCCTGAGTGTCCGGCCCCATGAGGCGGTCGTTTTCTCGGCCCCTGGTGGTCCGAGGTCATACCCGCTGCACAGATTCATGCGCCAGGGCCTCCTACAGACAATGCACTTTGATTTATTGCGCTACCTGTAATAGCACCCGAGATATCACCAGATATATATTGGATTTTACCCTGACCCTGAGTGTCCGGCCCCATGAGACGGTCGTTGTCTCGGCCCCTGGAGGTCCGAGGACGTTCCCGCTGCACAGATTCATGCGCCAGGGCCTCCTACAGGTAATGCACTTTGATTTATTGCGCTATCTGTAATAGCACCCGAGATATCACCAGATCTATATTGGATTTTCCGCTGACCCTGAGTGTCCGGCCCCATGAGACTGTGGTTTTCTCGGCCCCTGGTGGTCCGAGGTCGTTCCCGTTGCACAGATTCATGCGTCAGGGCCTCCTGCAGATAATTCACTTTGGTTTATTGCGCTATCTGTAATAGCACCCAAGATATCACCAGATATATATTGGATTTTTCCCTGACCCTGAGTGTCCGGCCCCATGAGACTGTGGTTTTCTCGGCCCCTGGTGGTCCGAGGTCGTTCCCGCTGCACAGATTCATGCGCCAGGGCCTCCTGCAGATAATTCACTTTGGTTTATTGCGCTATCTCTAATAGCACCCGAGATATCACCAGATATATATTGGATTTTCCCCTGACCCTGAGTGTCCGGCCCCATGAGACTGTGGTTTTCTCGGCCCCTAGTCGTCCGAGGTCGTTCCCGCTGCACAGATTCATGCGCCAGGGCCTCCTACAGACAACGCACTTTGATTTATTGCGCTATCTGTAATAGCACCCGAGATATCACCAGATAAATATTGGATTTTACCCTGACCCTGAGTGTCCGGCCCCATGAGACGGTCGTTGTCTCGGCCCCTGGAGGTCCGAGGACGTTCCCGCTGCACAGATTCATGCGCCAGGGCCTCCTACAGGTAATGCACTTCGATTTATTGCGCTATCTGTAATAGCACCCGAGATATCACCAGATCTATATTGGATTTTCCCCTGACCCTGAGTGTCCGGCCCCATGAGACTGTGGTTTTCTCGGCCCCTGGTGGTCCGAGGTCGTTCCCGTTGCACAGATTCATGCGCCAGGGCCTCCTGCAGATAATTCACTTTGGTTTATTGCGCTATCTGTAATAGCACCCGAGATATCACCAGATCTATATTGGATTTTCCCCTGACCCTGAGTGTCCGGCCCCATGAGACTGTGGTTTTCTCGGCCCCTGGTGGACCGAGGTCGTTCCCGCTGCACAGATTCATGCGCCAGGGCCTACTGCAGATAATTCACTTTGATTTATTGCGCTATCTGTAATAGCACCCGAGATAACACCACATATATATTGGATTTTTCACTGACCCTGAGTATCCGGCCCCATGAGACGGTGGTTTTCTCGGTTCCTGGTGTTCCGAGGTCGTTCCCGCTGCACAGATTCATGCGCCAGGGCCTCCTACAGACAATGCACTTTGGTTTATTGCGCTATCTCTAATAGCACCCGAGATATCACCAGATATATATTGGATTTTCCCCTGACCCTGAGTGACCGGCCCTATGAGACGGTAGTTTTCTCGGCCCCTGGTGGTCCGAGGTCGTTCCCGCTGCACAGATTCATGCGCCAGGGCCTCCTGCAGATAAATCATTTTGGTTTATTGCGCTATCTCTAATAGCACCCGAGATATCACCAGATATATATTCGATTTTCCCCTGACCCTGAGTGTCCGGCCCCATGAGACTGTGGTTTTCTCGGCCCCTGGTCGTCCGAGGTCGTTCCCTCTGCACAGATTCATGCGCCAGGGCCTCCTACAGACAATGCACTTTGATTTATTGCGCTATCTGTAATAGCACCCGAGATATCACCAGATATATATTGGATTTTACCCTGACCCTGAGTGTCCGGCCCCATGAGACGGTCGTTGTCTCGGCCCCTGGAGGTCCGAGAAGTTTCCGCTGCAGAGATTCATGCGCCAGGGCCTCCTACAGGTAATGCACTTTGATTTATTGCGCTATCTGCAATAGCAGCCGAGATATCACCAGATATATATTGGATTTTTCACTGACCCTGAGTGTCCGGCCCCATGAGGCGGTCGTTTTCTCGGCCCCTGGTGGTCCGAGGCCATACCCGCTGCACAGATTCATGCGCCAGGGCCTCCTACAGACAATGCACTTTGATTTATTGCGCTACCTGTAATAGCACCCGAGATATCACCAGATATATATTGGATTTTACCCTGACCCTGAGTGTCCGGCCCCATGAACGGTCGTTGTCTCGGCCCCTGGAGGTCCGAGGACGTTCCCGCTGCACAGATTCATGCGTCAGGGCCTCCTGCAGATAATTCACTTTGGTTTATTGCGCTATCTGTAATAGCACCCGAGATATTACCAGATCTATATTGGATTTTCCCCTGACCCTGAGTGTCCGGCCCCATGAGACGGTGGTTTTCTCGGCCCCTTGTGGTCCGAGGTCGTCCCCGCTGCAGAGATTCATGCGCCAGGACATCCTGCAGATAATTCACTTTGGTTTGTTGCGCCATCTCTAATAGCACCCGAGATATCACCATATACATATTGGATTTTTCCCTGACCCTGAGTGTCCGGCCCCATGAGACGGTGGTTTTCTCGGCCCCTGGTGGTCCGAGGTCGTTCCCGCTGCACAGATTCATGCGCCAGGGCCTACTGCAGATAATTCACTTTGATTTATTGCGCTATCTGTAATAGCACCCGAGATATCACCACATATATATTGGATTTTTCACTGACCCTGAGTATCCGGCCCCATGAGACGGTGGTTTTCTCGGTCCCTGGTGTTCCGAGGTCGTTCCCGCTGCACAGATTCATGCGCCAGGGCCTCCTACAGACAATGCACTTTGGTTTATTGCGCTATCTCTAATAGCACCCGAGATATCACCAGATATATATTGGATTTTCCCCTGACCCTGAGTGTCCGGCCCCATGAGACTGTGGTTTTTTCGGCCCCTGGTGGTCCGAGGTCGTTCCCGTTGCACAGATTCATGCGCCAGGACCTCCTACAGACAATGCACTTTGATTTATTGCGCTATCTGTAATAGCAGCCGAGATATCACCAGACATATATTGGATTTTTCACTGACCCTGAGTGTCCGGCCCCATGAGGCGGTCGTTTTCTCGGCCCCTGGTGGTCCGAGGTCATACCCGCTGCACAGATTCATGCGCCAGGGCCTCCTACAGACAATGCACTTTGATTTATTGCGCTACCTGTAATAGCACCCGAGATATCACCAGATATATATTGGATTTTACCCTGACCCTGAGTGTCCGGCCCCATGAGACGGTCGTTGTCTCGGCCCCTGGAGGTCCGAGGACGTTCCCGCTGCACAGATTCATGCGCCAGGGCCTCCTACAGGTAATTCACTTTGGTTTATTGCGCTATCTCTAATAGCACCCGAAATATCACCAGATATATATCGGATTTTTCCCTGACCCTGACAGTCCGACCCCATGAGACGATGGTTTTCTCGGCCCCTGGTGGTCCGAGGTCGTTCCCGCTGCATAGATTCATGCGCCAGGGCCTCCTGCAGACAATGCTTTTTGATTTATTGCGCTATCTGTAATATCACCCGAGATATCACCAGATTTGTATTCGATTTTTCCCGGACCCTGAGTGTCCGACCCCATGAGACGGTGGTTTTCTCGGCCCCTGGTGGTCCGAGGTCGTTCCCGCTGCACAGATTCATGCGCCAGGGCCTCCTGCAGACAATGCACTTTGATTTATTGCGCTATCTCTAATAGCACCCGAGATATCACCAGATATATATTGGATTTTTCCTTGACCCTGACAGTCCGGCCCCATGTGTGGATGGTTTTCTCGGCCCCTGGTGGTCCGAGGTCGTTCCCGCTGCACAGATTCATGCGCCAGGGCCTCCTGCAGACAATGCTTTTTGATTTATTGCGCTATCTGTAATATCACCCGAGATATCACCAGATTTGTATTCGATTTTTCCCGGACCCTGAGTGTCCGACCCCATGAGACGGTGGTTTTCTCGGCCCCTGGTGGTCCGAGGTCGTTCCCGCTGCACAGATTCATGCGCCAGGGCCTCCTGCAGACAATGCACTTTGATTTATTGCGCTATCTCTAATAGCACCCGAGATATCACCAGATATATATTGGATTTTTCCTTGACCCTGACAGTCCGGCCCCATGTGTGGATGGTTTTCTCGGCCCCTGGTGGTCCGAGGTCGTTCCCGCTGCACAGATTCATGCGCCAGGGCCTCCTACAGACAATGAACTTTGATTTATTACGCTATCTGTAATAGCACCCGAGATATCACCAGATATATATTGGATTTTCCCCTGACCCTGACAGTCCGGCCCCATGAGACGGTGTTTTTCTCGGCCCTGGTGGTCCGAGGTCGTCCCCGCTGCACAGATTCATGCGCCTGGGCCTCCTGCAGATAATTCACTTTGGTTTGTTGCGCTATCTCTAATAGCACCCGAGATATCACCATATACATATTGGATTTTCCCCTGACCCTGAGTGTCCGGCCCCATGAGACGGTGGTTTTCTCGGCCCCTGGTGGTCCGAAGTCGTTCCCGCTGCACAGATTCATGCGCCAGGGCCCCCTGCAGATAATTCACTTTGGTTTAGTGCGCTATCTGTAAGAGCACCCGAGATGTCACCAGATATATGCTGGATTTTTACATGACATTAGGTGACGGATTCCGAATATCTGTAATTTTCTCGGCGCCTGGTGGTCCGAGGTCGTTCCTGCTGCTCAGATTAATACGCCAGGCCCTCCTGCAGATAATTCACTTTGGTTTGTTGCGCTATCTCTAATAGCACCCGAGATATCACCATATATATATTGGATTTTCCCCTGACCCTGAGTGGCCGGCCCCATGAGGCGGTCGTTTTCTCAGCCCCTGGTGGTCCGAGGTCGTTCCCGCTGCACAGATTCATGCGCCAGGGCCTCCTACAGACAATGCACTTTGATTTATTGCGCTATCTCTAATTGCACCCGAGATATCACCAGATATATATTGGATTTTCCCCTGACCATGAGTGTCCGGCCCCATGAGACTGTGGTTTTCTCGGCCCCTGGTGGTCCGAGGTCGTTCCCGTTGCACAGATTCATGCGCCAGGGCCTCCTGCAGATAATTCACTTTCGTTTATTGCGCTATCTCTAATAGCACCCGAGATATCACCAGATATATATTATATTTTCCCCTGACCCTGAGTGTCCGGCCCCATGAGACGGTGGTTTTCTCGGCCCCTGGCGGTCCGAGGTCGTTCCCGCGGCACAGATTTATGCGCCAGGGCCTCCTGCAGACAATGCACTTTGATTTATTTCGCTATCTCTGATAGCACCCGAGAAATCACCAGATATATATTGGATTTTTCCCTGACCCTGACAGTCCGGCCCCATGAGATGGAGATTTTCTCGGCCCCTGGTGGTCCGAGGTCGATCCCGCTGCACAGATTCATGCGCCAGGGCCTCCTATAGATAATTCACTTTGGTTTAGTGCGCTATCTGTAAGAGCACCCGAGATGTCACCAGATATATGCTGGATTTTTACATGACCTTGGGTAACGGATTCCGAATATATGTAATTTTCTCGGCGCCTGGTGGTCCGAGGTCGTTCCTGCTGCTCAGATTAATACGCCAGGCCCTCCTGCAGATAATTCACTTTGGTTTATTGCGCTATCTCTAATAGCACTCGAGATATCACCAGATATATATTGGATTTTCCCCTGACCATGAGTGTCCGGCCCCATGTGTCGGTGGTTTTCTCGGTCCCTGGTGGTCCGAGGTCGTTCCCGCTGCATAGATTCATGCGCCAGGGCCTCCTGCAGACAATGCTTTTTGATTTATTGCGCTATCTGTAATATCACCCGAGATATCACCATATACATATTGGATTTTCCCCTGACCCTGAGTGTCCGGCCCCATGAGACGGTGGTTTTCTCGGCCCCTGGTGGTCCGAGGTCGTTCCCGCTGCACCGATTCATGCACCAGGGCCTCCTGCAGACAATGCACTTTGATTTATTGCGCTATCTCTAATAGCACCCGAGATATCACCAGATATATATTGGATTTTTCCTTGACCCTGACAGTCCGGCCCCATGTGTGGATGGTTTTCTCGGCCCCTGGTGGTCCGAGGTCGTTCCTGCTACTCAGATTAATACGCCAGGCCCTCCTGCAGACAATGCACTTTGATTTATTTCGCTATCTCTAATAGCACCCGAAATATCACCAGATATATATCGGATTTTTCCCTGACCCTGACAGTCCGACCCCATGAGACGGTGGTTTTCTCGGCCCCTGGTGGTCCGACGTCGTTCCCGCTGCATAGATTCATGCGCCAGGGCCTCCTGCAGACAATGCTTTTTGATTTATTGCGCTATCTGTAATATCACCCGAGATATCACCAGATTTGTATTCGATTTTTCCCGGACCCTGAGTGTCCGACCCCATGAGACGGTGGTTTTCTCGGCCCCTGGTGGTCCGAGGTCGTTCCCGCTGCACAGATTCATGCGCCAGGGCCTCCTGCAGACAATGCACTTTGATTTATTGCGCTATCTCTAATAGCACCCGAGATATCACCAGATATATATTGGATTTTTCCTTGACCCTGACAGTCCGGCCCCATGTGTGGATGGTTTTCTCGGCCCCTGGTGGTCCGAGGTCGTTCCCGCTGCACAGATTCATGCGCCAGGGCCTCCTACAGACAATGAACTTTGATTTATTACGCTATCTGTAATAGCACCCGAGATATCACCAGATATATATTGGATTTTCCCCTGACCCTGACAGTCCGGCCCCATGAGACGGTGTTTTTCTCGGCCCTGGTGGTCCGAGGTCGTCCCCGCTGCACAGATTCATGCGCCTGGGCCTCCTGCAGATAATTCACTTTGGTTTGTTGTGCTATCTCTAATAGCACCCGAGATATCACCATATACATATTGGATTTTCCCCTGACCCTGAGTGTCCGGCCCCATGAGACGGTGGTTTTCTCGGCCCCTGGTGGTCCGAGGTCGTTCCCGCTGCACAGATTCATGCGCCAGGGCCTCCTGCAGATAGTTCACTTTGGTTTATTGCGCTATCTCTAATAGCACCCGAGATATCACCAGATATATATTGGATTTTCCCCTGACCCTGACAGTCCGGCCCCATGAGACGGTGTTTTTCTCGGCCCTGGTGGTCCGAGGTCGTCCCCGCTGCACAGATTCATGCGCCAGGGCCCCCTGCAGATAATTCACTTTGGTTTAGTGCGCTATCTGTAAGAGCACCCGAGATGTCACCAGATATATGCTGGATTTTTACATGACATTAGGTGACGGATTCCGAATATCTGTAATTTTCTCGGCGCCTGGTGGTCCGAGGTCGTTCCTGCTGCTCAGATTAATACGCCAGGCCCTCCTGCAGATAATTCACTTTGGTTTGTTGCGCTATCTCTAATAGCACCCGAGATATCACCATATATATATTGGATTTTCCCCTGACCCTGAGTGGCCGGCCCCATGAGGCGGTCGTTTTCTCAGCCCCTGGTGGTCCGAGGTCGTTCCCGCTGCACAGATTCATGCGCCAGGGCCTCCTACAGACAATGCACTTTGATTTATTGCGCTATCTCTAATTGCACCCGAGATATCACCAGATATATATTGGATTTTCCCCTGACCATGAGTGTCCGGCCCCATGAGACTGTGGTTTTCTCGGCCCCTGGTGGTCCGAGGTCGTTCCCGTTGCACAGATTCATGCGCCAGGGCCTCCTGCAGATAATTCACTTTCGTTTATTGCGCTATCTCTAATAGCACCCGAGATATCACCAGATATATATTATATTTTCCCCTGACCCTGAGTGTCCGGCCCCATGAGACGGTGGTTTTCTCGGCCCCTGGCGGTCCGAGGTCGTTCCCGCGGCACAGATTTATGCGCCAGGGCCTCCTGCAGACAATGCACTTTGATTTATTTCGCTATCTCTGATAGCACCCGAGAAATCACCAGATATATATTGGATTTTTCCCTGACCCTGACAGTCCGGCCCCATGAGATGGAGATTTTCTCGGCCCCTGGTGGTCCGAGGTCGATCCCGCTGCACAGATTCATGCGCCAGGGCCTCCTATAGATAATTCACTTTGGTTTAGTGCGCTATCTGTAAGAGCACCCGAGATGTCACCAGATATATGCTGGATTTTTACATGACCTTGGGTAACGGATTCCGAATATATGTAATTTTCTCGGCGCCTGGTGGTCCGAGGTCGTTCCTACTGCTCAGATTAATACGCCAGGCCCTCCTGCAGATAATTCACTTTGGTTTATTGCGCTATCTCTAATAGCACTCGAGATATCACCAGATATATATTGGATTTTCCCCTGACCATGAGTGTCCGGCCCCATGTGTCGGTGGTTTTCTCGGTCCCTGGTGGTCCGAGGTCGTTCCCGCTGCATAGATTCATGCGCCAGGGCCTCCTGCAGACAATGCTTTTTGATTTATTGCGCTATCTGTAATATCACCCGAGATATCACCAGATTTGTATTCGATTTTTCCCGGACCCTGAGTGTCCGACCCCATGAGACGGTGGTTTTCTCGGCCCCTGGTGGTCCGAGGTCGTTCCCTCTGCACCGATTCATGCACCAGGGCCTCCTGCAGACAATGCACTTTGATTTATTGCGCTATCTCTAATAGCACCCGAGATATCACCAGATATATATTGGATTTTTCCTTGACCCTGACAGTCCGGCCCCATGTGTGGATGGTTTTCTCGGCCCCTGGTGGTCCGAGGTCGTTCCTGCTGCTCAGATTAATACGCCAGGCCCTCCTGCAGACAATGCACTTTGATTTATTTCGCTATCTCTAATAGCACCCGAAATATCACCAGATATATATCGGATTTTTCCCTGACCCTGACAGTCCGACCCCATGAGACGGTGGTTTTCTCGGCCCCTGGTGGTCCGACGTCGTTCCCGCTGCATAGATTCATGCGCCAGGGCCTCCTGCAGACAATGCTTTTTGATTTATTGCGCTATCTGTAATATCACCCGAGATATCACCAGATTTGTATTCGATTTTTCCCGGACCCTGAGTGTCCGACCCCATGAGACGGTGGTTTTCTCGGCCCCTGGTGGTCCGAGGTCGTTCCCGCTGCACAGATTCATGCGCCAGGGCCTCCTGCAGACAATGCACTTTGATTTATTGCGCTATCTCTAATAGCACCCGAGATATCACCAGATATATATTGGATTTTTCCTTGACCCTGACAGTCCGGCCCCATGTGTGGATGGTTTTCTCGGCCCCTGGTGGTCCGAGGTCGTTCCCGCTGCACAGATTCATGCGCCAGGGCCTCCTACAGACAATGAACTTTGATTTATTACGCTATCTGTAATAGCACCCGAGATATCACCAGATATATATTGGATTTTCCCCTGACCCTGACAGTCCGGCCCCATGAGACGGTGTTTTTCTCGGCCCTGGTGGTCCGAGGTCGTCCCCGCTGCACAGATTCATGCGCCTGGGCCTCTTGCAGATAATTCACTTTGGTTTGTTGTGCTATCTCTAATAGCACCCGAGATATCACCATATACATATTGGATTTTCCCCTGACCCTGAGTGTCCGGCCCCATGAGACGGTGGTTTTCTCGGCCCCTGGTGGTCCGAGGTCGTTCCCGCTGCACAGATTCATGCGCCAGGGCCCCCTGCAGATAATTCACTTTGGTTTAGTGCGTTATCTGTAAGAGCACCCGAGATGTCACCAGATATATGCTGGATTTTTACATGACATTAGGTGACGGATTCCGAATATCTGTAATTTTCTCGGCGCCTGGTGGTCCGAGGTCGTTCCTGCTGCTCAGATTAATACGCCAGGCCCTCCTGCAGATAATTCACTTTGGTTTGTTGCGCTATCTCTAATAGCACCCGAGATATCACCATATATATATTGGATTTTCCCCTGACCCTGAGTGGCCGGCCCCATGAGGCGGTCGTTTTCTCAGCCCCTGGTGGTCCGAGGTCGTTCCCGCTGCACAGATTCATGCGCCAGGGCCTCCTACAGACAATGCACTTTCGTTTATTGCGCTATCTCTAATAGCACGCGAGATATCACCAGATATATATTATATTTTCCCCTGACCCTGAGTGTCCGGCCCCATGAGACGGTGGTTTTCTCGGCCCCTGGCGGTCCGAGGTCGTTCCCGCGGCACAGATTTATGCGCCAGGGCCTCCTGCAGACAATGCACTTTGATTTATTTCGCTATCTCTGATAGCACCCGAGAAATCACCAGATATATATTGGATTTTTCCCTGACCCTGACAGTCCGGCCCCATGAGATGGAGATTTTCTCGGCCCCTGGTGGTCCGAGGTCGATCCCGCTGCACAGATTCATGCGCCAGGGCCTCCTATAGATAATTCACTTTGGTTTAGTGCGCTATCTGTAAGAGCACCCGAGATGTCACCAGATATATGCTGGATTTTTACATGACCTTGGGTAACGGATTCCGAATATATGTAATTTTCTCGGCGCCTGGTGGTCCGAGGTCGTTCCTGCTGCTCAGATTAATACGCCAGGCCCTCCTGCAGATAATTCACTTTGGTTTATTGCGCTATCTCTAATAGCACTCGAGATATCACCAGATATATATTGGATTTTCCCCTGACCATGAGTGTCCGGCCCCATGTGTCGGTGGTTTTCTCGGTCCCTGGTGGTCCAAGGTCGATCCCGCGGCACAGATTTGTGCGTCAGGGCCTTCAGCAGACAATGCACTTTCATTTATTTCGCTATCTCTAATAGCACCCGAGATATCACCAGATATATATTGGATTTTTCCCTGACCCTGGCAATCCGGCCCCATGAGGCGGTGATTTTCTCGGCCTCTGGTGGTCCGAGGTCGATCCCGCTGCACAGATTCATGCGCCAGGGCCCCCTGCAGATAATTCACTTTGGTTTAGTGCGCAATCTGTAAGAGCACCCGAGATATCACCAGATATATATTGGATTTTCCCCTGACACTGAGTGTCCGGCCCCATGAGACGGTGGTTTTCTCAGCCCCTGGTGGTCCGAGGTCGTTCCCGCAGCACAGATTCATGCGCCAGGGCCTCCTGCAGACAATGCACTTTGATTTATTTCGCTATCTCTAATAGCACCCGAGATATCACCACATATATATTGGATTTTCCCCTGACCCTAACAGTCCGGCCCCATGAGACGGTGATATTCTCGGCCCCTGGTGGTCCGAGGTCGATCCCGCTGCACAGATTCATGCGCCAGGGCCTCCTGCAGACAATGCACTTTGATTTATTTCGCTATCTCTAATAGCACCCGAGATATCACCACATATATATTGGATTTTCCCCTGACCCTAACAGTCCGGCCCCATGAGACGGTGATATTCTCGGCCCCTGGTGGTCCGAGGTCGATCCCGCTGCACAGATTCATGCGCCAGGGCCTCCTACAGACAATGCACTTTGATTTATTGCGCTATCTTTAATAGCATCCGAGATATCACCAGATATATATTGGATTTTTCCCTTACCCTGAGTGTCCGGCCCCATGAGACGGTGGTCTTCTCGGCCCCTGGTGGTCCGAGGTCGTTGCCGTTGCACAGATTCATGCGCCAGGGCCTCCTGCAGATAATTCACTTTGGTTTATTGCGCTATCTCTAATAGCACCCGAGATATCACCAGATATATATTGGATTTTCCCCTGACCCTGAGTGTCCGGCCCCATGAGACGGTGGTTTTCTCGGTCCCTGGTGGTCCGAGGTCATTCCCGCTGCACAGATTCATGCGCCAGGGCCTCCTACAGACAATGCACTTTGATTTATTGCGCTATCTGTAATAGCACCGGAGATATCACCAGATATATATTAGATTTTCCCCTGACCCTGAGTGTCCGGCCCCATGAGACTGCGGCTTTCTCGGCCTCTGGTGGTCCGAGGTCGTTCCCGCTGCACAGATTCATGCGCCAGGGCCTCCTACAGACAATGCACTTTGATTTATTGCGCTATCTCTAATAGCACCCGAGATATCACCAGATATATATTGGATTTTCCCCTGACCCTAACAGTCCGGCCCCATGAGACGGTGATATTCTCGGCCCCTGGTGGTCCGAGGTCGTTCCCGCTGCACAGATTCATGCGCCAGGGCCTCCTGCAGATAATTCACTTTCGTTTATTGCGCTATCTCTAATAGCACCCGAGATATCACCAGATATATATTGGATTTTTCCCTTACCCTGAGTGTCCGGCCCCATGAGACGGTGGTTTTCTCGGCCCCTGGTGGTCCTAGGTCGTTCCCGCTGCACAGATGCATGCACCAGGGCCTCCTGCAGATAATTCCCCTTTGCTTATTGCGCTATCTCTAATAGCACCCGAGATATCACCACATATATATTGGATTTTTCCCTGACCCAGAGGGTCCGGCCCCATGAGACGGTGGTTTTCTCGGCCCCCGGTGGTCCGAGGTCGTTCCCGCTGCACAGATTCATGCGCCAGGGCCTCCTACAGACAATGCGATTGATTTATTGCGCTATCTGTAATAGCACCCGAGATATCACCAGATATATATTGGATTTTCCCCTGACCCTGAGTGTCCGGCCCCATGAGACTGTGGTTTTCTCGGCCCCTGGTGGTCCGAGGTCATTCCCGTTGCACAGATTCATGCGTCAGGGCCTCCTGCAGATAATTCACTTTGGTTTATTGCGCTATCACTAATAGCACCCGAGATATCACCAGATATATATTGGATTTTCCCCTGACCCTGAGTGTCCGGCCCCATGAGATGGTGGTTTTCTCGGCCCCTGGTGGTCCGAGGTCGTTCCCGCTGCACAGATTCAGGCGCCAGGGCCTCCTGCAGATAACTCACTTGGTTTCTTGCGCTATCTCTAATAGCATCCGAGATATCACCAGATATATATTGGATTTTCCCCTGACCCTGAGTGTCCGGCCCCATGAGACGGTGGTTCTCTCGGCCCCTGGAGGTCCGAGGTCGTTCCCGCTGCACAGATTCATGCGCCAGGGCCTCCTACAGACAATGCACTTTGATTTATTGCGCTATCTGTAATAGCACCCGAGATATCACCAGATATATATTGGATATTTCCCGCACCCTGAGTGTCCAGCCCCATGAGACGGTGGTTTTCTCGGCCCCTGGTGGACCGAGGTCGTTCACGCTGCACAGATGCATGCGCCAGGGCCTCCTGCAGATAGTTCACTTTGGTTTATTGCGCTATCTCTAATAGCACCCGAGATATCACCAGATATATATTGGATTTTTCCCTGACCCAGAGTTTCCGGCCCCATGAGACGGTGGTTTTCTCGGCCCCTGGTGGTCCGAGGTCGTTCCCGCTTCACAGATTCATGCGCCAGGGCCTCCTACAGACAACGCACTTTGATTTGTTGCGCTATCTGTAATAGCACCCGAGATATCACCAGATATATATTGGATTCTCCCCTGACCCTGAGTGTCCGGCCCCATGAGACTGTGGTTTTCTCGTCCCCTAGTGGTCCGAGGTCGTTCCCGCTGCACAGATTCATGCGCCAGAGCCTCCTACAGACAACGCACTTTGATTTATTGCGCTATCTGTAATAGCGCCCGAGATATCACCTGATATATATTGGATTTTTCCCTGACCCTGAGTGTCCGGCCCCATGAGACGGTGGTTTTCTCGGCCCCTGGTGGTCCTAGGTCGTTCCCGCTGCACAGATGCATGCGCCAGGGCCTTCTGCAGATAAGTCCATTTGGCTTATTGCGCTATCTCTAATAGCACCCGAGATATCACCAGATATATATTGGATTTTCCCCTGACTCTGAGTTTCCGGCCCCATGAGACGGTGGTTTTCTCGACCCCTGGTGGTCCGAGGTCGTTCCCGCTTCCCAGATTCATGCGCCAGGGCCTCCTCCAGACAATGCACTTTGATTTATTGCGCTATCTGTAATAGCACCCGACATATCACCAGATATATATTGGATATTTCCCTCTCCCTGAGTGTCCAGCCCCATCAGACGGTGGTTTTCTCGGCCCCTGGTGGACCGAGGTCGTTCCCGCTGCACAGATTCATGCGCCTGGGCCTCCTGCAGATAATTCACTTTGATTCATTTCGCTATCTGTAATAGGACCCGAGATATCACCAGATATATATTGGATTTTGCCCTGACCCTGAGTGTCCGGCCCCATGAGACGGTGGTTTTCTCGGCCCCTGGTGGTCCGAGGTCGATCCCGCTGCACAGATATATGCGCCAGGGCCTCCTACAGACAATGCACTTTGATTTATTTCGCTATCTGTAATAGAACCTGAGATATCACCAGATATATATTGCATTTTCCCCAGACCCTGAGTGTCCGGCCGCATGAGACTGTAGTTTTCTCGGCCCCTGGTGGTCCGAGGTCGTTCCCGCTGCACAGATTCATGCGCCAGGGCCTCCTGCAGATAATTCACTTTGGTTTATTGCGCTATCTCTAATAGCACCCGAGATATCAGCAGATATATATTGGATTTTTCACTGATCCTGAGTGACCGGCCCCATGAGACGGTAGTTTTCTCGGCCCCTGGTGGTCCGAGGTCGTTCCCGCTGCACTGATTCATGCGCCAGTGCCTCCTGCAGATAATTCACTTTCGTTTATTGCGCTATCTCTAATAGCACCCGAAATATCACCAGATATATATTGGATTTTCCCCTGACCCTGAGTGTCCGGCCCCTCGGGACGCTGGTTTTCTCGGCCCCTGGTGGTCCGAGGTCGTTCCCGCTGCACAGATTCATGCGCCAGGGCCTCCTACAGATAACTCACTTTGATTTATTGCGCTATCTATAATAGCGCCCGAGATATCACCAGATATGTATTGGATTTTCCCCTCACCCTGAGTGTCCGGCCCCATGGGACTGTGGTTTTCTCGGCCCCTGGTGGTCCGAGGTCGTTCCCGCTGCACAGATTCATGCGCCAGGGCCTCCTACAGACAATGCACTTTGATTTATTGCGCTATCTCTAACAGCACCCAAGATATCACCAGATATATATTGGATTTTCCCCTGACCCTGAGTGTCCGGCCCCTCGGGACGCTGGTTTTCTCGGCCCCTGGTGGTCCGAGGTCGTTCCCGCTGCACAGATTCATGCGCCAGGGCCTCCTACAGATAACTCACTTTGATTTATTGCGCTATCTATAATAGCGCCCGAGATATCACCAGATATGTATTGGATTTTTCCCTGACCCTGAGTGTCCGGCCCCATGAGACTGCGGTTTTCTCGGCCCCTGGTGGTCCGAGGTCGTTCCCGCTGCACACATTCATGCGCCAGGGCCTCCTGCATATAATTCACTTTGGTTTATTGCGCTATCTGTAATAGCACCCGAGATATCACCAGATATATATTGGATATTTCCCTCACCCTGAGTGTCCAGCCCCATGAGACGGTGGTTTTCTCGGCCCCTGGTGGACCGAGGTCGTTCCCGCTGCACAGATTCATGCGCCAGGGCCTCCTGCAGATAATTCACTTTGGTTTATTGCGCTATCTCTAATAGCACCCGAGATATCAGCAGATATATATTGGATTTTTCACTGATCCTGAGTGACCGGCCCCATGAGACGGTAGTTTTCTCGGCCCCTGGTGGTCCGAGGTCGTTCCCGCTGCACTGATTCATGCGCCAGTGCCTCCTGCAGATAATTCACTTTCGTTTATTGCGCTATCTCTAATAGCACCCGAAATATCACCAGATATATATTGGATTTTCCCCTGACCCTGAGTGTCCGGCCCCTCGGGACGCTGGTTTTCTCGGCCCCTGGTGGTCCGAGGTCGTTCCCGCTGCACATATTCATGCGCCAGGGCCTCCTACAGATAACTCACTTTGATTTATTGCGCTATCTATAATAGCGCCCGAGATATCACCAGATATGTATTGGATTTTCCCCTCACCCTGAGTGTCCGGCCCCTCGGGACGCTGGTTTTCTCGGCCCCTGGTGGTCCGAGGTCGTTCCCGTTGCACAGATTCATGCGCCAGGGCCTCCTGCAGATAATTCACTTTGGTTTATTGGGCTGTCTCTAATAGCACCCGAGATATCACCAGATATATATTGGATTTTTCACTGACCCTAAGTGTCCGGCCCCTCGGGACGCTGGTTTTCTCGGCCCCTGGTGGTCCGAGGTCGTTCCCGCTGCACAGATTCATGCGCCAGGGCCTCCTACAGATAACTCACTTTGATTTATTGCGCTATCTATAATAGCGCCCGAGATATCACCAGATATGTATTGGATTTTTCCCTGACCCTGAGTGTCCGGCCCCATGAGACTGCGGTTTTCTCGGCCCCTGGTGGTCCGAGGTCGTTCCCGCTGCACACATTCATGCGCCAGGGCCTCCTGCATATAATTCACTTTGGTTTATTGCGCTATCTGTAATAGCACCCGAGATATCACCAGATATATATTGGATATTTCCCTCACCCTGAGTGTCCAGCCCCATGAGACGGTGGTTTTCTCGGCCCCTGGTGGACCGAGGTCGTTCCCGCTGCACAGATTCATGCGCCAGGGCCTCCTGCAAATAATTCACTTTGATTTATTTCCCTATCTGTAATAGGACCCGAGATATCACCAGATATATATTGGATTTTCCCCAGACCCTGAGTGTCCGGCCGCATGAGACTGTAGTTTTCTCGGCCCCTGGTGGTCCGAGGTCGTTCCCGCTGCACAGATTCATGCGCCAGGGCCTCCTGCAGACAATGCACTTTGATTTATTGCGCTATCTGTAATAGCAGCCGAGATATCACCAGATATATATTGGATTTTTCCCTGACCCTGAGTGTCCGGCCCCATGAGACTGCGGTTTTCTCGGCCCCTGGTGGTCCGAGGTCGTTCCCGCTGCACACATTCATGCGCCAGGGCCTCCTGCAGATAATTCACTTTGGTTTATTGCGCTATCTCTAATAGCACCCGAGATATCACCAGATATATATTGGATTTTCCCCTGACCCTGAGTGTCCGGCCCCATGAGACTGTGGTTTTCTCGGCCCCTGGTCGTCCGAGGTCGTTCCCGCTGCACAGATTCATGCGCCAGGGCCTCCTACAAGTAATGCACTTTGATTTATTGCGCTATCTGTAATAGCACCCGAGATATCACCAGATATATATTGGATTTTTCCCTGACCCTGAGTGTCCGGCCCCATCAGACGGTGGTTTTCTCGGCCCCTGGTGGACCGAGGTCGTTCCCGCTGCACAGATTCATGCGCCTGGGCCTCCTGCAGATAATTCACTTTGATTTATTTCGCTATCTGTAATAGGACCCGAGATATCACCAGATATATATTGGATATTTCCCTCTCCCTGAGTGTCCAGCCCCATCAGACGGTGGTTTTCTCGGCCCCTGGTGGACCGAGGTCGTTCCCGCTGCACAGATTCATGCGCCTGGGCCTCCTACAGACAATGCACTTTGATTTATTGCGCTATCTGTAATAGCACCCGAGATATCACCAGATATATATTGGATATTTCCCTCACCCTGAGTGTCCAGCCCCATGAGACGGTGGTTTTCTTGGCCCTGGTGGAACGAGGTCGTTCCCGCTGCACAGATTCATGCGCCAGGGCCTTCTGCAGATAACTCACTTTGGTTTATTGCGCTATCTCTAATAGCACCCGAGATATCACCAGATATATATTGGATTTTTCCCTGACCCTGAGCGTCCGGCCCCATGAGACGGTGGTTTTCTCGGCTCCTGGTGGTCCGAGGCCGTTCCCGCTGCACAGATGCATGCGCCAGGGCCTCCTGCAGATAATTCCCTTTGGCTTATTGCGCTATCTCTAATAGCACCCGAGATATCACCACATATATGTTGGATTTTTCCCTGACCCAGAGTGTCCGGCCCCATGAGACGGTGGTTTTCTCGGCCCCTGGTGGTCCGAGGTAGTTCCCGCTGCACAGATTCATGCGCCAGGGCCTCCTACAGACAATGCACTTTGATTCATTGCGCTATCTGTAATAGCACCCGAGATATCACCAGATATATATTGGATATTTCCCTCACCCTGAGTGTCCAGCCCCATGAGACGGTGGTTCTCTCGGCCCCTGGTGGACCGAGGTCGTTCCCGCTGCACAGATTCATGCGCCACGGCCTCCTGCAGATAATTCGCTTTGGTTTATTTCGCTATCTGTAATAGGACCCGAGATATCACCAGCTATATATTGGATTTTCCCCTGACCCTGAGTGTCCGGCCCCATGAGACTGTGGTTTTCTCGGCCCCTGGTGGTCCGAGGTCGTTCCCGTTGCACAGATTCATGCGCCAGGTCCTCCTGCAGATAATTGACTTTGGTTTATTGCGCTATCTCTAATAGCACCCGAGATATCACCAGATATATATTGGATTTTCCCCTGACCTTGAGTGTCCGGCCCCATGAGACTGTGGTTTTCTCGGCCCCTGGTGGTCCGAGGTCGTTCCCGCTGCACAGATTCATGCGCCAGGGCCTCCTACAGACAATGCACTTTGATTCATTGCGCTATCTGTAATAGCACCCGAGATATCACCAGATATATATTGGATATTTCCCTCACCCTGAGTGTCCAGCCCCATGAGACGGTGGTTCTCTCGGCCCCTGGTGGACCGAGGTCCTTCCCGCTGCACAGATTCATGCGCCACGGCCTCCTGCAGATAATTCGCTTTGGTCTATTTCGCTATCTGTAATAGGACCCGAGATATCACCAGATATATATTGGATTTTCCCCAGACCCTGAGTGTCCGGCCGCATGAGACTGTAGTTTTCTCGGCCCCTGGTGGTCCGAGGTAGTTCCCGCTGCACAGATTCATGCGCCAGGGCCTCCTACAGACAATGCACTTTGATTTATTGCGCTATCTGTAATAGCACCCGAGATATCACCACATATATATTGGATTTTTCCCTGACCCAGAGTGTCCGGCCCCATGAGACGGTGGTTTTCTCGGCCCCTGATGGTCCGAGGTCGTTCCCGCTGCACAGATTCATGCGCCAGGGCCTCCTACAGACAATGCACTTTGATTTATTGCGCTATCTGTAATAGCACCCGAGATATCACCAGATATATATTGGATATTTCCCTCACCCTGAGTGTCCAGCCCCATGAGACGGTGGTTTTCTTGGCCCTGGTGGAACGAGGTCGTTCCCGCTGCACAGATTCATGCGCCAGGGCCTTCTGCAGATAACTCACTTTGGTTTATTGCGCTATCTCTAATAGCACCCGAGATATCACCAGATATATATTGGATTTTTCCCTGACCCTGAGCGTCCGGCCCCATGAGACGGTGGTTTTCTCGGCTCCTGGTGGTCCGAGGCCGTTCCCGCTGCACAGATGCATGCGCCAGGGCCTCCTGCAGATAATTCCCTTTGGCTTATTGCGCTATCTCTAATAGCACCCGAGATATCACCACATATATGTTGGATTTTTCCCTGACCCAGAGTGTCCGGCCCCATGAGACGGTGGTTTTCTCGGCCCCTGGTGGTCCGAGGTAGTTCCCGCTGCACAGATTCATGCGCCAGGGCCTCCTACAGACAATGCACTTTGATTCATTGCGCTATCTGTAATAGCACCCGAGATATCACCAGATATATATTGGATATTTCCCTCACCCTGAGTGTCCAGCCCCATGAGACGGTGGTTCTCTCGGCCCCTGGTGGACCGAGGTCGTTCCCGCTGCACAGATTCATGCGCCACGGCCTCCTGCAGATAATTCGCTTTGGTTTATTTCGCTATCTGTAATAGGACCCGAGATATCACCAGCTATATATTGGATTTTCCCCTGACCCTGAGTGTCCGGCCCCATGAGACTGTGGTTTTCTCGGCCCCTGGTGGTCCGAGGTCGTTCCCGTTGCACAGATTCATGCGCCAGGTCCTCCTGCAGATAATTGACTTTGGTTTATTGCGCTATCTCTAATAGCACCCGAGATATCACCAGATATATATTGGATTTTCCCCTGACCTTGAGTGTCCGGCCCCATGAGACTGTGGTTTTCTCGGCCCCTGGTGGTCCGAGGTCGTTCCCGCTGCACAGATTCATGCGCCAGGGCCTCCTACAGACAATGCACTTTGATTCATTGCGCTATCTGTAATAGCACCCGAGATATCACCAGATATATATTGGATATTTCCCTCACCCTGAGTGTCCAGCCCCATGAGACGGTGGTTCTCTCGGCCCCTGGTGGACCGAGGTCCTTCCCGCTGCACAGATTCATGCGCCACGGCCTCCTGCAGATAATTCGCTTTGGTCTATTTCGCTATCTGTAATAGGACCCGAGATATCACCAGATATATATTGGATTTTCCCCAGACCCTGAGTGTTCGGCGCCATGTGACTGTAGTTTTCTCGGCCCCTGGTGGTCGGAGGTCGTTCCCGCTGCACATATTCATGCGCCAGGGCCTCCTACAGACAATGCACTTTGATTTATTGCGCTATCTGTAATAGCACCCGAGATATCACCAGATATATATTGGATTTTCCCCTGACCCTGAGTGTCCGGCCCCATGAGACTGTGGTTTTCTCGGCCCCTGGTGGTCCGAGGTCGTTCCCGTTGCACAGATTCATGCGCCAGGGCCTCCTGCAGATAATTGACTTTGGTTTATTGCGCTATCTCTAATAGCACCCGAGATATCACCAGATATATATTGGATTTTCCCCTGACCTTGAGTGTGCGGCCCCATGAGACTGTGGTTTTCTCGGCCCCTGGTGGTCCGAGGTCGTTTCCGCTGCACAGATTCATGCGCCAGGGCCTCCTACAGACAATGCACTTTGATTTATTGCGCTATCTGTAATAGCACCCGAGGCATCACCAGATATATATTGGGTTTTTCCCTGACCCTGAGTGTCCGGCCCCATGAGACGGTGATTTTCTCGGCCCCTGGTGGTCCGAGGTCGTTCCCGCTGCACAGATTCATGCGCCAGGGCCTCCTGCAGATAATTCAGTTTCGTTTATTGCGCTATCTCTAATAGCACCCGAGATATCACCAGATATATATTGGATTTTTCCCTTACCCTGAGTGTCCGGCCCCATGAGACTGCGATTTTCTCGGCCCCTGGTGGTCCGAGGTCGTTCCCGCTGCACACATTCATGCGCCAGGGCCTCCTGCAGATAATACACTTTGGTTTATTGCGCTATCTCTAATAGCACCCGAGATACCACCAGATATATATTGGATTTTGCCCTGACCCTGAGTGTCCGGCCCCATGAGACGGTGGTTCTCTCGGCCCCTGGTGGACCGAGGTCGATCCCGCTGCACAGATTCATGCGCCAGGGCCTCCTACAGACAATGCACTTTGATTCATTTCGCTATCTGTAATAGAACCTGAGATATCACCAGATATATATTGCATTTTCCCCAGACCCTGAGTGTCCGGCCGCATGAGACTGTAGTTTTCTCGGCCCCTGGTGGTCCGAGGTCGTTCCCGCTGCACAGATTCATGCGCCAGGGCCTCCTGCAGATAATTCACTTTGGTTTATTGCGCTATCTCTAATAGCACCCGAGATATCAGCAGATATATATTGGATTTTTCACTGATCCTGAGTGACCGGCCCCATGAGACGGTAGTTTTCTCGGCCCCTGGTGGTCCGAGGTCGTTCCCGCTGCACTGATTCATGCGCCAGTGCCTCCTGCAGATAATTCACTTTCGTTTATTGCGCTATCTCTAATAGCACCCGAAATATCACCAGATATATATTGGATTTTCCCCTGACCCTGAGTGCCCGGCCCCTCGGGACGCTGGTTTTCTCGGCCCCTGGTGGTCCGAGGTCGTTCCCGCTGCACAGATTCATGCGCCAGGGCCTCCTACAGATAACTCACTTTGATTTATTGCGCTATCTATAATAGCGCCCGAGATATCACCAGATATGTATTGGATTTTCCCCTCACCCTGAGTGTCCGGCCCCATGGGACTGTGGTTTTCTCGGCCCCTGGTGGTCCGAGGTCGTTCCCGCTGCACAGATTCATGCGCCAGGGCCTCCTACAGACAATGCACTTTGATTTATTGCGCTATCTCTAACAGCACCCAAGATATCACCAGATATATATTGGATTTTTCCCTGACCCTGAGTGTCCGGCCCCATGAGACTGTGGTTTTTTCGGCCCCTGGTGGTCCGAGGTCGTTCCCGTTGCACAGATTCATGCGCCAGGGCCTCCTGCAGATAATTCACTTTGATTTATTGCGCTATCTGTAATAGCACCCGAGATATCACCAGATATATATTGGATTTTTCCCTGACCCTAAGTGTCCGGCCCCTCGGGACGCTGGTTTTCTCGGCCCCTGGTGGTCCGAGGTCGTTCCCGCTGCACAGATTCATGCGCCAGGGCCTCCTACAGATAACTCACTTTGATTTATTGCGCTATCTATAATAGCGCCCGAGATATCACCAGATATGTATTGGATTTTTCCCTGACCCTGAGTGTCCGGCCCCATGAGACTGCGGTTTTCTCGGCCCCTGGTGGTCCGAGGTCGTTCCCGCTGCACACATTCATGCGCCAGGGCCTCCTGCATATAATTCACTTTGGTTTATTGCGCTATCTATAATAGCGCCCGAGATATCACCAGATATGTATTGGATTTTTCCCTGACCCTGAGTGTCCGGCCCCATGAGACTGCGGTTTTCTCGGCCCCTGGTGGTCCGAGGTCGTTCCCGCTGCACACATTCATGCGCCAGGGCCTCCTGCATATAATTCACTTTGGTTTATTGCGCTATCTGTAATAGCACCCGAGATATCACCAGATATATATTGGATATTTCCCTCACCCTGAGTGTCCAGCCCCATGAGACGGTGGTTTTCTCGGCCCCTGGTGGACCGAGGTCGTTCCCGCTGCACAGATTCATGCGCCAGGGCCTCCTGCAGATAATTCACTTTGATTTATTTCCCTATCTGTAATAGGACCCGAGATATCACCAGATATATATTGGATTTTCCCCAGACCCTGAGTGTCCGGCCGCATGAGACTGTAGTTTTCTCGGCCCCTGGTGGTCCGAGGTCGTTCCCGCTGCACAGATTCATGCGCCAGGGCCTCCTGCAGACAATGCACTTTGATTTATTGCGCTATCTGTAATAGCAGCCGAGATATCACCACATATATATTGGATTTTTCCCTGACCCAGAGTGTCCGGCCCCATGAGACTGTGGTTTTCTCGGCCCCTGGTGGTCCGAGGTCGTTCCCGTTGCACAGATTCATGCGCCAGGGCCTCCTGCAGATAATTCACTTTGGTTTATTGCGCTATCTCTAATAGCACCCGAGATATCACAAGATATATATCGGATTTTTCCCTGACCCTGAGTGTCCGGCCCCATGAGACGGTGGTTTTCTCGGCCCCTGGTGGTCCGAGGTCGTTCCCGCTGCACACATTCATGCGCCAGGGCCTCCTGCAGATAATACACTTTGGTTTATTGCGCTATCTCTAATATCACCCGAGATATCACCAGATATATATTGGATTTTGCCCTGACCCTGAGTGTCCGGCCCCATGAGACGGTGGTTTTCTCGGCCCCTGGTGGTCCGAGGTCGATCCCGCTGGACAGATTCATGCGCCAGGGCCTCCTACAGACAATGCACTTTGATTTATTTCGCTATCTGTAATAGAACCTGAGATATCACCAGATATATATTGCATTTTCCCCAGACCCTGAGTGTCCGGCCGCATGAGACGGTAGTTTTCTCGGCCCCTGGTGGTCCGAGGTCGTTCCCGCTGCACTGATTCATGCGCCAGTGCCTCCTGCAGATAATTCACTTTCGTTTATTGCGCTATCTCTAATAGCACCCGAAATATCACCAGATATATATTGGATTTTCCCCTGACCCTGAGTGTCCGGCCCCTCGGGACGCTGGTTTTCTCGGCCCCTGGTGGTCCGAGGTCGTTCCCGCTGCACAGATTCATGCGCCAGGGCCTCCTACAGATAACTCACTTTGATTTATTGCGCTATCTCTAACAGCACCCAAGATATCACCAGATATATATTGGATTTTTCCCTGACCCTGAGTGTCCGGCCCCATGAGACTGTGGTTTTTTCGGCCCCTGGTGGTCCGAGGTCGTTCCCGTTGCACAGATTCATGCGCCAGGGCCTCCTGCAGATAATTCACTTTGATTTATTGCGCTATCTGTAATAGCACCCGAGATATCACCAGATATATATTGGATTTTTCACTGACCCTAAGTGTCCGGCCCCTCGGGACGCTGGTTTTCTCGGCCCCTGGTGGTCCGAGGTCGTTCCCGTTGCACAGATTCATGCGCCAGGGCCTCCTACAGATAACTCACTTTGATTTATTGCGCTTTCTATAATAGCGCCCGAGATATCACCAGATATGTATTGGATTTTTCCCTCACCCTGAGTGTCCGGCCCCATGAGACTGCGGTTTTCTCGGCCCCTGGTGGTCCGAGGTCGTTCCCGCTGCACACATTCATGCGCCAGGGCCTCCTGCATATAATTCACTTTGGTTTATTGCGCTATCTGTAATAGCACCCGAGATATCACCAGATATATATTGGATATTTCCCTCACCCTGAGTGTCCAGCCCCATGAGACGGTGGTTTTCTCGGCCCCTGGTGGTCCGAGGTCGTTCCCGCTGCACAGATTCATGCGCCAGGGCCTCCTGCAGACAATGCACTTTGATTTATTGCGCTATCTGTAATAGCAGCCGAGATATCACCACATATATATTGGATTTTTCCCTGACCCAGAGTGTCCGGCCCCATGAGACTGTGGTTTTCTCGGCCCCTGGTGGTCCGAGGTCGTTCCCGTTGCACAGATTCATGCGCCAGGGCCTCCTGCAGATAATTCACTTTGGTTTATTGCGCTATCTCTAATAGCACCCGAGATATCACAAGATATATATCGGATTTTTCCCTGACCCTGAGTGTCCGGCCCCATGAGACGGTGGTTTTCTCGGCCCCTGGTGGACCGAGGTCGTTCCCGCTGCACAGATTCATGCGCCAGGGCCTCCTGCAGATAATTCACATTGGTTTATTGCGCTATTTCTAATAGCGCCCGAGATATCACCAGATATGTATTGGATTTTTCCCTGACCCTGAGTGTCCGGCCCCATGAGACTGCGGTTTTCTCGGCCCCTGGTGGTCCGAGGTCGTTCCCGCTGCACACATTCATGCGCCAGGGCCTCCTGCAGATAATTCACTTTGGTTTATTGCGCTATCTCTAATAGCACCCGAGATATCACCAGATATATATTGGATTTTCCCCTCACCCTGAGTGTCCGGCCCCATGGGACTGTGGTTTTCTCGGCCCCTGGTGGTCCGAGGTCGTTCCCGCTGCACAGATTCATGCGCCAGGGCCTCCTACAGACAATGCACTTTGATTTATTGCGCTATCTCTAATAGCACCCAAGATATCACCAGATATATATAGGATTTTTCCCTGACCCTGACTGTCCGGCCCCATGAGACGGTGATTTTCTCGGCCCCTACGGGTCCGAGGTCGTTCCCGCTGCACAGATTCAGGCGCCAGGGCCTCCTGCAGATAACTCACTTTGGTTTATTGCGCTATCTCTAATAGCACCCGAGATATCACCAGATATATATCGGATTTTTCCCTGACCCTGAGTGTCCGGCCCCATGAGACGGTGGTTTTCTCGGCCCCTGGTGGTCCGAGGTCGTTCCCGCTGCACAGATTCATGCGCCAGGGCCTCCTGCAGATAATTCACTTTCGGTTATTGCGCTATCTCTAATAGCACCCGAGATATCACCGGATATATATTGGATTTTTCCCTTACCCTGAGTGTCCGGCCCCATGACACGGTGGTTTTCTCGGCCCCTGGTGGTCCTAGGTCGTTCCCGCTGCACAGATGCATGCGCCAGGGCCTCCTGCAGATAATTCCCTTTGGCTTATTGCGCTATCTCTAATAGCACCCGAGATATCACCAGATATATATTGGATTTTGCCCTGACGCTGAGTGTCCGGCCCCATGAGACTGTGGTTTTCTCGGCTCCTGGTGGTCCGAGGTCGTTCCCGTTGCACAGATTCATGCGCCAGGGCCTCCTGCAGATAATTCACTTTGGTTTATTGCGCTATCTCTAATAGCACCCGAGATATCACCAGATATATATTGGATTTTCCCCTCACCCTGAGTGTCCGGCCCCATTGGACTGTGGTTTTCTCGGCCCCTGGTGGTCCGAGGTCGTTCCCGCTGCACAGATTCATGCGCCAGGGCCTCCTACAGACAATGCACTTTGATTTATTGCGCTATCTCTAACAGCACCCAAGATATCACCAGATATATATTGGATTTTTCCCTGACCCTGAGTTTCCGGCCCCATGAGACTGTGGTTTTTTCGGCCCCTGGTGGTCCGAGGTCGTTCCCGTTGCACAGATTCATGCGCCAGGGCCTCCTGCAGATAATTCACTTTGATTTATTGCGCTATCTGTAATAGCACCCGAGATATCACCAGATATATATTGGATATTTCCCTCACCCTGAGTGTCCAGCCCCATGAGACGGTGGTTTTCTCGGCCCCTGGTGGTCCGAGGTCGATCCCGCTGCACAGATTCATGCGCCAGGGCCTCCTGCAGATAATTCACTTTCGGTTATTGCGCTATCTCTAATAGCACCCGAGATATCACCGGATATATATTGGATTTTTCCCTTACCCTGAGTGTCCGGCCCCATGAGACGGTGGTTTTCTCGGCCCCTGGTGGTCCTAGGTCGTTCCCGCTGCACAGACGCATGCGCCAGGGCCTCCTGCAGATAATTCCCTTTGGCTTATTGCGCTATCTCTAATAGCACCCGAGATATCACCAGATATTTATTGGATTTTCCACTGACCCTGAGTGTCCGGCCCCATGAGACGGTGGTCTTCTAGGCCCCTGGTGGTCCGAGGTCGTTCCCGCTGCCCAGATTCATGCGCCACGGCCTCCTACTGACAATGCACTTTGATTTATTGCGCTATCTGTAATAGCACCCGAGACATCACAAGATATATATTGGATATTTCCCTCACCCTGAGTGTCCGGCCCCATGAGACTGCGGTTTTGTCGGCCCCTGGTGGTCCGAGGTCGTTCCCGCTGCACACATTCATGCGCCAGGGCCTCCTGCAGATAATTCACTTTGGTTTATTGCGCTATCTCTAATAGCACCCGAGATATCACCAGATATATATTGGATTTTGCCCTGACGCTGAGTGTCCGGCCCCATGAGACTGTGGTTTTCTCGGCTCCTGGTGGTCCGAGGTCGTTCCCGTTGCACAGATTCATGTGCCAGAGCCTCCTGCAGATAATTCACTTTGGTTTATTGCGCTATCTCTAATAGCACCCGAGATATCACCAGATATATATTGGATTTTCCCCTCACCCTGAGTGTCCGGCCCCATGGGACTGTGGTTTTCTCGGCCCCTGGTGGTCCGAGGTCGTTCCCGCTGCACAGATTCATGCGCCAGGGCCTCCTACAGACAATGCACTTTGATTTATTGCGCTATCTCTAACAGCACCCAAGATATCACCAGATATATATTGGATTTTTCCCTGACCCTGAGTGTCCGGCCCCATGAGACTGTGGTTTTTTCGGCCCCTGGTGGTCCGAGGTCGTTCCCGTTGCACAGATTCATGCGCCAGGGCCTCCTGCAGATAATTCACTTTGATTTATTGCGCTATCTGTAATAGCACCCGAGATATCACCAGATATATATTGTATATTTCCCTCACCCTGAGTGTCCAGCCCCATGAGACGGTGGTTTTCTCGACCCCTGGTGGTCCGAGGTCGATCCCGCTGGACAGATTCATGCGCCAGGGCCTCCTACAGATAACTCACTTTGATTTATTGCGCTTTCTATAATAGCGCCCGAGATATCACCAGATATGTATTGGATTTTTCCCTCACCCTGAGTGTCCGGCCCCATGAGACTGCGGTTTTCTCGGCCCCTGGTGGTCCGAGGTCGTTCCCGCTGCACACATTCATGCGCCAGGGCCTCCTGCATATAATTCACTTTGGTTTATTGCGCTATCTGTAATAGCACCCGAGATATCACCAGATATATATTGGATATTTCCCTCACCCTGAGTGTCCAGCCCCATGAGACGGTGGTTTTCTCGGCCCCTGGTGGTCCGAGGTCGTTCCCGCTGCACAGATTCATGCGCCAGGGCCTCCTGCAGACAATGCACTTTGATTTATTGCGCTATCTGTAATAGCAGCCGAGATATCACCACATATATATTGGATTTTTCCCTGACCCAGAGTGTCCGGCCCCATGAGACTGTGGTTTTCTCGGCCCCTGGTGGTCCGAGGTCGTTCCCGTTGCACAGATTCATGCGCCAGGGCCTCCTGCAGATAATTCACTTTGGTTTATTGCGCTATCTCTAATAGCACCCGAGATATCACAAGATATTTATCGGATTTTTCCCTGACCCTGAGTGTCCGGCCCCATGAGACGGTGGTTTTCTCGGCCCCTGGTGGACCGAGGTCGTTCCCGCTGCACAGATTCATGCGCCAGGGCCTCCTGCAGATAATTCACATTGGTTTATTGCGCTATCTCTAATAGCGCCCGAGATATCACCAGATATGTATTGGATTTTTCCCTGACCCTGAGTGTCCGGCCCCATGAGACTGCGGTTTTCTCGGCCCCTGGTGGTCCGAGGTCGTTCCCGCTGCACACATTCATGCGCCAGGGCCTCCTGCAGATAATTCACTTTGGTTTATTGCGCTATCTCTAATAGCACCCGAGATATCACCAGATATATATTGGATTTTCCCCTCACCCTGAGTGTCCGGCCCCATGGGACTGTGGTTTTCTCGGCCCCTGGTGGTCCGAGGTCGTTCCCGCTGCACAGATTCATGCGCCAGGGCCTCCTACAGACAATGCACTTTGATTTATTGCGCTATCTCTAATAGCACCCAAGATATCACCAGATATATATAGGATTTTTCCCTGACCCTGACTGTCCGGCCCCATGAGACGGTGATTTTCTCGGCCCCTACGGGTCCGAGGTCGTTCCCGCTGCACAGATTCAGGCGCCAGGGCCTCCTGCAGATAACTCACTTTGGTTTATTGCGCTATCTCTAATAGCACCCGAGATATCACCAGATATATATCGGATTTTTCCCTGACCCTGAGTGTCCGGCCCCATGAGACGGTGGTTTTCTCGGCCCCTGGTGGTCCGAGGTCGTTCCCGCTGCACAGATTCATGCGCCAGGGCCTCCTGCAGATAATTCACTTTCGGTTATTGCGCTATCTCTAATAGCACCCGAGATATCACCGGATATATATTGGATTTTTCCCTTACCCTGAGTGTCCGGCCCCATGAGACGGTGGTTTTCTCGGCCCCTGGTGGTCCTAGGTCGTTCCCGCTGCACAGATGCATGCGCCAGGGCCTCCTGCAGATAATTCCCTTTGGCTTATTGCGCTATCTCTAATAGCACCCGAGATATCACCAGATATATATTGGATTTTGCCCTGACGCTGAGTGTCCGGCCCCATGAGACTGTGGTTTTCTCGGCTCCTGGTGGTCCGAGGTCGTTCCCGTTGCACAGATTCATGCGCCAGGGCCTCCTGCAGATAATTCACTTTGGTTTATTGCGCTATCTCTAATAGCACCCGAGATATCACCAGATATATATTGGATTTTCCCCTCACCCTGAGTGTCCGGCCCCATTGGACTGTGGTTTTCTCGGCCCCTGGTGGTCCGAGGTCGTTCCCGCTGCACAGATTCATGCGCCAGGGCCTCCTACAGACAATGCACTTTGATTTATTGCGCTATCTCTAACAGCACCCAAGATATCACCAGATATATATTGGATTTTTCCCTGACCCTGAGTTTCCGGCCCCATGAGACTGTGGTTTTTTCGGCCCCTGGTGGTCCGAGGTCGTTCCCGTTGCACAGATTCATGCGCCAGGGCCTCCTGCAGATAATTCACTTTGATTTATTGCGCTATCTGTAATAGCACCCGAGATATCACCAGATATATATTGGATATTTCCCTCACCCTGAGTGTCCAGCCCCATGAGACGGTGGTTTTCTCGGCCCCTGGTGGTCCGAGGTCGATCCCGCTGCACAGATTCATGCGCCAGGGCCTCCTGCAGATAATTCACTTTCGGTTATTGCGCTATCTCTAATAGCACCCGAGATATCACCGGATATATATTGGATTTTTCCCTTACCCTGAGTGTCCGGCCCCATGAGACGGTGGTTTTCTCGGCCCCTGGTGGTCCTAGGTCGTTCCCGCTGCACAGATGCATGCGCCAGGGCCTCCTGCAGATAATTCCCTTTGGCTTATTGCGCTATCTCTAATAGCACCCGAGATATCACCAGATATATATTGGATTTTCCACTGACCCTGAGTGTCCGGCCCCATGAGACGGTGGTCTTCTAGGCCCCTGGTGGTCCGAGGTCGTTCCCGCTGCAATGATTCATGCGCCACGGCCTCCTACTGACAATGCACTTTGATTTATTGCGCTATCTGTAATAGCACCCGAGACATCACAAGATATATATTGGATATTTCCCTCACCCTGAGTGTCCGGCCCCATGAGACTGCGGTTTTGTCGGCCCCTGGTGGTCCGAGGTCGTTCCCGCTGCACACATTCATGCGCCAGGGCCTCCTGCAGATAATTCACTTTGGTTTATTACGCTATCTCTAATAGCACCCGAGATATCACCAGATATATATTGGATTTTGCCCTGACGCTGAGTGTCCGGCCCCATGAGACTGTGGTTTTCTCGGCTCCTGGTGGTCCGAGGTCGTTCCCGTTGCACAGATTCATGTGCCAGAGCCTCCTGCAGATAATTCACTTTGGTTTATTGCGCTATCTCTAATAGCACCCGAGATATCACCAGATATATATTGGATTTTCCCCTCACCCTGAGTGTCCGGCCCCATGGGACTGTGGTTTTCTCGGCCCCTGGTGGTCCGAGGTCGTTCCCGCTGCACAGATTCATGCGCCAGGGCCTCCTACAGACAATGCACTTTGATTTATTGCGCTATCTCTAACAGCACCCAAGATATCACCAGATATATATTGGATTTTTCCCTGACCCTGAGTGTCCGGCCCCATGAGACTGTGGTTTTTTCGGCCCCTGGTGGTCCGAGGTCGTTCCCGTTGCACAGATTCATGCGCCAGGGCCTCCTGCAGATAATTCACTTTGATTTATTGCGCTATCTGTAATAGCACCCGAGATATCACCAGATATATATTGTATATTTCCCTCACCCTGAGTGTCCAGCCCCATGAGACGGTGGTTTTCTCGACCCCTGGTGGACCGAGGTCGTTCCCGCTGCACAGTTTCATGCGCCAGGGCCTCCTGCAGATAATTCACTTTGATTTATTTCCCTATCTGTAATAGGACCCGAGATATCACCAGATATATATTGGATTTTCCCCAGACCCTGAGTGTCCGGCCGCATGAGACTGTAGTTTTCTCGGCCCCTGGTGGTCCGAGGTCGTTCCCGCTGCACAGATTCATGCGCCAGGGCCTCCTGCAGACAATGCACTTTGATTTATTGCGCTATCTGTAATAGCACCCGAGATATCACCACATATATATTGGATTTTTCCCTGACCCAGAGTGTCCGGCCCCATGAGACTGTGATTTTCTCGGCCCCTACGGGTCCGAGGTCGTTCCCGTTGCACAGATTCATGCGCCAGGGCCTCCTGCAGATAATTCACTTTGGTTTATTGCGCTATCTCTAACAGCACCCAAGATATCACCAGATATATATTGGATTTTTCCCTGACCCTGAGTGTCCGGCCCCATGAGACTGTGGTTTTCTCGGCCCCTGGTGGTCCGAGGTCGTTCCCGCTGCACACATTCATGCGCCAGGGCCTCCTGCAGATAATTCACTTTGGTTTATTGCGCTATCTCTAATAGCACCCGAGATATCACCAGATATATATTGGATTTTCCCCTGACCCTGAGTGTCCGCCCCATGAGACGGTGGTTTTCTCGGCCCCTGGTGGTCCGAGGTCGTTCCCGCTGCACAGATTCATGCGCCAGGGCCTCCTACAGACAATGCACTTTGATTTATTGCGCTATCACTAATAGCACCCGAGATATCACCAGATATATATTGGATTTTCCCCTGACCCTGAGTGTCCGGCCCCATGAGACTGTGGTTTTTTCGGACCCTGGTGGTCCGAGGTCGTTCCCGCTGCACAGATTCAGGCGCCAGGGCCTCCTGCAGATAACTCACTTTGGTTTATTGCGCTATCTCTAATAGCACCCGAGATATCACCAGATATATATCGGATTTTTCCCTGACCCTGAGTGTCCGGCCCCATGAGACGGTGGTTTTCTCGGCCCCTGGTGGTCCGAGGTCGTTCCCGCTGCACAGATTCATGCGCCAGGGCCTCCTGCAGATAATTCACTTTCGGTTATTGCGCTATCTCTAATAGCACCCGAGATATCACCGGATATATATTGGATTTTTCCCTTACCCTGAGTGTCCGGCCCCATGAGACGGTGGTTTTCTCGGCCCCTGGTGGTCCTAGGTCGTTCCCGCTGCACAGATGCATGCGCCAGGGCCTCCTGCAGATAATTCCCTTTGGCTTATTGCGCTATCTCTAATAGCACCCGAGATATCACCAGATATATATTGGATTTTCCACTGACCCTGAGTGTCCGGCCCCATGAGACTGTGGTTTTCTCGGCTCCTGGTGGTCCGAGGTCGTTCCCGTTGCACAGATTCATGCGCCAGGGCCTCCTGCAGATAATTCACTTTGGTTTATTGCGCTATCTCTAATAGCACCCGAGATATCACCAGATATATATTGGATTTTCCCCTCACCCTGAGTGTCCGGCCCCATTGGACTGTGGTTTTCTCGGCCCCTGGTGGTCCGAGGTCGTTCCCGCTGCACAGATTCATGCGCAAGGGCCTCCTACAGACAATGCACTTTGATTTATTGCGCTATCTCTAACAGCACCCAAGATATCACCAGATATATATTGGATTTTTCCCTGACCCTGAGTTTCCGGCCCCATGAGACTGTGGTTTTTTCGGCCCCTGGTGGTCCGAGGTCGTTCCCGTTGCACAGATTCATGCACCAGGGCCTCCTGCAGATAATTCACTTTGATTTATTGCGCTATCTGTAATAGCACCCGAGATATCACCAGATATATATTGGATATTTCCCTCACCCTGAGTGTCCAGCCCCATGAGACGGTGGTTTTCTCGGCCCCTGGTGGTCCGAGGTCGATCCCGCTGCACAGATTCATGCGCCAGGGCCTCCTGCAGATAATTCACTTTCGGTTATTGCGCTATCTCTAATAGCACCCGAGATATCACCGGATATATATTGGATTTTTCCCTTACCCTGAGTGTCCGGCCCCATGAGACGGTGGTTTTCTCGGCCCCTGGTGGTCCTAGGTCGTTCCCGCTGCACAGATGCATGCGCCAGGGCCTCCTGCAGATAATTCCCTTTGGCTTATTGCGCTATCTCTAATAGCACCCGAGATATCACCAGATATATATTGGATTTTCCACTGACCCTGAGTGTCCGGCCCCATGAGACGGTGGTCTTCTAGGCCCCTGGTGGTCCGAGGTCGTTCCCGCTGCCCAGATTCATGCGCCACGGCCTCCTACTGACAATGCACTTTGATTTATTGCGCTATCTGTAATAGCACCCGAGACATCACAAGATATATATTGGATATTTCCCTCACCCTGAGTGTCCGGCCCCATGAGACTGCGGTTTTGTCGGCCCCTGGTGGTCCGAGGTCGTTCCCGCTGCACACATTCATGCGCCAGGGCCTCCTGCAGATAATTCACTTTGGTTTATTGCGCTATCTCTAATAGCACCCGAGATATCACCAGATATATATTGGATTTTGCCCTGACGCTGAGTGTCCGGCCCCATGAGACTGTGGTTTTCTCGGCTCCTGGTGGTCCGAGGTCGTTCCCGTTGCACAGATTCATGTGCCAGAGCCTCCTGCAGACAATGCACTTTGATTTATTGCGCTATCTCTAATAGCACCCGAGATATCACCAGATATATATTGGATTTTCCCCTGACCCTGAGTGTCCGCCCCATGAGACGGTGGTTTTCTCGGCCCCTGGTGGTCCGAGGTCGTTCCCGCTGCACAGATTCATGCGCCAGGGCCTCCTACAGACAATGCACTTTGATTTATTGCGCTATCACTAATAGCACCCGAGATATCACCAGATATATATTGGATTTTCCCCTGACCCTGAGTGTCCGGCCCCATGAGACTGTGGTTTTTTCGGACCCTGGTGGTCCGAGGTCGTTCCCGCTGCACAGATTCAGGCGCCAGGGCCTCCTGCAGATAACTCACTTTGGTTTATTGCGCTATCTCTAATAGCACCCGAGATATCACCAGATATATATCGGATTTTTCCCTGACCCTGAGTGTCCGGCCCCATGAGACGGTGGTTTTCTCGGCCCCTGGTGGTCCGAGGTCGTTCCCGCTGCACAGATTCATGCGCCAGGGCCTCCTGCAGATAATTCACTTTCGGTTATTGCGCTATCTCTAATAGCACCCGAGATATCACCGGATATATATTGGATTTTTCCCTTACCCTGAGTGTCCGGCCCCATGAGACGGTGGTTTTCTCGGCCCCTGGTGGTCCTAGGTCGTTCCCGCTGCACAGATGCATGCGCCAGGGCCTCCTGCAGATAATTCCCTTTGGCTTATTGCGCTATCTCTAATAGCACCCGAGATATCACCAGATATATATTGGATTTTCCACTGACCCTGAGTGTCCGGCCCCATGAGACTGTGGTTTTCTCGGCTCCTGGTGGTCCGAGGTCGTTCCCGTTGCACAGATTCATGCGCCAGGGCCTCCTGCAGATAATTCACTTTGGTTTATTGCGCTATCTCTAATAGCACCCGAGATATCACCAGATATATATTGGATTTTCCCCTCACCCTGAGTGTCCGGCCCCATTGGACTGTGGTTTTCTCGGCCCCTGGTGGTCCGAGGTCGTTCCCGCTGCACAGATTCATGCGCAAGGGCCTCCTACAGACAATGCACTTTGATTTATTGCGCTATCTCTAACAGCACCCAAGATATCACCAGATATATATTGGATTTTTCCCTGACCCTGAGTTTCCGGCCCCATGAGACTGTGGTTTTTTCGGCCCCTGGTGGTCCGAGGTCGTTCCCGTTGCACAGATTCATGCGCCAGGGCCTCCTGCAGATAATTCACTTTGATTTATTGCGCTATCTGTAATAGCACCCGAGATATCACCAGATATATATTGGATATTTCCCTCACCCTGAGTGTCCAGCCCCATGAGACGGTGGTTTTCTCGGCCCCTGGTGGTCCGAGGTCGATCCCGCTGCACAGATTCATGCGCCAGGGCCTCCTACAGACAATGCACTTTGATTTATTGCGCTATCTCTAATAGCACCCGAGATATCACCGGATATATATTTTATTTTTCCCTTACCCTGAGTGTCCGGCCCCATGAGACGGTGGTTTTCTCGGCCCCTGGTGGTCCTAGGTCGTTCCCGCTGCACAGATGCATGCGCCAGGGCCTCCTGCAGATAATTCCCTTTGGCTTATTGCGCTATCTCTAATAGCACCCGAGATATCACCAGATATATATTGGATTTTCCACTGACCCTGAGTGTCCGGCCCCATGAGACGGTGGTCTTCTAGGCCCCTGGTGGTCCGAGGTCGTTCCCGCTGCCCAGATTCATGCGCCACGGCCTCCTACTGACAATGCACTTTGATTTATTGCGCTATCTGTAATAGCACCCGAGACATCACAAGATATATATTGGATATTTCCCTCACCCTGAGTGTCCGGCCCCATGAGACTGCGGTTTTGTCGGCCCCTGGTGGTCCGAGGTCGTTCCCGCTGCACACATTCATGCGCCAGGGCCTCCTGCAGATAATTCACTTTGGTTTATTGCGCTATCTCTAATAGCACCCGAGATATCACCAGATATATATTGGATTTTGCCCTGACGCTGAGTGTCCGGCCCCATGAGACTGTGGTTTTCTCGGCTCCTGGTGGTCCGAGGTCGTTCCCGTTGCACAGATTCATGTGCCAGAGCCTCCTGCAGATAATTCACTTTGGTTTATTGCGCTATCTCTAATAGCACCCGAGATATCACCAGATATATATTGGATTTTCCCCTCACCCTGAGTGTCCGGCCCCATGGGACTGTGGTTTTCTCGGCCCCTGGTGGTCCGAGGTCGTTCCCGCTGCACAGATTCATGCGCCAGGGCCTCCTACAGACAATGCACTTTGATTTATTGCGCTATCTCTAACAGCACCCAAGATATCACCAGATATATATTGGATTTTTCCCTGACCCTGAGTGTCCGGCCCCATGAGACTGTGGTTTTTTCGGCCCCTGGTGGTCCGAGGTCGTTCCCGTTGCACAGATTCATGCGCCAGGGCCTCCTACAGACAATGCACTTTGATTTATTGCGCTATCTCTAACAGCACCCAAGATATCACCAGATATATATTGGATTTTTCCCTCACCCTGAGTGTCCAGCCCCATGAGACGGTGGTTTTCTCGACCCCTGGTGGACCGAGGTCGTTCCCGCTGCACAGTTTCATGCGCCAGGGCCTCCTGCAGATAATTCACTTTGATTTATTTCCCTATCTGTAATAGGACCCGAGATATCACCAGATATATATTGGATTTTCCCCAGACCCTGAGTGTCCGGCCGCATGAGACTGTAGTTTTCTCGGCCCCTGGTGGTCCGAGGTCGTTCCCGCTGCACAGATTCATGCGCCAGGGCCTCCTGCAGACAATGCACTTTGATTTATTGCGCTATCTGTAATAGCACCCGAGATATCACCACATATATATTGGATTTTTCCCTGACCCAGAGTGTCCGGCCCCATGAGACTGTGATTTTCTCGGCCCCTACGGGTCCGAGGTCGTTCCCGTTGCACAGATTCATGCGCCAGGGCCTCCTGCAGATAATTCACTTTGGTTTATTGCGCTATCTCTAACAGCACCCAAGATATCACCAGATATATATTGGATTTTTCCCTGACCCTGAGTGTCCGGCCCCATGAGACTGTGGTTTTCTCGGCCCCTGGTGGTCCGAGGTCGTTCCCGCTGCACACATTCATGCGCCAGGGCCTGCTGCAGATAATTCACTTTGGTTTATTGCGCTATCTCTAATAGCACCCGAGATATCACCAGATATATATTGGATTTTCCACTGACCCTGAGTGTCCGGCCCCATGAGACGGTGGTCTTCTAGGCCCCTGGTGGTCCGAGGTCGTTCCCGCTGCCCAGATTCATGCGCCACGGCCTCCTACTGACAATGCACTTTGATTTATTGCGCTATCTGTAATAGCACCCGAGACATCACAAGATATATATTGGATATTTCCCTCACCCTGAGTGTCCGGCCCCATGAGACTGCGGTTTTCTCGGCCCCTGGTGGTCCGAGGTCGTTCCCGCTGCACACATTCATGCGCCAGGGCCTCCTGCAGATAATTCACTTTGGTTTATTGCGCTATCTCTAATAGCACCCGAGATATCACCAGATATATATTGGATTTTGCCCTGACGCTGAGTGTCCGGCCCCATGAGACTGTGGTTTTCTCGGCTCCTGGTGGTCCGAGGTCGTTCCCGTTGCACAGATTCATGCGCCAGGGCCTCCTGCAGATAATTCACTTTGGTTTATTGCGCTATCTCTAATAGCACCCGAGATATCACCAGATATATATTGGATTTTCCCCTCACCCTGAGTGTCCAGCCCCATTGGACTGTGGTTTTCTCGGCCCCTGGTGGTCCGAGGTCGTTCCCGCTGCACAGATTCATGCGCCAGGGCCTCCTGCAGACAATGCACTTTGATTTATTGCGCTATCTGTAATAGCACCCGAGATATCACCACATATATATTGGATTTTTCCCTGACCCTGAGTTTCCGGCCCCATGAGACTGTGGTTTTTTCGGCCCCTGGTGGTCCGAGGTCGTTCCCGTTGCACAGATTCATGCGCCAGGGCCTCCTGCAGATAATTCACTTTGGTTTATTGCGCTATCTCTAATAGCACCCGAGATATCACAAGATATATATCGGATTTTTCCCTTACCCTGAGTGTCCGGCCCCATGAGACGGTGGTTTTCTCGGCCCCTGGTGGTCCTAGGTCGTTCCCGCTGCACAGATGCATGCGCCAAGGCCTCCTGCAGATAATTCCCTTTGGCTTATTGCGCTATCTCTAATAGCACCCGAGATATCACCAGATATATATTGGATTTTCCACTGACCCTGAGTGTCCGGCCCCATGAGACGGTGGTCTTCTAGGCCCCTGGTGGTCCGAGGTCGTTCCCGCTGCCCAGATTCATGCGCCACGGCCTCCTACTGACAATGCACTTTGATTTATTGCGCTATCTGTAATAGCACCCGAGACATCACAAGATATATATTGGATATTTCCCTCACCCTGAGTGTCCGGCCCCATGAGACTGCGGTTTTCTCGGCCCCTGGTGGTCCGAGGTCGTTCCCGCTGCACAGATTCATGCGCCAGGGCCTCCTGCAGACAATGCACTTTGATTTATTGCGCTATCTGTAATAGCACCCGAGATATCACCACATATATATTGGATTTTTCCCTGACCCAGAGTGTCCGGCCCCATGAGACTGTGGTTTTCTCGGCCCCTGGTGGTCCGAGGTCGTTCCCGTTGCACAGATTCATGCGCCAGGGCCTCCTGCAGATAATTCACTTTGGTTTATTGCGCTATCTCTAATAGCACCCGAGATATCACAAGATATATATCGGATTTTTCCCTGACCCAGAGTGTCCGGCCCCATTGGACTGTGGTTTTCTCGGCCCCTGGTGGTCCGAGGTCGTTCCCGCTGCACAGATTCATGCGCCAGGGCCTCCTACAGACAATGCACTTTGATTTATTGCGCTATCTCTAACAGCACCCAAGATATCACCAGATATATATTGGATTTTTCCCTGACCCTGAGTTTCCGGCCCCATGAGACTGTGGTTTTTTCGGCCCCTGGTGGTCCGAGGTCGTTCCCGTTGCACAGATTCATGCGCCAGGGCCTCCTGCAGATAATTCACTTTGATTTATTGCGCTATCTGTAATAGCACCCGAAATATCACCAGATATATATTGGATATTTCCCTCACCCTGAGTGTCCAGCCCCATGAGACGGTGGTTTTCTCGACCCCTGGTGGACCTAGGTCGTTCCCGCTGCACAGTTTCATGCGCCAGGGCCTCCTGCAGATAATTCACTTTGATTTATTTCCCTATCTGTAATAGGACCCGAGATATCACCAGATATATATTGGATTTTCCCCAGACCCTGAGTGTCCGGCCGCATGAGACTGTAGTTTTCTCGACCCCTGGTGGTCCGAGGTCGTTCCCGCTGCACAGATTCATGCGCCAGGGCCTCCTGCAGACAATGCACTTTGATTTATTGCGCTATCTGTAATAGCACCCGAGATATCACCACATATATATTGGATTTTTCCCTGACCCAGAGTGTCCGGCCCCATGAGACTGTGGTTTTCTCGGCCCCTGGTGGTCCGAGGTCGTTCCCGTTGCACAGATTCATGCGCCAGGGCCTCCTGCAGATAATTCACTTTGGTTTATTGCGCTATCTCTAATAGCACCCGAGATATCACAAGATATATATCGGATTTTTCCCTGACCCAGAGTGTCCGGCCCCATGAGACGGTGGTTTTCTCGGCCCCTGGTGGTCCGAGGTCGTTCCCGCTGCACAGATTCATGCGCCAGGGCCTCCTGCAGATAATTCACTTTCGGTTATTGCGCTATCTCTAATAGCACCCGAGATATCACCGGATATATATTGGATTTTTCCCTTACCCTGAGTGTCCTGCCCCATGAGACGGTGGCTTTCTCGGCCCCTGGTGGTCCTAGGTCGTTCCCGCTGCACAGATGCATGCGCCAGGGCCTCCTGCAGATAATTCCCTTTGGCTTATTGCGCTATCTCTAATAGCACCCGAGATATAACCAGATATATATTGGATATTTACCTCACCCTGAGTGTCCAGCCCCATGAGACGCTGGTTTTCTCGGCCCCTGGTGGACGGAGGTCGTTCCCGCTGCACAGATTCATGCGCCAGGGCCTCCTGCAGATAATTCACTTTGGTTTATTGCGCTATCCCTAATAGCACCCGAGATATCACCAGATATATATTGGATTTTGCCCTGACCCTGAGTGTCCGGCCCCATGAGACTGTGGTTTTCTCGGCTCCTGGTGGTCCGAGGTCGTTCCCGTTGCACAGATTCATGCGCCAGGGCCTCCTGCAGATAATTCACTTTGGTTTATTGCGCTATCTCTAATAGCACCCGAGATATCACCAGATATATATTGGATTTTCCACTGACCCTGAGTGTCCGGCCCCATGAGACAGTGGTCTTCTCGGCCCCTGGTGGTCCGAGGTCGTTCCCGCTGCCCAGATTCATGCGCCACGGCCTCCTACTGACAATGCACTTTGATTTATTGCGCTATCGGTAATAGCACCCGAGATGTCACAAGATATATATTGGATATTTCCCTCACCCTGAGTGTCCAGCCCCATGAGACGGTGGTTTTCTCGGCCCCTGGTGGACCGAGGTCGTTCCCGCTGCACAGATTCATGCGCCAGGGGCTCCTGCAGATAATTCACTTTGGTTTATTGCGCTATCTGTAATAGCACCCGAGATATCACCAGATATATATTGGATTTTTCCCTTACCCTGAGTGTCCGGCCCCATGAGACGGTGGCTTTCTCGGCCCCTGGTGGTCCGAGGTCGTTCCCGCTGCACAGATTCATGCGCCAGGGCCTCCTACAGACAATGCACTTTGATTTATTGCGCTATCTCTAATACCACCCGAGATATCACCAGATATATATTGGATTTTCCCCTGACCCTGAGTGTCCGGCCCCATGAGACTGTGGTTTTTTCGGACCCTGGTGGTCCGAGGTCGTTCCCGCTGCACAGATTCAGGCGCCAGGGCCTCCTACAGACAATGCACTTTGATTTATTGCGCTATCTCTAATAGCACCCGAAATATCACCAGATATATATTGGATTTTCCCCTGACCCTGAGTGTCCGGCCACATGAGACGGTGGTTTTCTCGGCCCCTGGTGGTCCGAGGTCGTTCCCGCTGCCCAGATTCATGCGCCACGGCCTCCTACTGACAATGCACTTTGATTTATTGCGCTATCTGTAATAGCACCCGAGACATCACAAGATATATATTGGATATTTCCCTCACCCTGAGTGTCCGGCCCCATGAGACTGCGGTTTTGTCGGCCCCTGGTGGTCCGAGGTCGTTCCCGCTGCACACATTCATGCGCCAGGGCCTCCTGCAGATAATTCACTTTGGTTTATTGCGCTATCTCTAATAGCACCCGAGATATCACCAGATATATATTGGATTTTGCCCTGACGCTGAGTGTCCGGCCCCATGAGACTGTGGTTTTCTCGGCTCCTGGTGGTCCGAGGTCGTTCCCGTTGCACAGATTCATGTGCCAGAGCCTCCTGCAGATAATTCACTTTGGTTTATTGCGCTATCTCTAATAGCACCCGAGATATCACCAGATATATATTGGATTTTCCCCTCACCCTGAGTGTCCGGCCCCATGGGACTGTGGTCTTCTAGGCCCCTGGTGGTCCGAGGTCGTTCCCGCTGCCCAGATTCATGCGCCACGGCCTCCTACTGACAATGCACTTTGATTTATTGCGCTATCTGTAATAGCACCCGAGACATCACAAGATATATATTGGATATTTCCCTCACCCTGAGTGTCCGGCCCCATGAGACTGCGGTTTTCTCGGCCCCTGGTGGTCCGAGGTCGTTCCCGCTGCACACATTCATGCGCCAGGGCCTCCTGCAGATAATTCACTTTGGTTTATTGCGCTATCTCTAATAGCACCCGAGATATCACCAGATATATATTGGATTTTGCCCTGACGCTGAGTGTCCGGCCCCATGAGACTGTGGTTTTCTCGGCTCCTGGTGGTCCGAGGTCGTTCCCGTTGCACAGATTCATGCGCCAGGGCCTCCTGCAGATAATTCACTTTGGTTTATTGCGCTATCTCTAATAGCACCCGAGATATCACCAGATATATATTGGATTTTCCCCTCACCCTGAGTGTCCGGCCCCATTGGACTGTGGTTTTCTCGGCCCCTGGTGGTCCGAGGTCGTTCCCGCTGCACAGGTTCATGCGCCAGGGCCTCCTACAGACAATGCACTTTGATTTATTGCGCTATCTCTAATAGCACCCGAGATATCACCAGATATATATTGGATTTTTCCCTGACCCTGAGTTTCCGGCCCCATGAGACTGTGGTTTTTTCGGCCCCTGGTGGTCCGAGGTCGTTCCCGTTGCACAGATTCATGCGCCAGGGCCTCCTACAGACAATGCACTTTGATTTATTGCGCTATCTCTAATAGCACCCGAGATATCACCGGATATATATTGGATTTTTCCCTTACCCTGAGTGTCCGGCCCCATGAGACGGTGGTTTTCTCGGCCCCTGGTGGTCCTAGGTCGTTCCCGCTGCACAGATGCATGCGCCAAGGCCTCCTGCAGATAATTCCCTTTGGCTTATTGCGCTATCTCTAATAGCACCCGAGATATCACCAGATATATATTGGATTTTCCACTGACCCTGAGTGTCCGGCCCCATGAGACGGTGGTCTTCTAGGCCCCTGGTGGTCCGAGGTCGTTCCCGCTGCCCAGATTCATGCGCCACGGCCTCCTACTGACAATGCACTTTGATTTATTGCGCTATCTGTAATAGCACCCGAGACATCACAAGATATATATTGGATATTTCCCTCACCCTGAGTGTCCGGCCCCATGAGACTGCGGTTTTCTCGGCCCCTGGTGGTCCGAGGTCGTTCCCGCTGCACAGATTCATGCGCCAGGGCCTCCTGCAGACAATGCACTTTGATTTATTGCGCTATCTGTAATAGCACCCGAGATATCACCACATATATATTGGATTTTTCCCTGACCCAGAGTGTCCGGCCCCATGAGACTGTGGTTTTCTCGGCCCCTGGTGGTCCGAGGTCGTTCCCGTTGCACAGATTCATGCGCCAGGGCCTCCTGCAGATAATTCACTTTGGTTTATTGCGCTATCTCTAATAGCACCCGAGATATCACAAGATATATATCGGATTTTTCCCTGACCCAGAGTGTCCGGCCCCATTGGACTGTGGTTTTCTCGGCCCCTGGTGGTCCGAGGTCGTTCCCGCTGCACAGATTCATGCGCCAGGGCCTCCTACAGACAATGCACTTTGATTTATTGCGCTATCTCTAACAGCACCCAAGATATCACCAGATATATATTGGATTTTTCCCTGACCCTGAGTTTCCGGCCCCATGAGACTGTGGTTTTTTCGGCCCCTGGTGGTCCGAGGTCGTTCCCGTTGCACAGATTCATGCGCCAGGGCCTCCTGCAGATAATTCACTTTGATTTATTGCGCTATCTGTAATAGCACCCGAGATATCACCAGATATATATTGGATATTTCCCTCACCCTGAGTGTCCAGCCCCATGAGACGGTGGTTTTCTCGACCCCTGGTGGACCTAGGTCGTTCCCGCTGCACAGTTTCATGCGCCAGGGCCTCCTGCAGATAATTCACTTTGATTTATTTCCCTATCTGTAATAGGACCCGAGATATCACCAGATATATATTGGATTTTCCCCAGACCCTGAGTGTCCGGCCGCATGAGACTGTAGTTTTCTCGACCCCTGGTGGTCCGAGGTCGTTCCCGCTGCACAGATTCATGCGCCAGGGCCTCCTGCAGACAATGCACTTTGATTTATTGCGCTATCTGTAATAGCACCCGAGATATCACCACATATATATTGGATTTTTCCCTGACCCAGAGTGTCCGGCCCCATGAGACTGTGGTTTTCTCGGCCCCTGGTGGTCCGAGGTCGTTCCCGTTGCACAGATTCATGCGCCAGGGCCTCCTGCAGATAATTCACTTTGGTTTATTGCGCTATCTCTAATAGCACCCGAGATATCACAAGATATATATCGGATTTTTCCCTGACCCAGAGTGTCCGGCCCCATGAGACGGTGGTTTTCTCGGCCCCTGGTGGTCCGAGGTCGTTCCCGCTGCACAGATTCATGCGCCAGGGCCTCCTGCAGATAATTCACTTTCGGTTATTGCGCTATCTCTAATAGCACCCGAGATATCACCGGATATATATTGGATTTTTCCCTTACCCTGAGTGTCCTGCCCCATGAGACGGTGGCTTTCTCGGCCCCTGGTGGTCCTAGGTCGTTCCCGCTGCACAGATGCATGCGCCAGGGCCTCCTGCAGATAATTCCCTTTGGCTTATTGCGCTATCTCTAATAGCACCCGAGATATAACCAGATATATATTGGATATTTACCTCACCCTGAGTGTCCAGCCCCATGAGACGCTGGTTTTCTCGGCCCCTGGTGGACGGAGGTCGTTCCCGCTGCACAGATTCATGCGCCAGGGCCTCCTGCAGATAATTCACTTTGGTTTATTGCGCTATCCCTAATAGCACCCGAGATATCACCAGATATATATTGGATTTTGCCCTGACCCTGAGTGTCCGGCCCCATGAGACTGTGGTTTTCTCGGCTCCTGGTGGTCCGAGGTCGTTCCCGTTGCACAGATTCATGCGCCAGGGCCTCCTGCAGATAATTCACTTTGGTTTATTGCGCTATCTCTAATAGCACCCGAGATATCACCAGATATATATTGGATTTTCCACTGACCCTGAGTGTCCGGCCCCATGAGACAGTGGTCTTCTCGGCCCCTGGTGGTCCGAGGTCGTTCCCGCTGCCCAGATTCATGCGCCACGGCCTCCTACTGACAATGCACTTTGATTTATTGCGCTATCGGTAATAGCACCCGAGATGTCACAAGATATATATTGGATATTTCCCTCACCCTGAGTGTCCAGCCCCATGAGACGGTGGTTTTCTCGGCCCCTGGTGGACCGAGGTCGTTCCCGCTGCACAGATTCATGCGCCAGGGGCTCCTGCAGATAATTCACTTTGGTTTATTGCGCTATCTGTAATAGCACCCGAGATATCACCAGATATATATTGGATTTTTCCCTTACCCTGAGTGTCCGGCCCCATGAGACGGTGGCTTTCTCGGCCCCTGGTGGTCCGAGGTCGTTCCCGCTGCACAGATTCATGCGCCAGGGCCTCCTACAGACAATGCACTTTGATTTATTGCGCTATCTCTAATACCACCCGAGATATCACCAGATATATATTGGATTTTCCCCTGACCCTGAGTGTCCGGCCCCATGAGACTGTGGTTTTTTCGGACCCTGGTGGTCCGAGGTCGTTCCCGCTGCACAGATTCAGGCGCCAGGGCCTCCTACAGACAATGCACTTTGATTTATTGCGCTATCTCTAATAGCACCCGAAATATCACCAGATATATATTGGATTTTCCCCTGACCCTGAGTGTCCGGCCACATGAGACGGTAGTTTTCTCGGCCCCTGGTGGTCCGAGGTCGTTCCCGCTGCCCAGATTCATGCGCCACGGCCTCCTACTGACAATGCACTTTGATTTATTGCGCTATCTGTAATAGGACCCGAGATATCACCAGATATATATTGGATATTTACCTCACCCTGAGTGTCCAGCCCCATGAGACGCTGGTTTTCTCGGCCCCTGGTGGACGGAGGTCGTTCCCGCTGCACAGATTCATGCGCCAGGGCCTCCTGCAGATAATTCACTTTGGTTTATTGCGCTATCTCTAATAGCACCCGAGATATCACCAGATATATATTGGATTTTGCCCTGACGCTGAGTGTCCGGCCCCATGAGACTGTGGTTTTCTCGGCTCCTGGTGGTCCGAGGTCGTTCCCGTTGCACAGATTCATGCGCCAGGGCCTCCTGCAGATAATTCACTTTGGTTTATTGCGCTATCTCTAATAGCACCCGAGATATCACCAGATATATATTGGATTTTCCCCTCACCCTGAGTGTCCGGCCCCATCGGACTGTGGTTTTCTCGGCCCCTGGCGGTCCGAGGTCGTTCCCGCTGCACAGATTCATGCGCCAGGGCCTCCTGCAGACAATGCACTTTGATTTATTGCGCTATCTCTAACAGCACCCAAGATATCACCAGATATATATTGGATTTTTCCCTGACCCTGAGTGTCCGGCCCCATGAGACTGTGGTTTTCTCGGCCCCTGGTGGTCCGAGGTCGTTCCCGTTGCACAGATTCATGCGCCAGGGCCTCCTGCAGATAATTGACTTTGGTTTATTGCGCTATCTCTAATAGCACCCGAGATATCACCAGATATATATTGGATTTTCCCCTGACCTTGAGTGTGCGGCCCCATGAGACTGTGGTTTTCTCGGCCCCTGGTGGTCCGAGGTCGTTTCCGCTGCACAGATTCATGCGCCAGGGCCTCCTACAGACAATGCACTTTGATTTATTGCGCTATCTGTAATAGCACCCGAGACATCACCAGATATATATTGGGTTTTTCCCTGACCCTGAGTGTCCGGCCCCATGAGACGGTGGTTTTCTCGGCCCCTGGTGGTCCGAGGTCGTTCCCGCTGCACAGATTCATGCGCCAGGGCCTCCTGCAGATAATTCAGTTTCGTTTATTGCGCTATCTCTAATAGCACCCGAGATATCACCAGATATATATTGGATTTTTCCCTTACCCTGAGTGTCCGGCCCCATGAGACTGCGATTCTCTCGGCCCCTGGTGGTCCGAGGTCGTTCCCGCTGCACACATTCATGCGCCAGGGCCTCCTGCAGATAATACACTTTGGTTTATTGCGCTATCTCTAATAGCACCCGAGATATCACCAGATATATATTGGATTTTGCCCTGACCCTGAGTGTCCGGCCCCATGAGACGGTGGTTTTCTCGGCCCCTGGTGGTCCGAGGTCGATCCCGCTGCACAGATTCATGCGCCAGGGCCTCCTACAGACAATGCACTTTGATTTATTTCGCTATCTGTAATAGAACCTGAGATATCACCAGATATATATTGCATTTTCCCCAGACCCTGTGTGTCCGGCCGCATGAGACTGTAGTTTTCTCGGCCCCTGGTGGTCCGAGGTCGTTCCCGCTGCACAGATTCATGCGCCAGGGCCTCCTGCAGATAATTCACTTTGGTTTATTGCGCTATCTCTAATAGCACCCGAGATATCAGCAGATATATATTGGATTTTTCACTGATCCTGAGTGACCGGCCCCATGAGACGGTAGTTTTCTCGGCCCCTGGTGGTCCGAGGTCGTTCCCGCTGCACTGATTCATGCGCCAGTGCCTCCTGCAGATAATTCACTTTCGTTTATTGCGCTATCTCTAATAGCACCCGAAATATCACCAGATATATATTGGATTTTCCCCTGACCCTGAGTGTCCGGCCCCTCGGGACGCTGGTTTTCTCGGCCCCTGGTGGTCCGAGGTCGTTCCCGCTGCACAGATTCATGCGCCAGGGCCTCCTACAGACAATGCACTTTGATTTATTGCGCTATCTCTAACAGCACCCAAGATATCACCAGATATATATTGGATTTTTCCCTGACCCTGAGTGTCCGGCCCCATGAGACTGTGGTTTTTTCGGCCCCTGGTGGTCCGAGGTCGTTCCCGCTGCACAGATTCATGCGCCAGGGCCTCCTACAGATAACTCACTTTGATTTATTGCGCTATCTATAATCGCGCCCGAGATATCAACAGATATGTATTGGATTTTTCCCTGACCCTGAGTGTCCGGCCCCATGAGACTGCGGTTTTCTCGGCCCCTGGTGGTCCGAGGTCGTTCCCGCTGCACACATTCATGCGCCAGGGCCTCCTGCAGATAATTCACTTTGGTTTATTGCGCTATCTGTAATAGCACCCGAGATATCACCAGATATATATTGGATATTTCCCTCACCCTGAGTGTCCAGCCCCATGAGACGGTGGTTTTCTCGACCCCTGGTGGACCGAGGTCGTTCCCGCTGCACAGATTCATGCGCCAGGGCCTCCTGCAGATAATTCACTTTGATTTATTTCCCTATCTGTAATAGGACCCGAGATATCACCAGATATATATTGGATTTTCCCCAGACCCTGAGTGTCCGGCCGCATGAGACTGTAGTTTTCTCGGCCCCTGGTGGTCCGAGGTCGTTCCCGCTACACAGATTCATGCGCCAGGGCCTCCTGCAGACAATGCACTTTGATTTATTGCGCTATCTGTAATAGCACCCGAGATATCACCACATATATATTGGATTTTTCCCTGACCCAGAGTGTCCGGCCCCATGAGACTGTGGTTTTCTCGGCCCCTGGTGGTCCGAGGTCGTTCCCGCTGCACAGATTCATGCGCCAGGGCCTCCTGCAGATAATTCACTTTCGGTTATTGCGCTATCTCTAATAGCACCCGAGATATCACCAGATATATATTGGATTTTCCACTGACCCTGAGTGTCCGGCCCCATGAGACGGTGGTCTTCTCGGCCCCTGGTGGTCCGAGGTCGTTCCCGCTGCCCAGATTCATGCGCCACGGCCTCCTACTGACAATGCACTTTGATTTATTGCGCTATCTGTAATAGCACCAGAGATATCACAAGATATATATTGGATATTTCCCTCACCCTGAGTGTCCAGCCCCATGAGACGGTGGTTTTCTCGGCCCCTGGTGGACCGAGGTCGTTCCCGCTGCACAGATTCATGCGCCAGGGCCTCCTACAGAGAATGCACTTTGATTTATTGCGCTATCTCTAACAGCACCCAAGATATCACCAGATATGTATTGGATTTTTCCCTGACCCTGAGTGTCCGGCCCCATGAGACTGTGGTTTTTTCGGCCCCTGGTGGACCGAGGTCGTTCCCGTTGCACAGATTCATGCGCCAGGGCCTCCTGCAGATAATTCACTTTGATTTATTGCGCTATCTGTAATAGCACCCGAGATATCACCAGATATATATTGGATTTTTCACTGACCCTAAGTGTCCGGCCCCTCGGGACGCTGGTTTTCTCAGCCCCTGGTGGTCCGAGGTCGTTCCCGCTGCACAGATTCATGCGCCAGGGCCTCCTACGGATAACTCACATTGATTTATTGCGCTATCTATAATAGCGCCCGAGATATCACCAGATATGTATTGGATTTTTCCCTGACCCTGAGTGTCCGGCCCCATGAGACTGCGGTTTTCTCGGCCCCTGGTGGTCCGAGGTCGTTCCCGCTGCACACATTCATGCGCCAGGGCCTCCTGCAGATAATTCACTTTGGTTTAATGCGCTATCTGTAATAGCACCCGAGGTATCACCAGATATATATTGGACAATTCCCTCACCCTGAGTGTCCAGCCCCATGAGACGGTGGTTTTCTCGACCCCTGGTGGACCGAGGTCGTTCCCGCTGCACAGATTCATGCGCCAGGGCCTCCTGCAGATAACTCACTTTGATTTATTTCCCTATCTGTAATAGGACCCGAGATATCACCAGATAAATATTGGATTTTCCCCTGACCCTGAGTGTCCGGCCCCATGAGACTGTGGTTTTCTCGGCCCCTGGTGGTCCGAGGTCGTTCCCGCTGCACAGATTCATGTGCCAGGGCCTCCTACAGACAATGCACTTTGATTTATTGCCCTATCTGTAATAGCACCCGAGACATCACCAGATATATATTGGATTTTCCCCTGACCCTGAGTGTCCGGCCCCATGAGACTGTGGTTTTCTCGGCCCCTGGTGGTCCGAGGTCGTTCCCGTTGCACAGATTCATGCGGCAGGGCCTCCTACAGACAATGCACTTTGATTTATTGCGCTATATGTAATAGCACCCGAGATATCACCAGATATATATTGGACTTTCCCCTGACCCTGAGTGTCCGGCCCCATGAGACTGTGGTTTTCTCGGCCCCTGGTGGTCCGAGGTCGTTCCCGCTGCACAGATTCATGTGCCAGGGCCTCCTACAGACAATGCACTTTGATTTATTGCCCTATCTGTAATAGCACCCGAGATATCACCAGATATATATTGGATTTTCCCCTGACCCTGAGTGTCCGGCCCCATGAGACTGTGGTTTTGTCGGCCCCTGGTGGTCCGAGGTCGTTCCCGTTGCTCAGATTCATGCGGCAGGGCCTCCTACAGACAATGCACTTTGATTTATTGCGCTATCTGTAATAGCACCCGAGATATCAACAGATATATATTAGATTTTCCCCTGACCCTGAGTGTCCTTCCCCATGAGACTGCGGCTTTCTCGGCCTCTGGTGGTCCGAGGTCGTTCCCGTTGCACAGATTCATGCGGCAGGGCCTCCTACAGACAATGCACTTTGATTTATTGCGCTATATGTAATAGCACCCGAGATATCACCAGATATATATTGGACTTTCCCCTGACCCTGAGTGTCCGGCCCCATGAGACTGTGGTTTTCTCGGCCCCTGGTGGTCCGAGGTCGTTCCCGCTGCACAGATGCATGTGCCAGGGCCTCCTACAGACACTGCACTTTGATTTATTGCCCTATCTGTAATAGCACCCGAGACATCACCAGATATATATTGGATTTTCCCCTGGCCCTGAGTGTCCGGCCCCATGAGACTGTGGTTTTCTCGGCCCCTGGTGGTCCGAGGTCGTTCCCGTTGCACAGATTCATGCGGCAGGGCCTCCTACAGACAATGCACTTTGATTTATTGCGCTATATGTAATAGCACCCGAGATATCACCAGATATATATTGGATTTTACCCTGACCCTCAGTGTCCGGCCCCATGAGACGGTGGTTGTCTCGGCCCCTGGTGGTCCGAGGTCGTTCCCGCTGCAGAGCTTCATGCGCCAGGGCCTCCTGCAGATAATTCACTTTGGTTTATTGCGCTATCTCTAATAGCACCCGAGATATCACCAGATAAATATTGGATTTTCCCCTGACCCTGAGTTTCCGGCCCCATGAGACGGAGGTTTTCTCGGCTCCTGGAGGTCCGAGGTCGTTCCCGCTGGCCACATTTATGCGCCAGGGCCTCCTACAGACAATGCACTTTGATTTATTGCGCTATCTGTAATAGCACCCGAGATATCACCAGATATATATTGGATTTTCCCTGACCCTGAGTGTCCGGCCCCATTAGACTGTGGTTTTCTCGGCCCCTGGTGGTCCTAGGTCGTTCCCGCTGCCCAGATTCATGCGCCAGGGCCTCCTGCAGATAATTCACTTTGGTTTATTGCGCTGTATCTAATAGCACCCGAGATATCACCAGATATGTATTGGATTTTCCCATGACCCTGAGTGTCCGGCCCCATGAGACTGTGGTTTTGTCGGCCCCTGGTGGTCCGAGGTCGTTCCCGCTATACAGATTCATGCGCCAGGGCCTCCTCCAGACAATGCACTTTGATTTATTGCGCTATCTCTAATAGCACCCGAGTTATCACCAGATATATATTGGATTTTCCCCTGACCGTGAGTGTCCGGCCCCATGAGACTGTGGTTTACTCGGCCCCTGGCGGTCCGAGGTCGTTGCCGTTGCACAGATTCATGCGCCAGTGCCTCCTGCAGATAATTCACTTTGGTTTAATGCGCTATCTGTAATAGCACCAGAGATATCACCAGATATATATTGGATTTTACCCTGACCCTGAGTATCCGGCCCCATGAGACGGTGGTTGTCTCGGCCCCTGGAGGTCCGAGGTCGTTCCCGCTGCACAGATTCATGCGCCAGGGCCTCCTACAGACAATGCACTTTGATTTATTGCGCTATCTCTAATAGCACCCGAGATATCACCAGATATATATTGGATTTTCCCCTGACCGTGAGTGTCCGGCCCCATGAGACTGTGGTTTTCTCGTCCCCTGATTTGACCGAGGTCGTTCCCACTGCACAGATTCAGGCTCCAGGGCCTCCTACAGACAATGCACTTTGGTTTAATGCGCTATCTGTAATAGCACCCGAGATATCACCAGATATATATTGGATTTTTCACTGACCCTGAGTGTCCGGCCCCATGAGACGGTGGTTTTCTCGGCCCCTGGTGGTCCGAGGTCGTTCCCGCTGTACAGATTCATGCGCCAGGGCCTCCTACAGACAATGCACTTTGATTTATTGCGCTATCTCTAATAGCACCCGAGATATCACCAGATATATATTGGATTTTACCCTGACCCTGAGTGTCCGGCCCCATGAGACGGTGGTTGTCTCGGCCCCTGGTGGTCCGAGGTTGTTCCCGCTGCACATATTCATGCGCCAGGGCCTCCTACAGACAAAGCACTTTGATTTATTGCGCTATCTGTAATAGCACCCGAGATATCACCACATATATATTGGATTTTTCACTGACCCTGAGTGTCCGGCCCCATGGGACTGTGGTTTACTCGGCCCCTGGTGGTCCAAGGTCGTTGCCGTTGCACAGATTCATGCGCCAGGGCCTCCTGCAGATAATTCACTTTGGTTTATTGCGCTATCTCTAATAGCACCCGAGATATCACCAGATATATATTGGATTTTCCCCTGACCCTGAGTGTCCGGCCCCATGAGACGGTGGTTTTCTCGGTCCCTGGTGGTCCGAGGTCATTCCCGCTGCACAGATTCATGCGCCAGGGCCTCCTACAGACAATGCACTTTGATTTATTGCGCTATCTGTAATAGCACCGGAGATATCACCAGATATATATTAGATTTTCCCCTGACCCTGAGTGTCCGGCCCCATGAGACTGCGGCTTTCTCGGCCTCTGGTGGTCCGAGGTCGTTCCCGCTGCACAGATTCATGCGCCAGGGCCTCCTACAGACAATGCACTTTGATTTATTGCGCTATCTGTAATAGCACCAGAGATATCACCAGATATATATTGGATTTTACCCTGACCCTGAGTGTCCGGCCCCATGAGACGGTGGTTTTCTCGGCCCCTGGTGGTCCGAGGTCGTTCCCGCTGCTCAGATTCATGCGCCAGGGCCTCCTGCAGATAATGCACTTTGGTTTATTGCGCTATCTCTAATAGCACCCGAGATATCACCAGATATATATTGGATTTTTCCCTGACCCTGAGTGTCCGGCCCCATGAGACTGCGGTTTTCTCGGCCCCTGGTGGTCCGAGGTCGTTCCCGCTGCACACATTCATGCGCCAGGGCCTCCTGCAGATAACTCACTTTGGTTTATTCCGCTATCTCTAATAGCAACCGAGATATCACCAGATATATATTGGATTTTCCCCTGACCCTGAGTGTCCGGCCCCATGAGACTGTGGTTTTCTCGGCCCCTGGAGGTCCGAGGTCGTTCTCGCTGCACAGATTCATGTGCCAGGGCCTCCTACAGACAATGCACTTTGATTTATTGCCCTATCTGTAATAGCACCCGAGACATCACCAGATATATATTGGATTTTCCCCTGACCCTGAGTGTCCGGCCCCATGAGACTGTGGTTTTCTCGGCCCCTGGTGGTCCGAGGTCGTTCCCGTTGCACAGATTCATGCGGCAGGGCCTCCTACAGACAATGCACTTTGATTTATTGCGCTATATGTAATAGCACCCGAGATATCACCAGATATATATTGGACTTTCCCCTGACCCTGAGTGTCCGGCCCCATGAGACTGTGGTTTTCTCGGCCCCTGGTGGTCCGAGGTCGTTCCCGCTGCACAGATTCATGTGCCAGGGCCTCCTACAGACAATGCACTTTGATTTATTGCCCTATCTGTAATAGCACCCGAGATATCACCAGATATATATTGGATTTTCCCCTGACCCTGAGTGTCCGGCCCCATGAGACTGTGGTTTTGTCGGCCCCTGGTGGTCCGAGGTCGTTCCCGTTGCTCAGATTCATGCGGCAGGGCCTCCTACAGACAATGCACTTTGATTTATTGCGCTATCTGTAATAGCACCCGAGATATCAACAGATATATATTAGATTTTCCCCTGACCCTGAGTGTCCGGCCCCATGAGACTGCGGCTTTCTCGGCCTCTGGTGGTCCGAGGTCGTTCCCGTTGCACAGATTCATGCGGCAGGGCCTCCTACAGACAATGCACTTTGATTTATTGCGCTATATGTAATAGCACCCGAGATATCACCAGATATATATTAGACTTTCCCCTGACCCTGAGTGTCCGGCCCCATGAGACTGTGGTTTTCTCGGCCCCTGGTGGTCCGAGGTCGTTCCCGCTGCACAGATGCATGTGCCAGGGCCTCCTACAGACACTGCACTTTGATTTATTGCCCTATCTGTAATAGCACCCGAGACATCACCAGATATATATTGGATTTTCCCCTGGCCCTGAGTGTCCGGCCCCATGAGACTGTGGTTTTCTCGGCCCCTGGTGGTCCGAGGTCGTTCCCGTTGCACAGATTCATGCGGCAGGGCCTCCTACAGACAATGCAGTTTGATTTATTGCGCTATATGTAATAGCACCCGAGATATCACCAAATATATATTGGATTTTCCCCTGACCGTGAGTGTCCGGCCCCATGAGACTGTGGTTTTCTCGTCCCCTGATTTGACCGAGGTCGTTCCCACTGCACAGATTCAGGCGCCAGCGCCTCCTACAGACAATGCACTTTGGTTTAATGCGCTATATGTAATAGCACCCGAGATATCACCAGATATATATTGGATTTTACCCTGACCCTGAGTGTCCGGCCCCATGAGACGGTCGTTGTCTCGGCCCCTGGTGGTCCGAGGTTGTTCCCGCTGCACAGATTCATGCGCCAGGGCCTCCTACAGACAAAGCACTTTGATTTATTGCGCTATCTGTAATAGCACCCGAGATATCACCACATATATATTGGATTTTTCACTGACCCTGAGTGTCCGGCCCCATGAGACTGTGGTTTACTCGGCCCCTGGTGGTCCGAGGTCGTTGCCGTTGCACAGATTCATGCGCCAGGGCCTCCTGCAGATAATTCACTTTGGTTTATTGCGCTATCTCTAATAGCACCCGAGATATCACCAGATATATATTGGATTTTCCCCTGACCCTGAGTGTCCGGCCCCATGAGACGGTGGTTTTCTCGGTCCCTGGTGGTCCGAGGTCATTCCCGCTGCACAGATTCATGCACCAGGGCCTCCTACAGACAATGCACTTGGATTTATTGCGCTATCTGTAATAGCACCGGAGATATCACCAGATATATATTAGATTTTCCCCTGACCCTGAGTGTCCGGCCCCATGAGACTGCGGCTTTCTCGGCCTCTGGTGGTCCGAGGTCGTTCCCGCTGCACAGATTCATGCGCCAGGGCCTCCTACAGAAAATGCACTTTGATTTATTGCGCTATCTGTAATAGCACCAGAGATATCACCAGATATATATTGGATTTTACCCTGACCCTGAGTATCCGGCCCCATGAGACGGTGGTTGTCTCGGCCCCTGGAGGTCCGAGGTCGTTCCCGCTGCACAGATTCATGCGCCAGGGCCTCCTACAGACAATGCACTTTGATTTATTGCGCTATCTCTAATAGCACCCGAGATATCACCAGATATATATTGGATTTTCCCCTGACCGTGAGTGTCCGGCCCCATGAGACTGCGGTTTTCTCGTCCCCTGATTTGACCGAGGTCGTTCCCACTGCACAGATTCAGGCGCCAGGGCCTCCTACCGACAATGCACTTTGATTTATTGCGCTATCTGTAATAGCACCCGAGATATCACCAGAGATATATTGGATTTTCCCCTGACCCTGAGTGTCCGGCCCCATGAGACTGGTTTCCTCGGCCCCTGGTGGTCCGAGATCTTTCCCGCTGCACAGATTCATGCGCTAGGGCGTCCTACAGACAATGCACTTTGATTTATTGCGCTATCTGTAATAGCACCCTAGATACCAGCAGATATATATTGGATTTTTCCCTGACCCTGACAGTCCGGCCCCATGAGACGGTGATTATCTCGGCCCCCGGTGGTCCGAGGTCGATCCCGCTGCACAGATTCATGCGCCAGGGCCTCCTACAGACAATGCACTTTGATTTATTGCCCTATCTGAAATAGCACCCAAGATATCACCAGATATATATTGGATTTTTCACTGACTCTGAGTGTCCGGCCCCATGAGACTGTGGTTTAGTCGGCCCCTGGTGGTCCGAGGTCGGTCCCGTTCCACAAATTCATGCGCCAGGGCCTCCTGCAGATAATTCACTTTGGTTTACTGCGCTATCTCTAATAATAGCCGAGATATCACCAGATATATATTGGATTTTTCGCTGACCCTGAGTGTCCGACCCCATGAGACTGTGGTTTTCTCTGCCGATGGTGGTCCGAGGTCGTTCCCGCTGCACAGATTCATGCGCCAGGGCCTCCTACAGACAATGCACTTTGATTTATTGCGCTATCTCTAATAGCACCCGAGATATCACCAGATATATATTGGATTTTCCCCTGACCGTGAGTGTCCGGCCCCATGAAACTGTGGTTTACTCGGCCCCTGGTGGTCCGAGGTCGTTGCCGTTGCACAGATTCATGCGCCAGTGCCTCCTGCAGATAATTCACTTTGGTTTAATGCGCTATCTGCAATAGCACCAGAGATATCACCAGATATATATTGGATTTTACCCTGACCCTGAGTATCCGGCCCCATGAGACGGTGGTTGTCTCGGCCCCTGGAGGTCCGAGGTCGTTCCCGCAGCACAGATTCATGCGCCAGGGCCTCCTACAGACAATGCACTTTGATTTATTGTGCTATCTCTAATAGCACCCGAGATATCACCAGATATATATTGGATTTTCCCCTGACCGTGAGTGTCCGGCCCCATGAGACTGTGGTTTTCTCGTCCCCTGATTTGACCGAGGTCGTTCCCGCTGCACAGATTCGTGCGCCAGGGCCTCCTACAGACAATGCACTTTGATTTATTACGCTATCTGTAATAGCACCCGAGATATCACCAGATATATATTGGATTTTCCCCTGACCCTGAGTGTCCGGCCCCATGAGACTGTGGTTTACTCGGCCCATGGCTGTCCGAGGTCGTTCCCGTTGCACAGATTCATGCGCCAGGGCCTCCTGCAGATAATTCACTTTGATTTATTGCGCTATCTCTAATAGCACCCGAGATATCACCAGATATATATTGGATTTTCCCCTGACCCTGAGTGCCCGGCCCCATGAGACGGTGGTTTTCTCGGTCCCTGGTGGTCCGAGGTCATTCCCGCTGCACAGATTCATGTGCCAGGGCCTCCCACAGACAATGCACTTTGATTTATTGCGCTATCTGTAATAGCACCCGAGATATCACCAGATATATATTGGACTTTCCCCTGACCATGAGTGTCCGGCCCCATGAGACTGCGGCTTTCTCGGCCTCTGGTGGTCCGAGGTCGTTCCCGCTGCCCAGATTCGTGCGCCAGGGCCTCCTACAGACAATGCACTTTGATCTATTGCGCTATCTGTAATAGCACCCGAGATATCACCAGATAAATATTGGATTTTTCCCTGACCCTGAGTGTCCGACCCCATGAGACGGAGGTTTTCTCGGCCCCTGCTGGTCCGAGGTCGTTCCCGCTGCATAGATTCATGCGCCAGTGCCTCCTACAGACAATGCACTTTGATTTATTACGCTATCTGTAATAGCACCCGAGATATCACCAGATATATATTGGATTTTCCCCTGACCCTGAGTGTCCGGCCCCATGAGACTGTGGTTTACTCGGCCCATGGCTGTCCGAGGTCGTTCCCGTTGCACAGATTCATGCGCCAGGGCCTCCTGCAGATAATTCACTTTGGTTTATTGCGCTATCTCTATTAGCACCCGAGATATCACCAGATATATATTGGATTTTCCCCTGACCCTGAGTGTCCGGCCCCATGAGACGGTGGTTGTCTCGGCCCCTGGTGGTCCGAGGTCGTTCCCGCTGCACAGATTCATGCGCCAGGGCCTCCTGCAGATAATTCACTTTGGTTTATTGCGCTATCTCTAATAGCACCCGAGATATCACCAGATATATATTGGATTTTCCCCTGACCCTGAGGGTCCGGCCCCATGAGACGGTGGTTTTCTCGGTCCCTGGTGGTCCGAGGTCATTCCCGCTGCACAGATTCATGCGCCAGGGCCTCCTACAGACAATGCACTTTGATTTATTGCGCTATCTGTAATAGCACCGGAGATATCACCAGATATATATTAGATTTTCCCCTGACCCTGAGTGTCCGGCCCCATGAGACTGCGGCTTTCTCGGCCTCTGGTGGTCCGAGGTCGTTCCCGCTGCACAGATTCATGCGCCAGGGCCTCCTACAGACAATGCACTTTGATTTATTGCGCTATCTGTAATAGCACCAGAGATATCACCAGATATATATTGGATTTTACCCTGACCCTGAGTATCCGGCCCCATGAGACGGTGGTTGTCTCGGCCCCTGGAGGTCCGAGGTCGTTCCCGCTGCACAGATTCATGCGCCAGGGCCTCCTACAGACAATGCACTTTGATTTATTGCGCTATCTCTAATAGCACCCGAGATATCACCAGATATATATTGGATTTTCCCCTGACCGTGAGTGTCCGGCCCCATGAGACTGTGGTTTTCTCGTCCCCTGATTTGACCGAGGTCGTTCCCACTGCACAGAGTCAGGCGCCAGGGCCTCCTACAGACAATGCACTTTGGTTTAATGCGCTATCTGTAATAGCACCCGAGATATCACCAGATATATATTGGATTTTTCACTGACCCTGAGTGTCCGGCCCCATGAGACGGTGGTTTTCTCGGCCCCTGGTGGTCCGAGGTCGTTCCCGCTGCACAGATTCATGCGCCAGGGCCTCCTACAGACAATGCACTTTGATTTATTGCGCTATCTCTAATAGCACCCGAGATATCACCAGATATATATTGGATTTTCCCCTGACCGTGAGTGTCCGGCCCCATGAGACTGTGGTTTTCTCGTCCCCTGATTTGACCGAGGTCGTTCCCACTGCACAGATTCAGGCGCCAGGGCCTCCTACAGACAATGCACTTTGGTTTAATGCGCTATCTGTAATAGCACCCGAGATATCACCAGATATCTATTGGATTTTTCACTGACCCTGAGTGTCCGGCCCCATGAGACGGTGGTTTTCTCGGCCCCTGGTGGTCCGAGGTCGTTCCCGCTGTACAGATTCATGCGCCAGGGCCTCCTACAGACAATGCACTTTGATTTATTGCGCTATATGTAATAGCACTCAAGATATCGCCAGATATATATTGGATTCTTCCAAGACCCTGAGTGTCCGGCCCATCGGGACGGTGGTTTTCTCCGCCCCTGGTGGTCCGAGGTCGTTCCCGCTGCCCAGATTCGTGCGCCAGGGCCTCCTACAGACAATGCACTTTGATCTATTGCGCTATCTGTAATAGCACCCGAGATATCACCAGATATATATTGGATTTTCCCCTGACCGTGAGTGTCCGGCCCCATGAGACTGTGGTTTTCTCGTCCCCTGATTTGACCGAGGTCGTTCCCACTGCACAGATTCAGGCGCCAGGGCCTCCTACCGACAATGCACTTTGATTTATTGCGCTATCTGTAATAGCACCCGAGATATCACCAGAGATATATTGGATTTTCCCCTGACCCTGAGTGTCCGGCCCCATGAGACTGTGGTTTTCTCGTCCCCTGGTTGTCCGAGGTCGTTCCCACTGCACAGATTCAGGCGCCAGGGCCTCCTACAGACAATGCACTTTGATTTATTGCGCTATCTGTAATAGCACCCGAGATATCACCAGATATATATTGGATTTTTCACTGACCCTAGGTGTCCGGCGCCTCGGGACGGTGGTTTTCTCGGCCCCTGGTGGTCCGAGGTCGTTCCCGCTGCACAGATTCATGCGCCAGGGCCTCCTGCAGATAATTCACTTTGGTTTATTGCGCTATCTCTAATAGCACTCAAGATATCGCCAGATATATATTGGATTCTTCCAAGACCCTGAGTGTCCGGCCCCTCGGGACGGTGGTTTTCTCCGCCCCTGGTGGTCCGAGGTCGTTCCCGCTGCACAGATTCGTGCGCCAGGGCCTCCTACAGACAATGCACTTTGATTTATTACGCTATCTGTAATAGCACCCGAGATATCACCAGATATATATTGGATTTTCCCCTGACCCTGAGTGTCCGGCCCCATGAGACGGTGGTCTTCTCGGCCCATGGCGGTCCGAGGTCGTTCCCGTTGCACAGATTCATGCGCCAGGGCCTCCTGCAGATAATTCACTTTGATTTATTGCGCTATCTCTAATAGCACCCGAGATATCACCAGATATATATTGGATTTTCCCCTGACCCTGAGTGCCCGGCCCCATGAGACGGTGGTTTTCTCGTTCCCTGGTGGTCCGAGGTCATTCCCGCTGCACAGATTCATGCGCCAGGGCCTCCCACAGACAATGCACTTTGATTTATTGCGCTATCTGTAATAGCACCCGAGATATCACCAGATATATATTGGACTTTCCCCTGACCCTGAGTGTCCGGCCCCATGAGACTGCGGCTTTCTCGGCCTCTGGTGGTCCGAGGTCGTTCCCGCTGCCCAGATTCGTGCGCCAGTGCCTCCTGCAGATAATTCACTTTGGTTTAATGCGCTATCTGTAATAGCACCAGAGATATCACCAGATATATATTGGATTTTACCCTGACCCTGAGTATCCGGCCCCATGAGACGGTGGTTGTCTCGGCCCCTGGAGGTCCGAGGTCGTTCCCGCTGCACAGATTCATGCGCCAGGGCCTCCTACAGACAATGCACTTTGATTTATTGCGCTATCTCTAATAGCACCCGAGATATCACCAGATATATATTGGATTTTCCCCTGACCGTGAGTGTCCGGCCCCATGAGACTGTGGTTTTCTCGTCCCCTGATTTGACCGAGGTCGTTCCCACTGCACAGATTCAGGCGCCAGGGCCTCCTACAGACAATGCACTTTGGTTTAATGCGCTATCTGTAATAGCACCCGAGATATCACCAGATATATATTGGATTTTTCACTGACCCTGAGTGTCCGGCCCCATGAGACGGTGGTTTTCTCGGCCCCTGGTGGTCCGAGGTCGTTCCCGCTGTACAGATTCATGCGCCAGGGCCTCCTACAGACAATGCACTTCGATTTATTGCGCTATATGTAATAGCACCCGAGATATCACCAGATATATATTGGATTTTACCCTGACCCTGAGTGTCCGGCCCCATGAGACGGTGGTTGTCTCGGCCCCTGGTGGTCCGAGGTTGTTCCCGCTGCACAGATTCATGCGCCAGGGCCTCCTGCAGATAATTCACTTTCGGTTATTGCGCTATCTCTAATAGCACCCGAGATATCACCGGATATATATTGGATTTTTCCCTTACCCTGAGTGTCCGGCCCCATGAGACGGTGGTTTTCTCGGCCCCTGGTGGTCCTAGGTCGTTCCCGCTGCACAGATGCATGCGCCAAGGCCTCCTGCAGATAATTCCCTTTGGCTTATTGCGCTATCTCTAATAGCACCCGAGATATCACCAGATATATATTGGATTTTCCACTGACCCTGAGTGTCCGGCCCCATGAGACGGTGGTCTTCTAGGCCCCTGGTGGTCCGAGGTCGTTCCCGCTGCCCAGATTCATGCGCCACGGCCTCCTACTGACAATGCACTTTGATTTATTGCGCTATCTGTAATAGCACCCGAGACATCACAAGATATATATTGGATATTTCCCTCACCCTGAGTGTCCGGCCCCATGAGACTGCGGTTTTCTCGGCCCCTGGTGGTCCGAGGTCGTTCCCGTTGCACAGATTCATGCGCCAGGGCCTCCTGCAGATAATTCACTTTGGTTTATTGCGCTATCTCTAATAGCACCCGAGATATCACCAGATATATATTGGATTTTCCCCTCACCCTGCGTGTCCGGCCCCATTGGACTGTGGTTTTCTCGGCCCCTGGTGGTCCGAGGTCGTTCCCGCTGCACAGATTCATGCGCCAGGGCATCCTACAGACAATGCACTTTGATTTATTGCGCTATCTCTAACAGCACCCAAGATATCACCAGATATATATTGGATTTTTCCCTGACCATGAGTTTCCGGCCCCATGAGACTGTGGTTTTTTCGGCCCCTGGTGGTCCGAGGTCGTTCCCGTTGCACAGATTCATGCGCCAGGGCCTCCTGCAGATAATTCACTTTGATTTATTGCGCTATCTGTAATAGCACCCGAGATATCACCAGATATATATTGGATATTTCCCTCACCCTGAGTGTCCAGCCCCATGAGACGGTGGTTTTCTCGACCCCTGGTGGACCTAGGTCGTTCCCGCTGCACAGTTTCATGCGCCAGGGCCTCCTGCAGATAATTCACTTTGATTTATTTCCCTATCTGTAACAGGACCCGAGATATCACCAGATATATATTGGATTTTCCCCAGACCCTGAGTGTCCGGCCGCATGAGACTGTAGTTTTCTCGGCCCCTGGTGGTCCGAGGTCGTTCCCGCTGCACAGATTCATGCGCCAGGGCCTCCTGCAGACAATGCACTTTGATTTATTGCGCTATCTGTAATAGCACCCGAGATATCACCACATATATATTGGATTTTTCCCTGACCCAGAGTGTCCGGCCCCATGAGACTGTGGTTTTCTCGGCCCCTGGTGGTCCGAGGTCGTTCCCGTTGCACAGATTCATGCGCCAGGGCCTCCTGCAGATAATTCACTTTGGTTTATTGCGCTATCTCTAATAGCACCCGAGATATCACAAGATATATATCGGATTTTTCCCTGACCCAGAGTGTCCGGCCCCATGAGACGGTGGTTTTCTCGGCCCCTGGTGGTCCGAGGTCGTTCCCGCTGCACAGATTCATGCGCCAGGGCCTCCTGCAGATAATTCACTTTCGGTTATTGCGCTATCTCTAATAGCACCCGAGATATCACCGGATATATATTGGATTTTTCCCTTACCCTGAGTGTCCTGCCCCATGAGACGGTGGCTTTCTCGGCCCCTGGTGGTCCTAGGTCGTTCCCGCTGCACAGATGCATGCGCCAGGGCCTCCTGCAGATAATTCCCTTTGGCTTATTGCGCTATCTCTAATAGCACCCGAGATATAACCAGATATATATTGGATATTTACCTCACCCTGAGTGTCCAGCCCCATGAGACGCTGGTTTTCTCGGCCCCTGGTGGACGGAGGTCGTTCCCGCTGCACAGATTCATGCGCCAGGGCCTCCTGCAGATAATTCACTTTGGTTTATTGCGCTATCCCTAATAGCACCCGAGATATCACCAGATATATATTGGATTTTGCCCTGACCCTGAGTGTCCGGCCCCATGAGACTGTGGTTTTCTTGGCTCCTGGTGGTCCGAGGTCGTTCCCGTTGCACAGATTCATGCGCCAGGGCCTCCTGCAGATAATTCACTTTGGTTTATTGCGCTATCTCTAATAGCACCCGAGATATCACCAGATATATATTGGATTTTCCACTGACCCTGAGTGTCCGGCCCCATGAGACAGTGGTCTTCTCGGCCCCTGGTGGTCCGAGGTCGTTCCCGCTGCCCAGATTCATGCGCCACGGCCTCCTACTGACAATGCACTTTGATTTATTGCGCTATCGGTAATAGCACCCGAGATGTCACAAGATATATATTGGATATTTCCCTCACCCTGAGTGTCCAGCCCCATGAGACGGTGGTTTTCTCGGCCCCTGGTGGACCGAGGTCGTTCCCGCTGCACAGATTCATGCGCCAGGGCCTCCTGCAGATAATTCACTTTGGTTTATTGCGCTATCTGTAATAGCACCCGAGATATCACCAGATATATATTGGATTTTTCCCTTACCCTGAGTGTCCGGCCCCATGAGACGGTGGCTTTCTCGGCCCCTGGTGGTCCGAGGTCGTTCCCGCTGCACAGATTCATGCGCCAGGGCCTCCTACAGACAATGCACTTTGATTTATTGCGCTATCTCTAATACCACCCGAGATATCACCAGATATATATTGGATTTTCCCCTGACCCTGAGTGTCCGGCCCCATGAGACTGTGGTTTTTTCGGACCCTGGTGGTCCGAGGTCGTTCCCGCTGCACAGATTCAGGCGCCAGGGCCTCCTACAGACAATGCACTTTGATTTATTGCGCTATCTCTAATAGCACCCGAAATATCACCAGATATATATTGGATTTTCCCCTGACCCTGAGTGTCCGGCCACATGAGACGGTGGTTTTCTCGGCCCCTGGTGGTCCGAGGTCGTTCCCGCTGCCCAGATTCATGCGCCACGGCCTCCTACTGACAATGCACTTTGATTTATTGCGCTATCTGTAATAGCACCCGAGATATCACCAGATATATATTGGATATTTACCTCACCCTGAGTGTCCAGCCCCATGAGACGCTGGTTTTCTCGGCCCCTGGTGGACGGAGGTCGTTCCCGCTGCACAGATTCATGCGCCAGGGCCTCCTGCAGATAATTCACTTTGGTTTATTGCGCTATCTCTAATAGCACCCGAGATATCACCAGATATATATTGGATTTTGCCCTGACCCTGAGTGTCCGGCCCCATGAGACTGTGGTTTTCTCGGCTCCTGGTGGTCCGAGGTCGTTCCCGTTGCACAGATTCATGCGCCAGGGCCTCCTGCAGATAATTCACTTTGGTTTATTGCGCTATCTCTAATAGCACCCGAGATATCACCAGATATATATTGGATTTTGCCCTGACGCTGAGTGTCCGGCCCCATGAGACTGTGGTTTTCTCGGCTCCTGGTGGTCCGAGGTCGTTCCCGTTGCACAGATTCATGCGCCAGGGCCTCCTGCAGATAATTCACTTTGGTTTATTGCGCTATCTCTAATAGCACCCGAGATATCACCAGATATATATTGGATTTTCCCCTCACCCTGAGTGTCCGGCCCCATCGGACTGGGGTTTTCTCGGCCCCTGGCGGTCCGAGGTCGTTCCCGCTGCACAGATTCATGCGCCAGGGCCTCCTGCAGACAATGCACTTTGATTTATTGCGCTATCTCTAACAGCACCCAAGATATCACCAGATATATATTGGATTTTTCCCTGACCCTGAGTGTCCGGCCCCATGAGACTGTGGTTTTCTCGGCCCCTGGTGGTCCGAGGTCGTTCCCGTTGCACAGATTCATGCGCCAGGGCCTCCTGCAGATAATTGACTTTGGTTTATTGCGCTATCTCTAATAGCACCCGAGATATCACCAGATATATATTGGATTTTCCCCTGACCTTGAGTGTGCGGCCCCATGAGACTGTGGTTTTCTCGGCCCCTGGTGGTCCGAGGTCGTTTCCGCTGCACAGATTCATGCGCCAGGGCCTCCTACAGACAATGCACTTTGATTTATTGCGCTATCTGTAATAGCACCCGAGACATCACCAGATATATATTGGGTTTTTCCCTGACCCTGAGTGTCCGGCCCCATGAGACGGTGGTTTTCTCGGCCCCTGGTGGTCCGAGGTCGTTCCCGCTGCACAGATTCATGCGCCAGGGCCTCCTGCAGATAATTCAGTTTCGTTTATTGCGCTATCTCTAATAGCACCCGAGATATCACCAGATATATATTGGATTTTTCCCTTACCCTGAGTGTCCGGCCCCATGAGACTGCGATTCTCTCGGCCCCTGGTGGTCCGAGGTCGTTCCCGCTGCACACATTCATGCGCCAGGGCCTCCTGCAGATAATACACTTTGGTTTATTGCGCTATCTCTAATAGCACCCGAGATATCACCAGATATATATTGGATTTTGCCCTGACCCTGAGTGTCCGGCCGCATGAGACGGTGGTTTTCTCGGCCCCTGGTGGTCCGAGGTCGATCCCGCTGCACAGATTCATGCGCCAGGGCCTCCTACAGACAATGCACTTTGATTTATTTCGCTATCTGTAATAGAACCTGAGATATCACCAGATATATATTGCATTTTCCCCAGACCCTGAGTGTCCGGCCGCATGAGACTGTAGTTTTCTCGGCCCCTGGTGGTCCGAGGTCGTTCCCGCTGCACAGATTCATGCGCCAGGGCCTCCTGCAGATAATTCACTTTGATTTATTTCCCTATCTGTAATAGGACCCGAGATATCACCAGATATATATTGGATTTTCCCCAGACCCTGAGTGTCCGGCCGCATGAGACTGTAGTTTTCTCGGCCCCTGGTGGTCCGAGGTCGTTCCCGCTACACAGATTCATGCGCCAGGGCCTCCTGCAGACAATGCACTTTGATTTATTGCGCTATCTGTAATAGCACCCGAGATATCACCACATATATATTGGATTTTTCCCTGACCCAGAGTGTCCGGCCCCATGAGACTGTGGTTTTCTCGGCCCCTGGTGGTCCGAGGTCGTTCCCGCTGCACAGATTCATGCGCCAGGGCCTCCTGCAGATAATTCACTTTCGGTTATTGCGCTATCTCTAATAGCACCCGAGATATCACCAGATATATATTGGATTTTCCACTGACCCTGAGTGTCCGGCCCCATGAGACGGTGGTCTTCTCGGCCCCTGGTGGTCCGAGGTCGTTCCCGCTGCCCAGATTCATGCGCCACGGCCTCCTACTGACAATGCACTTTGATTTATTGCGCTATCTGTAATAGCACCAGAGATATCACAAGATATATATTGGATATTTCCCTCACCCTGAGTGTCCAGCCCCATGAGACGGTGGTTTTCTCGGCCCCTGGTGGACCGAGGTCGTTCCCGCTGCACAGATTCATGCGCCAGGGCCTCCTACAGAGAATGCACTTTGATTTATTGCGCTATCTCTAACAGCACCCAAGATATCACCAGATATGTATTGGATTTTTCCCTGACCCTGAGTGTCCGGCCCCATGAGACTGTGGTTTTTTCGGCCCCTGGTGGACCGAGGTCGTTCCCGTTGCACAGATTCATGCGCCAGGGCCTCCTGCAGATAATTCACTTTGATTTATTGCGCTATCTGTAATAGCACCCGAGATATCACCAGATATATATTGGATTTTTCACTGACCCTAAGTGTCCGGCCCCTCGGGACGCTGGTTTTCTCAGCCCCTGGTGGTCCGAGGTCGTTCCCGCTGCACAGATTCATGCGCCAGGGCCTCCTACGGATAACTCACTTTGATTTATTGCGCTATCTATAATAGCGCCCGAGATATCACCAGATATGTATTGGATTTTTCCCTGACCCTGAGTGTCCGGCCCCATGAGACTGCGGTTTTCTCGGCCCCTGGTGGTCCGAGGTCGTTCCCGCTGCACACATTCATGCGCCAGGGCCTCCTGCAGATAATTCACTTTGGTTTAATGCGCTATCTGTAATAGCACCCGAGATATCACCAGATATATATTGGACATTTCCCTCACCCTGAGTGTCCAGCCCCATGAGACGGTGGTTTTCTCGACCCCTGGTGGACCGAGGTCGTTCCCGCTGCACAGATTCATGCGCCAGGGCCTCCTGCAGATAACTCACTTTGATTTATTTCCCTATCTGTAATAGGACCCGAGATATCACCAGATAAATATTGGATTTTCCCCTGACCCTGAGTGTCCGGCCCCATGAGACTGTGGTTTTCTCGGCCCCTGGTGGTCCGAGGTCGTTCCCGCTGCACAGATTCATGTGCCAGGGCCTCCTACAGACAATGCACTTTGATTTATTGCCCTATCTGTAATAGCACCCGAGACATCACCAGATATATATTGGATTTTCCCCTGACCCTGAGTGTCCGGCCCCATGAGACTGTGGTTTTCTCGGCCCCTGGTGGTCCGAGGTCGTTCCCGTTGCACAGATTCATGCGGCAGGGCCTCCTACAGACAATGCACTTTGATTTATTGCGCTATATGTAATAGCACCCGAGATATCAACAGATATATATTGGACTTTCCCCTGACCCTGAGTGTCCGGCCCCATGAGACTGTGGTTTTCTCGGCCCCTGGTGGTCCGAGGTCGTTCCCGCTGCACAGATTCATGTGCCAGGGCCTCCTACAGACAATGCACTTTGATTTATTGCCCTATCTGTAATAGCACCCGAGATATCACCAGATATATATTGGATTTTCCCCTGACCCTGAGTGTCCGGCCCCATGAGACTGTGGTTTTGTCGGCCCCTGGTGGTCCGAGGTCGTTCCCGTTGCTCAGATTCATGCGGCAGGGCCTCCTACAGACAATGCACTTTGATTTATTGCGCTATCTGTAATAGCACCCGAGATATCAACAGATATATATTAGATTTTCCCCTGACCCTGAGTGTCCTTCCCCATGAGACTGCGGCTTTCTCGGCCTCTGGTGGTCCGAGGTCGTTCCCGTTGCACAGATTCATGCGGCAGGGCCTCCTACAGACAATGCACTTTGATTTATTGCGCTATATGTAATAGCACCCGAGATATCACCAGATATATATTGGACTTTCCCCTGACCCTGAGTGTCCGGCCCCATGAGACTGTGGTTTTCTCGGCCCCTGGTGGTCCGAGGTCGTTCCCGCTGCACAGATGCATGTGCCAGGGCCTCCTACAGACACTGCACTTTGATTTATTGCCCTATCTGTAATAGCACCCGAGACATCACCAGATATATATTGGATTTTCCCCTGGCCCTGAGTGTCCGGCCCCATGAGACTGTGGTTTTCTCGGCCCCTGGTGGTCCGAGGTCGTTCCCGTTGCACAGATTCATGCGGCAGGGCCTCCTACAGACAATGCACTTTGATTTATTGCGCTATATGTAATAGCACCCGAGATATCACCAGATATATATTGGATTTTACCCTGACCCTCAGTGTCCGGCCCCATGAGACGGTGGTTGTCTCGGCCCCTGGTGGTCCGAGGTCGTTCCCGCTGCAGAGCTTCATGCGCCAGGGCCTCCTGCAGATAATTCACTTTGGTTTATTGCGCTATCTCTAATAGCACCCGAGATATCACCAGATAAATATTGGATTTTCCCCTGACCCTGAGTTTCCGGCCCCATGAGACGGAGGTTTTCTCGGCTCCTGGAGGTCCGAGGTCGTTCCCGCTGGCCACATTTATGCGCCAGGGCCTCCTACAGACAATGCACTTTGATTTATTGCGCTATCTGTAATAGCACCCGAGATATCACCAGATATATATTGGATTTTCCCTGACCCTGAGTGTCCGGCCCCATTAGACTGTGGTTTTCTCGGCCCCTGGTGGTCCTAGGTCGTTCCCGCTGCCCAGATTCATGCGCCAGGGCCTCCTGCAGATAATTCACTTTGGTTTATTGCGCTGTATCTAATAGCACCCGAGATATCACCAGATATGTATTGGATTTTCCCATGACCCTGAGTGTCCGGCCCCATGAGACTGTGGTTTTCTCGGCCCCTGGTGGTCCGAGGTCGTTCCCGCTGCCCAGATTCGTGCGCCTGGGCCTCCTCCAGACAATGCACTTTGATTTATTGCGCTATCTGTAATAGCACCCGACATATCACCAGATATATATTGCATTTTTCCCTGACCCTGAGTGTCCGGCCCCATGAGACGGTGGTTTTCTCGGCCCCTGGTGGTCCGAGGTCGTTCCCGCTGCCCAGATTCATGCGCCACGGCCTCCTGCAGATAATTCACTTTGGTTTATTGCGCTATCTCTAATAGCACTCAAGATATCGCCAGATATATATTGGATCTTTCCAAGACCCTGAGTGTCCGGCCCCTCGGGACGGTGGTTTTCTCGGCCCCTGGTGGTCCGAGGCCGTTCCCGCTGCACAGATTCGTGCGCCAGGGCCTCCTACAGACAATGCACTTTGATTTATTGCGCTATCGGTAATAGCACCTGAGATATCACCAGATATATATTGCATATTTCCCTCACCCTGAGTGTCCAGCCCCATGAGACGGTGGTTTTCTCGGCCCCTGGTGGACCGAGGTCGTTCCCGCTGCAGAGATTCATGCACCAGGGCCTCCTGCAGATAATGCACTTTGGTTTATTGCGCTATCTCTAATAGCACCCGAGATATCACCAGATATATATTGGATTTTTCCCTGACCCTGAGTGTCCGGCCCCATGAGACTGCGGTTTTCTCGGCCCCTGGTGGTCCGAGGTCGTTCCCGCTGCACACATTCATGCGCCAGGGCCTCCTGCAGATAACTCACTTTGGTTTATTGCGCTATCTCTAATAGCACCCGAGATATCACCAGATATATATTGGATTTTACCCTGACCGTGAGTGTCCGGCCCCATGAGACTGTGGTTTACTCGGCCCCTGGCGGTCCGAGGTCGTTGCCGTTGCACAGATTCATGCGCCAGTGCCTCCTGCAGATAATTCACTTTGGTTTAATGCGCTATCTGTAATAGCACCAGAGATATCACCAGATATATATTGGATTTTACCCTGACCCTGAGTATCCGGCCCCATGAGACGGTGGTTGTCTCGGCCCCTGGAGGTCCGAGGTCGTTCCCGCTGCACAGATTCATGCGCCAGGGCCTCCTACAGACAATGCACTTTGATTTATTGCGCTATCTCTAATAGCACCCGAGATATCACCAGATATATATTGGATTTTCCCCTGACCGTGAGTGTCCGGCCCCATGAGACTGTGGTTTTCTCGTCCCCTGATTTGACCGAGGTCGTTCCCACTGCACAGATTCAGGCGCCAGGGCCTCCTACAGACAATGCACTTTGGTTTAATGCGCTATCTGTAATAGCACCCGAGATATCACCAGATATATATTGGATTTTTCACTGACCCTGAGTGTCCGGCCCCATGAGACGGTGGTTTTCTCGGCCCCTGGTGGTCCGAGGTCGTTCCCGCTGTACAGATTCATGCGCCAGGGCCTCCTACAGACAATGCACTTTGATTTATTGCGCTATCTCTAATAGCACCCGAGATATCACCAGATATATATTGGATTTTACCCTGACCCTGAGTGTCCGGCCCCATGAGACGGTGGTTGTCTCGGCCCCTGGTGGTCCGAGGTTGTTCCCGCTGCACAGATTCATGCGCCAGGGCCTCCTACAGACAAAGCACTTTGATTTATTGCGCTATCTGTAATAGCACCCGAGATATCACCACATATATATTGGATTTTTCACTGACCCTGAGTGTCCGGCCCCATGAGACTGTGGTTTACTCGGCCCCTGGTGGTCCAAGGTCGTTGCCGTTGCACAGATTCATGCGCCAGGGCCTCCTGCAGATAATTCACTTTGGTTTATTGCGCTATCTCTAATAGCACCCGAGATATCACCAGATATATATTGGATTTTCCCCTGACCCTGAGTGTCCGGCCCCATGAGACGGTGGTTTTCTCGGTCCCTGGTGGTCCGAGGTCATTCCCGCTGCACAGATTCATGCGCCAGGGCCTCCTACAGACAATGCACTTTGATTTATTGCGCTATCTGTAATAGCACCGGAGATATCACCAGATATATAATAGATTTTCCCCTGACCCTGAGTGTCCGGCCCCATGAGACTGCGGCTTTCTCGGCCTCTGGTGGTCCGAGGTCGTTCCCGCTGCACAGATTCATGCGCCAGGGCCTCCTACAGACAATGCACTTTGATTTATTGCGCTATCTGTAATAGCACCAGAGATATCACCAGATATATATTGGATTTTACCCTGACCCTGAGTGTCCGGCCCCATGAGACGGTGGTTTTCTCGGCCCCTGGTGGTCCGAGGTCGTTCCCGCTGCTCAGATTCATGCGCCAGGGCCTCCTGCAGATAATGCACTTTGGTTTATTGCGCTATCTCTAATAGCACCCGAGATATCACCAGATATATATTGGATTTTTCCCTGACCCTGAGTGTCCGGCCCCATGAGACTGCGGTTTTCTCGGCCCCTGGTGGTCCGAGGTCGTTCCCGCTGCACACATTCATGCGCCAGGGCCTCCTGCAGATAACTCACTTCGGTTTATTCCGCTATCTCTAATAGCACCCGAGATATCACCAGATATATATTGGATTTTCCCCTGACCCTGAGTGTCCGGCCCCATGAGACTGTGGTTTTCTCGGCCCCTGGTGGTCCGAGGTCGTTCCCGCTGCACAGATTCATGTGCCAGGGCCTCCTACAGACAATGCACTTTGATTTATTGCCCTATCTGTAATAGCACCCGAGACATCACCAGATATATATTGGATTTTCCCCTGACCCTGAGTGTCCGGCCCCATGAGACTGTGGTTTTCTCGGCCCCTGGTGGTCCGAGGTCGTTCCCGTTGCACAGATTCATGCGGCAGGGCCTCCTACAGACAATGCACTTTGATTTATTGCGCTATATGTAATAGCACCCGAGATATCACCAGATATATATTGGACTTTCCCCTGACCCTGAGTGTCCGGCCCCATGAGACTGTGGTTTTCTCGGCCCCTGGTGGTCCGAGGTCGTTCCCGCTGCACAGATTCATGTGCCAGGGCCTCCTACAGACAATGCACTTTGATTTATTGCCCTATCTGTAATAGCACCCGAGATATCACCAGATATATATTGGATTTTCCCCTGACCCTGAGTGTCCGGCCCCATGAGACTGTGGTTTTGTCGGCCCCTGGTGGTCCGAGGTCGTTCCCGTTGCTCAGATTCATGCGGCAGGGCCTCCTACAGACAATGCACTTTGATTTATTGCGCTATCTGTAATAGCACCCGAGATATCACCAGATATATATTGGACTTTCCCCTGACCCTGAGTGTCCGGCCCCATGAGACTGTGGTTTTCTCGGCCCCTGGTGGTCCGAGGTCGTTCCCGCTGCACAGATGCATGTGCCAGGGCCTCCTACAGACACTGCACTTTGATTTATTGCCCTATCTGTAATAGCACCCGAGACATCACCAGATATATATTGGATTTTCCCCTGGCCCTGAGTGTCCGGCCCCATGAGACTGTGGTTTTCTCGGCCCCTGGTGGTCCGAGGTCGTTCCCGTTGCACAGATTCATGCGGCAGGGCCTCCTACAGACAATGCACTTGGATTTATTGCGCTATATGTAATAGCACCCGAGATATCACCAGATATATATTGGATTTTCCCCTGACCGTGAGTGTCCGGCCCCATGAGACTGTGGTTTTCTCGTCCCCTGATTTGACCGAGGTCGTTCCCACTGCACAGATTCAGGCGCCAGGGCCTCCTACAGACAATGCACTTTGGTTTAATGCGCTATCTGTAATAGCACCCGAGATATCACCAGATATATATTGGATTTTTCACTGACCCTGAGTGTCCGGCCCCATGAGACGGTGGTTTTCTCGGCCCCTGGTGGTCCGAGGTCGTTCCCGCTGTACAGATTCATGCGCCAGGGCCTCCTACAGACAATGCACATAGATTTATTGCGCTATATGTAATAGCACCCGAGATATCACCAGATATATATTGGATTTTACCCTGACCCTGAGTGTCCGGCCCCATGAGACGGTCGTTGTCTCGGCCCCTGGTGGTCCGAGGTTGTTCCCGCTGCACAGATTCATGCGCCAGGGCCTCCTACAGACAAAGCACTTTGATTTATTGCGCTATCTGTAATAGCACCGGAGATATCACCAGATATATATTAGATTTTCCCCTGACCCTGAGTGTCCGGCCCCATGAGACTGCGGCTTTCTCGGCCTCTGGTGGTCCGAGGTCGTTCCCGCTGCACAGATTCATGCGCCAGGGCCTCCTACAGACAATGCACTTTGATTTATTGCGCTATCTGTAATAGCACCAGAGATATCACCAGATATATATTGGATTTTACCCTGACCCTGAGTATCCGGCCCCATGAGACGGTGGTTGTCTCGGCCCCTGGAGGTCCGAGGTCGTTCCCGCTGCACAGATTCATGCGCCAGGGCCTCCTACAGACAATGCACTTTGATTTATTGCGCTATCTCTAATAGCACCCGAGATATCACCAGATATATATTGGATTTTCCCCTGACTGTGAGTGTCCGGCCCCATGAGACTGCGGTTTTCTCGTCCCCTGATTTGACCGAGGTCGTTCCCACTGCACAGATTCAGGCGCCAGGGCCTCCTACCGACAATGCACTTTGATTTATTGCGCTATCTGTAATAGCACCCGAGATATCACCAGAGATATATTGGATTTTCCCCTGACCCTGAGTGTCCGGCCCCATGAGACTGGTTTCCTCGGCCCCTGGTGGTCCGAGATCTTTCCCGCTGCACAGATTCATGCGCTAGGGCGTCCTACAGACAATGCACTTTGATTTATTGCGCTATCTGTAATAGCACCCTAGATACCAGCAGATATATATTGGATTTTTCCCTGACCCTGACAGTCCGGCCCCATGAGACGGTGGTTTTCTCGGCCCCTGGTGGACCGAGGTCGTTCCCGCTGCAGAGATTCATGCACCAGGGCCTCCTGCAGATAATGCACTTTGGTTTATTGCGCTATCTCTAATAGCACCCGAGATATCACCAGATATATATTGGATTTTTCCCTGACCCTGAGTGTCCGGCCCCATGAGACTGCGGTTTTCTCGGCCCCTGGTGGTCCGAGGTCGTTCCCGCTGTACAGATTCATGCGGCAGGGCCTCCTACAGACAATGCACATAGATTTATTGCGCTATATGTAATAGCACCCGAGATATCACCAGATATATATTGGATTTTACCCTGACCCTGAGTGTCCGGCCCCATGAGACGGTCGTTGTCTCGGCCCCTGGTGGTCCGAGGTTGTTCCCGCTGCACAGATTCATGCGCCAGGGCCTCCTACAGACAAAGCACTTTGATTTATTGCGCTATCTGTAATAGCACCGGAGATATCACCAGATATATATTAGATTTTCCCCTGACCCTGAGTGTCCGGCCCCATGAGACTGCGGCTTTCTCGGCCTCTGGTGGTCCGAGGTCGTTCCCGCTGCACAGATTCATGCGCCAGGGCCTCCTGCAGATAATTCACTTTGGTTTACTGCGCTATCTCTAATAATAGCCGAGATATCACCAGATATATATTGGATTTTACCCTGACCGTGAGTGTCCGGCCCCATGAGACTGTGGTTTACTCGGCCCCTGGCGGTCCGAGGTCGTTGCCGTTGCACAGATTCATGCGCCAGTGCCTCCTGCAGATAATTCACTTTGGTTTAATGCGCTATCTGTAATAGCACCAGAGATATCACCAGATATATATTGGATTTTACCCTGACCCTGAGTATCCGGCCCCATGAGACGGTGGTTGTCTCGGCCCCTGGAGGTCCGAGGTCGTTCCCGCTGCACAGATTCATGCGCCAGGGCCTCCTACAGACAATGCACTTTGATTTATTGCGCTATCTCTAATAGCACCCGAGATATCACCAGATATATATTGGATTTTCCCCTGACCGTGAGTGTCCGGCCCCATGAGACTGTGGTTTTCTCGTCCCCTGATTTGACCGAGGTCGTTCCCACTGCACAGATTCAGGCGCCAGGGCCTCCTACAGACAATGCACTTTGGTTTAATGCGCTATCTGTAATAGCACCCGAGATATCACCAGATATATATTGGATTTTTCACTGACCCTGAGTGTCCGGCCCCATGAGACGGTGGTTTTCTCGGCCCCTGGTGGTCCGAGGTCGTTCCCGCTGTACAGATTCATGCGCCAGGGCCTCCTACAGACAATGCACTTTGATTTATTGCGCTATCTCTAATAGCACCCGAGATATCACCAGATATATATTGGATTTTACCCTGACCCTGAGTGTCCGGCCCCATGAGACGGTGGTTGTCTCGGCCCCTGGTGGTCCGAGGTTGTTCCCGCTGCACAGATTCATGCGCCAGGGCCTCCTACAGACAAAGCACTTTGATTTATTGCGCTATCTGTAATAGCACCCGAGATATCACCACATATATATTGGATTTTTCACTGACCCTGAGTGTCCGGCCCCATGAGACTGTGGTTTACTCGGCCCCTGGTGGTCCAAGGTCGTTGCCGTTGCACAGATTCATGCGCCAGGGCCTCCTGCAGATAATTCACTTTGGTTTATTGCGCTATCTCTAATAGCACCCGAGATATCACCAGATATATATTGGATTTTCCCCTGACCCTGAGTGTCCGGCCCCATGAGACGGTGGTTTTCTCGGTCCCTGGTGGTCCGAGGTCATTCCCGCTGCACAGATTCATGCGCCAGGGCCTCCTACAGACAATGCACTTTGATTTATTGCGCTATCTGTAATAGCACCGGAGATATCACCAGATATATAATAGATTTTCCCCTGACCCTGAGTGTCCGGCCCCATGAGACTGCGGCTTTCTCGGCCTCTGGTGGTCCGAGGTCGTTCCCGCTGCACAGATTCATGCGCCAGGGCCTCCTACAGACAATGCACTTTGATTTATTGCGCTATCTGTAATAGCACCAGAGATATCACCAGATATATATTGGATTTTACCCTGACCCTGAGTGTCCGGCCCCATGAGACGGTGGTTTTCTCGGCCCCTGGTGGTCCGAGGTCGTTCCCGCTGCTCAGATTCATGCGCCAGGGCCTCCTGCAGATAATGCACTTTGGTTTATTGCGCTATCTCTAATAGCACCCGAGATATCACCAGATATATATTGGATTTTTCCCTGACCCTGAGTGTCCGGCCCCATGAGACTGCGGTTTTCTCGGCCCCTGGTGGTCCGAGGTCGTTCCCGCTGCACACATTCATGCGCCAGGGCCTCCTGCAGATAACTCACTTTGGTTTATTCCGCTATCTCTAATAGCACCCGAGATATCACCAGATATATATTGGATTTTCCCCTGACCCTGAGTGTCCGGCCCCATGAGACTGTGGTTTTCTCGGCCCCTGGTGGTCCGAGGTCGTTCCCGCTGCACAGATTCATGTGCCAGGGCCTCCTACAGACAATGCACTTTGATTTATTGCCCTATCTGTAATAGCACCCGAGACATCACCAGATATATATTGGATTTTCCCCTGACCCTGAGTGTCCGGCCCCATGAGACTGTGGTTTTCTCGGCCCCTGGTGGTCCGAGGTCGTTCCCGTTGCACAGATTCATGCGGCAGGGCCTCCTACAGACAATGCACTTTGATTTATTGCGCTATATGTAATAGCACCCGAGATATCACCAGATATATATTGGACTTTCCCCTGACCCTGAGTGTCCGGCCCCATGAGACTGTGGTTTTCTCGGCCCCTGGTGGTCCGAGGTCGTTCCCGCTGCACAGATTCATGTGCCAGGGCCTCCTACAGACAATGCACTTTGATTTATTGCCCTATCTGTAATAGCACCCGAGATATCACCAGATATATATTGGATTTTCCCCTGACCCTGAGTGTCCGGCCCCATGAGACTGTGGTTTTGTCGGCCCCTGGTGGTCCGAGGTCGTTCCCGTTGCTCAGATTCATGCGGCAGGGCCTCCTACAGACAATGCACTTTGATTTATTGCGCTATCTGTAATAGCACCCGAGATATCACCAGATATATATTGGACTTTCCCCTGACCCTGAGTGTCCGGCCCCATGAGACTGTGGTTTTCTCGGCCCCTGGTGGTCCGAGGTCGTTCCCGCTGCACAGATGCATGTGCCAGGGCCTCCTACAGACACTGCACTTTGATTTATTGCCCTATCTGTAATAGCACCCGAGACATCACCAGATATATATTGGATTTTCCCCTGGCCCTGAGTGTCCGGCCCCATGAGACTGTGGTTTTCTCGGCCCCTGGTGGTCCGAGGTCGTTCCCGTTGCACAGATTCATGCGGCAGGGCCTCCTACAGACAATGCACTTTGATTTATTGCGCTATATGTAATAGCACCCGAGATATCACCAGATATATATTGGATTTTCCCCTGACCGTGAGTGTCCGGCCCCATGAGACTGTGGTTTTCTCGTCCCCTGATTTGACCGAGGTCGTTCCCACTGCACAGATTCAGGCGCCAGGGCCTCCTACAGACAATGCACTTTGGTTTAATGCGCTATCTGTAATAGCACCCGAGATATCACCAGATATATATTGGATTTTTCACTGACCCTGAGTGTCCGGCCCCATGAGACGGTGGTTTTCTCGGCCCCTGGTGGTCCGAGGTCGTTCCCGCTGTACAGATTCATGCGCCAGGGCCTCCTACAGACAATGCACATAGATTTATTGCGCTATATGTAATAGCACCCGAGATATCACCAGATATATATTGGATTTTACCCTGACCCTGAGTGTCCGGCCCCATGAGACGGTCGTTGTCTCGGCCCCTGGTGGTCCGAGGTTGTTCCCGCTGCACAGATTCATGCGCCAGGGCCTCCTACAGACAAAGCACTTTGATTTATTGCGCTATCTGTAATAGCACCGGAGATATCACCAGATATATATTAGATTTTCCCCTGACCCTGAGTGTCCGGCCCCATGAGACTGCGGCTTTCTCGGCCTCTGGTGGTCCGAGGTCGTTCCCGCTGCACAGATTCATGCGCCAGGGCCTCCTACAGACAATGCACTTTGATTTATTGCGCTATCTGTAATAGCACCAGAGATATCACCAGATATATATTGGATTTTACCCTGACCCTGAGTATCCGGCCCCATGAGACGGTGGTTGTCTCGGCCCCTGGAGGTCCGAGGTCGTTCCCGCTGCACAGATTCATGCGCCAGGGCCTCCTACAGACAATGCACTTTGATTTATTGCGCTATCTCTAATAGCACCCGAGATATCACCAGATATATATTGGATTTTCCCCTGACTGTGAGTGTCCGGCCCCATGAGACTGCGGTTTTCTCGTCCCCTGATTTGACCGAGGTCGTTCCCACTGCACAGATTCAGGCGCCAGGGCCTCCTACCGACAATGCACTTTGATTTATTGCGCTATCTGTAATAGCACCCGAGATATCACCAGAGATATATTGGATTTTCCCCTGACCCTGAGTGTCCGGCCCCATGAGACTGGTTTCCTCGGCCCCTGGTGGTCCGAGATCTTTCCCGCTGCACAGATTCATGCGCTAGGGCGTCCTACAGACAATGCACTTTGATTTATTGCGCTATCTGTAATAGCACCCTAGATACCAGCAGATATATATTGGATTTTTCCCTGACCCTGACAGTCCGGCCCCATGAGACGGTGATTATCTCGGCCCCCGGTGGTCCGAGGTCGATCCCGCTGCACAGATTCATGCGCCAGGGCCTCCTACAGACAATGCACTTTGATTTATTGCCCTATCTGAAATAGCACCCAAGATATCACCAGATATATATTGGATTTTTCACTGACTCTGAGTGTCCGGCCCCATGAGACTGTGGTTTAGTCGGCCCCTGGTGGTCCGAGGTCGGTCCCGTTCCACAAATTCATGCGCCAGGGCCTCCTGCAGATAATTCACTTTGGTTTACTGCGCTATCTCTAATAATAGCCGAGATATCACCAGATATATATTGGATTTTTCCCTGACCCTGAGTGTCCGACCCCATGAGACTGTGGTTGTCTCGGCCCCTGGAGGTCCGAGGACGTTCCCGCTGCATAGATTCATGCGCCAGTGCCTCCTGCAGATAATTCACTTTGGTTTACCGCGCTATCTCTAATAGTACCCGAGATATCACAAGATATATATTGGATTTTTCGCTGACCCTGAGTGTCCGACCCCATGAGACTGTGGTTTTCTCTGCCGATGGTGGTCCGAGGTCGTTCCCGCTGCACAGATTCATGCGCCAGGGCCTCCTACAGACAATGCACTTTGATTTATTGCGCTATCTCTAATAGCACCCGAGATATCACCAGATATATATTGGATTTTCCCCTGACCGTGAGTGTCCGGCCCCATGAAACTGTGGTTTACTCGGCCCCTGGTGGTCCGAGGTCGTTGCCGTTGCACAGATTCATGCGCCAGTGCCTCCTGCAGATAATTCACTTTGGTTTAATGCGCTATCTGCAATAGCACCAGAGATATCACCAGATATATATTGGATTTTACCCTGACCCTGAGTATCCGGCCCCATGAGACGGTGGTTGTCTCGGCCCCTGGAGGTCCGAGGTCGTTCCCGCAGCACAGATTCATGCGCCAGGGCCTCCTACAGACAATGCACTTTGATTTATTGTGCTATCTCTAATAGCACCCGAGATATCACCAGATATATATTGGATTTTCCCCTGACCGTGAGTGTCCGGCCCCATGAGACTGTGGTTTTCTCGTCCCCTGATTTGACCGAGGTCGTTCCCGCTGCACAGATTCGTGCGCCAGGGCCTCCTACAGACAATGCACTTTGATTTATTACGCTATCTGTAATAGCACCCGAGATATCACCAGATATATATTGGATTTTCCCCTGACCCTGAGTGTCCGGCCCCATGAGACTGTGGTTTACTCGGCCCATGGCTGTCCGAGGTCGTTCCCGTTGCACAGATTCATGCGCCAGGGCCTCCTGCAGATAATTCACTTTGATTTATTGCGCTATCTCTAATAGCACCCGAGATATCACCAGATATATATTGGATTTTCCCCTGACCCTGAGTGCCCGGCCCCATGAGACGGTGGTTTTCTCGGTCCCTGGTGGTCCGAGGTCATTCCCGCTGCACAGATTCATGTGCCAGGGCCTCCCACAGACAATGCACTTTGATTTATTGCGCTATCTGTAATAGCACCCGAGATATCACCAGATATATATTGGACTTTCCCCTGACCATGAGTGTCCGGCCCCATGAGACTGCGGCTTTCTCGGCCTCTGGTGGTCCGAGGTCGTTCCCGCTGCCCAGATTCGTGCGCCAGGGCCTCCTACAGACAATGCACTTTGATCTATTGCGCTATCTGTAATAGCACCCGAGATATCACCAGATAAATATTGGATTTTTCCCTGACCCTGAGTGTCCGACCCCATGAGACGGAGGTTTTCTCGGCCCCTGCTGGTCCGAGGTCGTTCCCGCTGCATAGATTCATGCGCCAGTGCCTCCTGCAGATAATTCACTTTGGTTTACCGCGCTATCTCTAATAGTACCCGAGATATCACCAGATATATATTGGATTTTTCGCTGACCCTGAGTGTCCGACCCCATGAGACTGTGGTTTTCTCTGCCGATGGTGGTCCGAGGTCGTTCCCGCTGCACAGATTCATGCGCCAGGGCCTCCTGCAGATAATTCACTTTGGTTTATTGCGCTATCTCTATTAGCACCCGAGATATCACCAGATATATATTGGATTTTCCCCTGACCCTGAGTGTCCGGCCCCATGAGACGGTGGTTGTCTCGGCCCCTGGTGGTCCGAGGTCGTTCCCGCTGCACAGATTCATGCGCCAGGGCCTCCTGCAGATAATTCACTTTGGTTTATTGCGCTATCTCTAATAGCACCCGAGATATCACCAGATATATATTGGATTTTCCCCTGACCCTGAGTGTCCGGCCCCATGAGACGGTGGTTTTCTCGGTCCCTGGTGGTCCGAGGTCATTCCCGCTGCACAGATTCATGCGCCAGGGCCTCCTACAGACAATGCACTTTGATTTATTGCGCTATCTGTAATAGCACCGGAGATATCACCAGATATATATTAGATTTTCCCCTGACCCTGAGTGTCCGGCCCCATGAGACTGCGGCTTTCTCGGCCTCTGGTGGTCCGAGGTCGTTCCCGCTGCACAGATTCATGCGCCAGGGCCTCCTACAGACAATGCACTTTGATTTATTGCGCTATCTGTAATAGCACCAGAGATATCACCAGATATATATTGGATTTTACCCTGACCCTGAGTATCCGGCCCCATGAGACGGTGGTTGTCTCGGCCCCTGGAGGTCCGAGGTCGTTCCCGCTGCACAGATTCATGCGCCAGGGCCTCCTACAGACAATGCACTTTGATTTATTGCGCTATCTCTAATAGCACCCGAGATATCACCAGATATATATTGGATTTTCCCCTGACCGTGAGTGTCCGGCCCCATGAGACTGTGGTTTTCTCGTCCCCTGATTTGACCGAGGTCGTTCCCACTGCACAGAGTCAGGCGCCAGGGCCTCCTACAGACAATGCACTTTGGTTTAATGCGCTATCTGTAATAGCACCCGAGATATCACCAGATATATATTGGATTTTTCACTGACCCTGAGTGTCCGGCCCCATGAGACGGTGGTTTTCTCGGCCCCTGGTGGTCCGAGGTCGTTCCCGCTGCACAGATTCATGCGCCAGGGCCTCCTACAGACAATGCACTTTGATTTATTGCGCTATCTCTAATAGCACCCGAGATATCACCAGATATATATTGGATTTTCCCCTGACCGTGAGTGTCCGGCCCCATGAGACTGTGGTTTTCTCGTCCCCTGATTTGACCGAGGTCGTTCCCACTGCACAGATTCAGGCGCCAGGGCCTCCTACAGACAATGCACTTTGGTTTAATGCGCTATCTGTAATAGCACCCGAGATATCACCAGATATCTATTGGATTTTTCACTGACCCTGAGTGTCCGGCCCCATGAGACGGTGGTTTTCTCGGCCCCTGGTGGTCCGAGGTCGTTCCCGCTGTACAGATTCATGCGCCAGGGCCTCCTACAGACAATGCACTTTGATTTATTGCGCTATATGTAATAGCACCCGAGATATCACCAGATATATATTGGATTTTACCCTGACCCTGAGTGTCCGGCCCCATGAGACGGTGGTTGTCTCGGCCCCTGGTGGTCCGAGGTTGTTCCCGCTGCACAGATTCATGCGCCAGGGCCTCCTACAGACGAAGCACTTTGATTTATTGCGCTATCTGTAATAGCACCCGAGATATCACCACATATATATTGGATTTTTCACTGACCCTGAGTGTCCGGCCCCATGAGACTGTGGTTTACTCGGCCCCTGGTGGTCCGAGGTCGTTGCTGTTGCACAGATTCATGCGCCAGGGCCTCCTGCAGATAATTCACTTTGGTTTATTGCGCTATCTCTAATAGCACCCGAGATATCACCAGATATATATTGGATTTTCCCCTGACCCTGAGTGTCCGGCCGCATGAGACGGTGGTTTTCTCGGTCCCCGGTGGTCCGAGGTCATTCCCGCTGCACAGATTCATGCGCCAGGGCCTCCTACAGACAATGCACTTTGATTTATTGCGCTATCTGTAATAGCACCAGAGATATCACCAGATATATATTGGATTTTACCCTGACCCTGAGTATCCGGCCCCATGAGACGGTGGTTGTCTCGGCCCCTGGAGGTCCGAGGTCGTTCCCGCTGCACAGATTCATGCGCCAGGGCCTCCTACAGACAATGCACTTTGATTTATTGCGCTATCTCTAATAGCACCCGAGATATCACCAGATATATATTGGATTTTCCCCTGACCGTGAGTGTCCGGCCCCATGAGACTGTGGTTTTCTCGTCCCCTGATTTGACCGAGGTCGTTCCCACTGCACAGATTCAGGCGCCAGGGCCTCCTACCGACAATGCACTTTGATTTATTGCGCTATCTGTAATAGCACCCGAGATATCACCAGAGATATATTGGATTTTCCCCTGACCCTGAGTGTCCGGCCCCATGAGACTGGTTTTCTCGGCCCCTGGTGGTCCGAGATCTTTCCCGCTGCACAGATTCATGCGCTAGGGCGTCCTACAGACAATGCACTTTGATTTATTGCGCTATCTGTAATAGCACCAGAGATATCACCAGATATATATTGGATTTTACCCTGACCCTGAGTGTCCGACCCCATGAGACTGTGGTTTTCTCTGTCGATGGTGGTCCGAGGTCGTTCCCGCTGCACAGATTCATGCGCCAGGGCCTCCTACAGACAATGCACTTTGATTTATTGCGCTATCTCTAATAGCACCCGAGATATCACCAGATATATATTGGATTTTCCCCTGACCCTGAGTGTCCGGCCCCATGAGACTGTGGTTTTCTCGTCCCCTGGTTGTCCGAGGTCGTTCCCACTGCACAAATTCAGGCGCCAGGGCCTCCTACAGACAATGCACTTTGATTTATTGCGCTATCTGTAATAGCACCAGAGATATCACCAGATATATATTGGATTTTACCCTGACCCTGAGTGTCCGGCCCCATGAGACTGTGGTTTTCTCGTCCCCTGGTTGTCCGAGGTCGTTCCCACTGCACAGATTCAGGCGCCAGGGCCTCCTACAGACAATGCACTTTGATTTATTGCGCTATCTGTAATAGCACCCGAGATATCACCAGATATATATTGGATTTTTCACTGACCCTAGGTGTCCGGCGCCTCGGGACGGTGGTTTTCTCGGCCCCTGGTGGTCCGAGGTCGTTCCCGCTGCACAGATTCATGCGCCAGGGCCTCCTGCAGATAATTCACTTTGGTTTATTGCGCTATCTCTAATAGCACTCAAGATATCGCCAGATATATATTGGATTCTTCCAAGACCCTGAGTGTCCGGCCCATCGGGACGGTGGTTTTCTCCGCCCCTGGTGGTCCGAGGTCGTTCCCGCTGCACAGATTCGTGCGCCAGGGCCTCCTACAGACAATGCACTTTGATTTATTACGCTATCTGTAATAGCACCCGAGATATCACCAGATATATATTGGATTTTCCCCTGACCCTGAGTGTCCGGCCCCATGAGACTGTGGTTTACTCGGCTCATGGCGGTCCGAGGTCGTTCCCGTTGCACAGATTCATGCGCCAGGGCCTCCTGCAGATAATTCACTTTGATTTATTGCGCTATCTGTAATAGCACCCGAGATATCACCAGATATATATTGGACTTTCCCCTGACCCTGAGTGTCCGGCCCCATGAGACTGCGGCTTTCTCGGCCTCTGGTGGTCCGAGGTCGTTCCCGCTGCCCAGATTCGTGCGCCAGGGCCTCCTACAGACAATGCACTTTGATCTATTGCGCTATCTGTAATAGCACCCGAGATATCACCAGATATATATTGGATTTTCCCCTGACCGTGAGTGTCCGGCCCCATGAGACTGTGGTTTTCTCGTCCCCTGATTTGACCGAGGTCGTTCCCACTGCACAGATTCAGGCGCCAGGGCCTCCTACCGACAATGCACTTTGATTTATTGCGCTATCTGTAATAGCACCCGAGATATCACCAGAGATATATTGGATTTTCCCCTGACCCTGAGTGTCCGGCCCCATGAGACTGTGGTTTTCTCGTCCCCTGGTTGTCCGAGGTCGTTCCCACTGCACAGATTCAGGCGCCAGGGCCTCCTACAGACAATGCACTTTGATTTATTGCGCTATCTGTAATAGCACCCGAGATATCACCAGTTATATATTGGATTTTTCACTGACCCTAGGTGTCCGGCGCCTCGGGACGGTGGTTTTCTCGGCCCCTGGTGGTCCGAGGTCGTTCCCGCTGCACAGATTCATGCGCCAGGGCCTCCTGCAGATAATTCACTTTGGTTTATTGCGCTATCTCTAATAGCACTCAAGATATCGCCAGATATATATTGGATTCTTCCAAGACCCTGAGTGTCCGGCCCCTCGGGACGGTGGTTTTCTCCGCCCCTGGTGGTCCGAGGTCGTTCCCGCTGCACAGATTCGTGCGCCAGGGCCTCCTACAGACAATGCACTTTGATTTATTACGCTATCTGTAATAGCACCCGAGATATCACCAGATATATATTGGATTTTCCCCTGACCCTGAGTGTCCGGCCCCATGAGACTGTCGTTTACTCGGCCCATGGCGGTCCGAGGTCGTTCCCGTTGCACAGATTCATGCGCCAGGGCCTCCTGCAGATAATTCACTTTGATTTATTGCGCTATCTCTAATAGCACCCGAGATATCACCAGATATATATTGGATTTTCCCCTGACCCTGAGTGCCCGGCCCCATGGGACGGTGGTTTTCTCGGTCCCTGGTGGTCCGAGGTCATTCCCGCTGCACAGATTCATGCGCCAGGGCCTCCCACAGACAATGCACTTTGATTTATTGCGCTATCTGTAATAGCACCCGAGATATCACCAGATATATATTGGACTTTCCCCTGACCCTGAGTGTCCGGCCCCATGAGACTGCGGCTTTCTCGGCCTCTGGTGGTCCGAGGTCGTTCCCGCTGCCCAGATTCGTGCGCCAGTGCCTCCTGCAGATAATTCACTTTGGTTTAATGCGCTATCTGTAATAGCACCAGAGATATCACCAGATATATATTGGATTTTACCCTGACCCTGAGTATCCGGCCCCATGAGACGGTGGTTGTCTCGGCCCCTGGAGGTCCGAGGTCGTTCCCGCTGCACAGATTCATGCGCCAGGGCCTCCTACAGACAATGCACTTTGATTTATTGCGCTATCTCTAATAGCACCCGAGATATCACCAGATATATATTGGATTTTCCCCTGACCGTGAGTGTCCGGCCCCATGAGACTGTGGTTTTCTCGTCCCCTGATTTGACCGAGGTCGTTCCCACTGCACAGATTCAGGCGCCAGGGCCTCCTACAGACAATGCACTTTGGTTTAATGCGCTATCTGTAATAGCACCCGAGATATCACCAGATATATATTGGATTTTTCACTGACCCTGAGTGTCCGGCCCCATGAGACGGTGGTTTTCTCGGCCCCTGGTGGTCCGAGGTCGTTCCCGCTGTACAGATTCATGCGCCAGGGCCTCCTACAGACAATGCACTTCGATTTATTGCGCTATATGTAATAGCACCCGAGATATCACCAGATATATATTGGATTTTACCCTGACCCTGAGTGTCCGGCCCCATGAGACGGTGGTTGTCTCGGCCCCTGGTGGTCCGAGGTTGTTCCCGCTGCACAGATTCATGCGCCAGGGCCTCCTACAGACAAAGCACTTTGATTTATTGCGCTATCTGTAATAGCACCCGAGATATCACCACATATATATTGGATTTTTCACTGACCCTGAGTGTCCGGCCCCATGAGACTGTGGTTTACTCGGCCCCTGGTGGTCCAAGGTCGTTGCCGTTGCACAGATTCATGCGCCAGGGCCTCCTGCAGATAATTCACTTTGGTTTATTGCGCTATCTCTAATAGCACCCGAGATATCACCAGATATATATTGGATTTTCCCGTGACCCTGAGTGTCCGGCCCCATGAGACGGTGGTTTTGTCGGTCCCTGGTGGTCCGAGGTCATTCCCGCTGCACAGATTCATGCGCCAGGGCCTCCTACAGACAATGCACTTTGATTTATTGCGCTATCTGTAATAGCACCGGAGATATCACCAGATATATATTAGATTTTCCCCTGACCCTGAGTGTCCGGCCCCATGAGACTGCGGCTTTCTCGGCCTCTGGTGGTCCGAGGTCGTTCCCGCTGCACAGATTCATGCGCCAGGGCCTCCTACAGACAATGCACTTTGATTTATTGCGCTATCTGTAATAGCACCAGAGATATCACCAGATATATATTGGATTTTACCCTGACCCTGAGTATCCGGCCCCATGAGACGGTGGTTGTCTCGGCCCCTGGAGGTCCGAGGTCGTTCCCGCTGCACAGATTCATGCGCCAGGGCCTCCTACAGACAATGCACTTTGATTTATTGCGCTATCTCTAATAGCACCCGAGATATCACCAGATATATATTGGATTTTCCCCTGACCGTGAGTGTCCGGCCCCATGAGACTGTGGTTTTCTCGTCCCCTGATTTGACCGAGGTCGTTCCCACTGCACAGATTCAGGCGCCAGGGCCTCCTACAGACAATGCACTTTGGTTTAATGCGCTATCTGTAATAGCACCCGAGATATCACCAGATATATATTGGTTTTTTCACTGACCCTGAGTGTCCGGCCCCATGAGACGGTGGTTTTCTCGGCCCCTGGTGGTCCGAGGTCGTTCCCGCTGCACAGATTCATGCGCCAGGGCCTCCTACAGACAATGCACTTTGATTTATTGCGCTATCTCTAATAGCACCCTAGATACCAGCAGATATATATTGGATTTTTCCCTGACCCTGACAGTCCGGCCCCATGAGACGGTGATTTTCTCGGCCCCCGGTGGTCCGAGGTCGATCCCGCTGCACAGATTCATGCGCCAGGGCCTCCTACAGACAATGCACTTTGATTTATTGCCCTATCTGTAATAGCACCCAAAATATCACCAGATATATATTGGATTTTTCACTGACTCTGAGTGTCCGGCCCCATGAGACTGTGGTTTAGTCGGCCCCTGGTGGTCCGAGGTCGGTCCCGTTCCACAAATGCATGCGCCAGGGCCTCCTGCAGATAATTCACTTTGGTTTACTGCGCTATCTCTAATAATAGCCGAGATATCACCAGATATATATTGGATTTTTCCCTGACCCTGAGTGTCCGACCCCATGAGACTGTGGTTTTCTCTGTCGATGGTGGTCCGAGGTCGTTCCCGCTGCACAGATTCATGCGCCAGGGCCTCCTACAGACAATGCACTTTGATTTATTGCGCTATCTCTGATAGCACCCGAGATATCACCAGATATATATTGGATTTTCCCCTGACCCTGAGTGTCCGGCCCCATGAGACTGTGGTTTTCTCGTCCCCTGGTTGTCCGAGGTCGTTCCCACTGCACAAATTCAGGCGCCAGGGCCTCCTACAGACAATGCACTTTGATTTATTGCGCTATCTGTAATAGCACCAGAGATATCACCAGATATATATTGGATTTTACCCTGACCCTGAGTGTCCGGCCCCATGAGACTGTGGTTTTCTCGTCCCCTGGTTGTCCGAGGTCGTTCCCACTGCACAGATTCAGGCGCCAGGGCCTCCTACAGACAATGCACTTTGATTTATTGCGCTATCTGTAATAGCACCCGAGATATCACCAGATATATATTGGACTTTCCCCTGACCCTGAGTGTCCGGCCCCATGAGACTGCGGCTTTCTCGGCCTCTGGTGGTCCGAGGTCGTTCCCGCTGCCCAGATTCGTGCGCCAGGGCCTCCTACAGACAATGCACTTTGATCTATTGCGCTATCTGTAATAGCACCCGAGATATCACCAGATAAATATTGGATTTTTCCCTGACCCTGAGTGTCCGACCCCATGAGACGGAGGTTTTCTCGGCCCCTGCTGGTCCGAGGTCGTTCCCGCTGCACAGATTCATGCGCCAGGGCCACCTGCAGACAATGCCCTATGATTTATTGCGCTATCTCTAATATCACCCGAGATATCACCAGATATATATTGGATTTTCCCCTGACACTGAGTGTCCGGCCCCATTAGACTGTGGTTTACTCGGCCCATGGCGGTCCGAGGTCGTTCCCGTTGCACAGATTCATGCGCCAGGGCCTCCTGCAGATAATTCACTTTGATTTATTGCGCTATCTCTAATAGCACCCGAGATATCACCAGATATATATTGGATTTTCCCCTGACCCTGAGTGCCCGGCCCCATGAGACGGTGGTTTTCTCGGTCCCTGGTGGTCCGAGGTCATTCCCGCTGCACAGATTCATGCGCCAGGGCCTCCCACAGACAATGCACTTTGATTTATTGCGCTATCTGTAATAGCACCCGAGATATCACCAGATAAATATTGGATTTTTCCCTGACCCTGAGTGTCCGACCCCATGAGACGGTGGTTTTCTCGGCCCCTGCTGGTCCGAGGTCGTTCCCGCTGCACAGATTCATGCGCCAGGGCCTCCTACAGACAATGCACTTTGATGTATTGCGCTATCTATAATAGCATCCGAGATATCACCATATATATATTGGATTTTCCCCTGACCCTGAGTGCCCGGCCCCATGAGACGGTGGTTTTCTCGGCCCCTGGTCGTCCGAGGTCGATCCCGCTGGCTAGATTCAGGCGCCAGGGCGTCCTACTGACAATGCACTTTGATTTATTGCGCTATCTGTAACAGCACCCTAGATATCACCAGATATATATTGTATTTTTCACTGACCCTGAGTGCCCGGCCCCATGAGACGGTCGTTGTCTCGGCCCCTGGAGGTCCCAGGACGTTCCCGCTGCACAGATTCATGCGCCAGGGCCTCCTACAGACAATGCACTTTGATTTATAGCGCTATCTGTAACAGCACCCGAGATATCACCAGATATATATTGGATTTTCCCCTGACCCTGAGTGTCCGGCCCCATGAGACTGTGGTTTTCTCGGCCCCTGGTCGTCCGAGGTCGTTCACGCTGCACAGATTTATGCGCCAGGGCCTCCTACAGACAATGCACTTTGATTTATTGGGCTATCTGTAATGGCACCCGAGATATCACCAGATATATATTGGATATTTCCCTCACCCTGAGTGTCCAGCCCCATGAGACGGTGGTTTTCTCGGCCCCTGGTGGACCGAGGTCGTTCCCGCTGCACAGATTCATGCGCCAGGGCCTCCTGCAGATAATTCTCTTTGTTTCATTGCGCTATCTCTAATAGCACCCGAGATATCATCAGATACATCCTGGGTTTTTACATGACCTTGGGAGTGCGGCCCCATGTGTCGGTGGTTTTCTCGGCCCCTGGTGGTCCGAGGTCGTTCCCGCTGCACAGATTCTTGCGCCAGGGCCTCCTGCAGATAAATCGCATTGGTTTATTGCGCTATCTCCAATATCACCCGAGATATCACCAGATATATATTGGATTTTTCCCTGACCGTGAGTGTCCGGCCCCATGTGACGGTGGTTGTCTCGGCCCCTGGTGGTCCGAGGTCGTTCTCGCAGCACAGATTCATGCGCCAGGGCCTCCTACAGACCATGAACTTTGATTTGTTGCGCTATCTGTAATAGCACCCGAGATATCACCAGATATATATTGGATTTTTCCCTGACCCTGAGTGTCCGGCCCCATGAGACGGTGGTTTCCTCGGCCCGTGGTGGTCCGAGGTTGTCCCCGCTGCACGGATTCATGCGCCAGGTCCTCCTGCAGATAATTCCCTTTGGCTTATTACGCTATCTCTAATAGCACTCGAGATATCACCAGATATATATTGGATTTTCCCCTGACCCTGAGTGGCCGGCCCCATGAGACGGTGGTCTTCTCGGCCCCTGGTGGTCCGAGGTCGTTCCAGCTGCCCAGATTAATGCGCCACGGCCTCCTACAGACAATGCACTTTGATTTCTTGCGCTATCTGTAATAGCACCCGAGATATCACCAGATATATATTGGATATTTCCCTCACCCTGAGTGTCCAGCCCCATGAGACGGTGGTTTTCTCGGCCCCTGGTGGACCGAGGTCGTTCCCGCTGCACAGATTCATGCGCCAGGGCCTCCTGCAGATAATTCTTTTTGTTTCATTGCGCTATCTCTAATAGCACCCGAGATATCATCAGATACATCCTGGGTTTTTACATGACCTTGGGAGTGCGGCCCCATGTGTCGGTGGTTTTCTCGGCCCCTGGTGGTCCGAGGTCGTTCCCGCTGCACAGATTCTTGCGCCAGGGCCTCCTGCAGATAAATCGCATTGGTTTATTACGCTATCTCCAATAGCACCCGAGATATCACCAGATATATATTGGATTTTTCCCTGACCGTGAGTGTCCGGCCCCATGAGACGGTGGTTGTCTCGGCCCCTGGTGGTCCGAGGTCGTTCTCGCAGCACAGATTCATGCGCCAGGGCCTCCTACAGACCATGAACTTTGATTTGTTGCACTATCTGTAATAGCACCCGAGATATCACCAGATATATATTGGATTTTTCCCTGACCCTGAGTGTCCGGCCCCATGAGGCGGTGGTTTCCTCGGCCCGTGGTGGTCCGAGGTTGTCCCCGCTGCACAGATTCATGCGCCAGTGCCTTCCGCAGACAAAGTACTTTGATTTATTGCGCTATCTCTAATAGCAGCCGAGATATCACCAGAAATATATTGGATTTTCCCCTGACCCTGAGTGTGCGGCCCCATGAGATGGTGGTTTTCTCGGACGCTGGTGATCCGAGGTCGTTCCCGCTGCACAGATACATGCGCCAGGGCCTCCTGCAGACAATTCACTTTGGGTTATTGCGCTATCTCTAATAGCATCCGAGATATCACCAGATATATATTGGATTTTCCCCTGACCCTGAGTGTCCGGCCCCATGAGACTGTGGTTTTCTAGGCCCCTGGTGGTCCGAGGTCGTTCCCGCTGCACAGATTCATGCGCCAGTGCCTCCTACAGACAATGCACTTTGATTTATTGCGCTATCTCTAATAGCACCCGAGCTATCACCAGATATATATTGGATTTTTCCCTGACCCTGAGTGTCCGGCCCCATGAGACTGCGGTTTTCTCGGCCAATGGTGGTCCGAGGTCGTTGCCGCTGCACAGATTCATGCGCCAGTGCCTCCTACAGACAATGCACTTTGATTTATTGCGCTATATGTAATAGCACCCGAGATATCGCCAGATATATATTGGATTTTCCCCTGAGCCTGAGCGTCCGGCCACGTTAGACGATGGTTTTCTCGGCCCCTGGTGGTCTGAGGTCGTTCCCGCTGCCCACATTCATGCGCCGGGGCCTCCTACAGACAGTGCACTTTGATTTATTGCGCTATCTGTAATAGCACCCGAGAAAGCTCCAAATATATGCTGGATTTTTAAATGACTTTGGGTGGCGGATACCGAAAATCTGTAATTTTCTCGGCCCCTGGTTGTCCGATGTCGTTCCCGCTGGCCAGATTCATGCGCCAGGGCCTCCTACAGACAATGCACTTTGGTTTATTGCGCTATCTGTAATAGCACCTGAGATATCACCAGATATATATTGGATTTTACCCTGACCCTGAGTGTCCGGCCCCATGAGACGGTGGTTGTCTCGGCCCCTGGTGGTCCGAGGTCGTTCCCGCTGCACAGATTCATGCGCCAGGGCCTCCTACAGACAATGCACTTTGATTTATTGCGCCATCTGTAAAAGCACCCGAGATATCACCAGATATATATTGGGTTCTCCCCTGACCCTGAGTGTCTTGCCCCATGAGACTGTGGTTTTCTCGGCCCCTGGTGGTCCGAGGTCGTTCCCGTTAAACAGTTTCATGCGCCAGGGCCTCCTGCAGATAATTCACTTTGGTTTATGGCGCTATCTCTAATAGCACCCGAGATATCACCAGATATATATTGGATTTTTCTCTGAACCTGAGTGTCCGGCGCCATGAGACTGTGGTTTTCTCGGCCCCTGGTGGTCCGAGGTCGTTCCCGTTGCACAGATTCATGCGCCAGGGCATCCTGCAGATAATTCACTTTGGTTTATTGCGCTATCTCTAATAGCACCCGAGATATCACCAGATATATATTGGATTTTCCCCTGACCCTGAGGGTCCGGCCCCATGAGACTGTGATTTTCTCG